>NC_089765.1:5328375-5380875 GCF_040412425.1 Macrobrachium rosenbergii | reverse complement strand
TTGGCTCTGCCCGGTCCCCTTTCTATTTTCACCTCACCCGTTCTTCTTCTCGGCTCCCTTTGAAGGATCTGACAGGGCAGAGAGATTTTCTTGTTCCAGTTCACATTGTAATGACGTATCTTTGTGCGTGGTTTCCAGTGCTGTAGTCCTCTCTCTCTCTCTCTCTCTCTCTCTCTCTCTCTCTCTCTCTCTCTCTCTCTCTCTCTCTCTCTCTCTCTCAACAAGTTTGTCTGTTTAGGACACTCAACATCCGTAACTAGATAAGAAAATTCTAAATGCCTAACTACTGATATCCATAACATTTAACGAACTAATTGCAGAAAATGACAGTGCTAATGTGTATTTATATTACTTTTCAACGAATATTTTTATTTAGTTAATAGTATTGCTAATTATCATCCATTAGTTATTATGGTTTACTCGAGTCACTGGCTCATTGCTATTTCCAATATGTATTAGCATTAAGTGGTAAGATATTGCTGGTATTCAAGATCTTGCTGGTATTCAGTGAAGGTTACAAGTTTACTAAAAAGAAATGAGACCTGTATTTGTTAACAAAAAGAAGTGATACCTTTACTCTTTAACAATAAGAAGTGAGACTTTTATTTGTTAACAAAAAGAAATGAGACCTTTACTTGTTAACAAAAAGAAATGAGACCTATTCTTGTTAACAAAAATAAGTGAGACCTGTTCTTGTAAACAAAAAGATATGAGACATATTCTTGTAAACAGAAAGAAATGAGACCTTTATTTGTTAACAAAAAGAAATGAGACCTATTCTTGTAAACAAAAAGAAATGAGACCTGTGTTTGTTAACGAAAAGAAATGAGACCTTTTCTTGTTAACAAAAAGAAATGAGACCTATTCTTGTTAACAAAAAGAAATGAGACCTTTAATAGTTGACAAAAAAGAAATAAGACCTTTAATAGTTAACAAAAAAGAAATGAGACCAATTCTTGTTAACAAAAAGAAATGAAACCTTTAGTAGTTAACAAAAAAGAAATGAGACTTGTAATAGTTAACAATAAAGAAATGAGACCAATTCTTGTTAACAAAAAGAAATGAGACCTTTACTTGTTAACAAAAAGGAATGAAAGGTAGATCTATGTTTGCGTTAATATATAATTTTCTCAGATCATGGGTTTGTCTTGAATTTTTGGAAGGGAACCGATTCTAGTATATTTAAGTACTTGTTAATATGAAGAGACAATTCTTTTTGTAGAAAATAAAGTTAAAAAAAAAAACTTGGCTTTTAGGATGAAACCAAAGAAAATTCGAGATTTTCTCTCATAGTTTTATAGTTTGGCGTAACGGGTTTTTATAGCTTTAGTTTTAGGCGTTAGTTAGATAAAGGCCTCATAATATCCTGTTCTTTTCTCCGAAGAACAGAAAGTTGTGCTTTTTATTCACGTGAAACTGTATTATGATTTTTCGTTTCATATAGATTATGCAGTCCTATATATGGGGATAATTTTGTGAGATTTCTTTTTATCAAATTGATAAGTAAAGGAAAACTGTTCATGATCTGTTAAGTAATAGACAGAGAGATATATATATATATACTTTAGTAGAACCCCATTGCTAGAGTACCATATTACATGGCAGTACACGCACCGATAATACAGTATATATATCCTCCAGAAACATTAGTCATATTTATTCATTCATATTATTGTTTTCCTACTGTCAGAAAAAAGCATGACTTGAGAAATTCACCGCAAGGTAAGCGAAGCATCATTTTCACGAAGCGCACTTGAGTTATATCGAACATACCCTCATTGCAACGGGGGGTGAATTTGCGCTTTTTAAGTACCGTCGAATGAATTGGCAGAAACCTTTGACAGATTTATGTTGCATTCATCCGTACCAGGAAATAATTTGCAGTTTGTACTAAGCAGTTTTCTGAACTTCCTCTTGTTTTTCTTAAGTTGATTTCTTCTTCTTGGGGGTTTATGTCGTCCTTCTCGTTTCAGGATCCTTTTCGTCACTTCTCCGTTATCGGAATAAGAAAAGATATTCAACGAATTGTTTCAAATCCATGGTAGCTTGTACTCTTCATATTCGCATTTCTGATATTCATGGATCAACAGTCCCATGTATCTTTTATCATTCCGAGAAACGATGATGAAGTAGCTGCAGAAATTAGCAGAGCCAAAAATCAGGGCCAAAATCACGCCACCAGTGGCGTGAGCAAGCACGCTCACGCTGCTGTAAAATCAGCAACGCTCGCTCAAGCATTTTTCATAAATGAAAATGGACGTACAATGACACTGTAAGCATTACTTAAGGTTCTTTGCAGCGTCCGTTCGGCCCTTGCCTGCAACCCCCTTCATTCCTTTTACTGAACCTCCTTTCATATTCTTTCTTCCACCTTATTTTCCACCCTCTTCAAACAGTTGTTTCATAGTACATCTTTGAGGCTTTCCTCCTGTTACACCTTTGTAACCTTTTACTCTCAGTTTTCCTTTCAGCGCTGAATGACCTCATAGGTCTCAGTGCTTGGTCTTTGGCCTAAATTGTATATTCTATTCTACATTTGAATCAGATTCCAACTGGCTTTCGAAGTATGCAGGCTTTTTCCAATAAGAACCCTTTCCGGTTATTTTTTTAAACATTCCTTTTGCTTGATTTCTGAGAGACGATAAATATCAAAATGCGAATTCTTTAAGAGTTTAGTTTGAAGGCCTCCATTTCTGAAAACTACTCTTCGCTGTCATGCGAGTTACATTTACTAGCTGTTTCAAGGCAGTTCTAAAAGCAGTTTGTCGATTTACTGGGAACGATTAAGTGACCGGAGGTTATTTAAGCCACGTATACCATTCTACTGTAGGCCATTCCGACCAAGAAACGTTTAAATAGGAATATACTTTTATCGAAATATTTGGGATCCAGAAAAAATATCTTCTGAAAGTAACTTTTTAAGCTTTTGGATTTTTCCATGGTCCGGTAATTAACCGCTTAGGTTTTCATCGGTACCCAACCCAGTTAAGTCTATTTTAGATTGTCCAGTAAGGAATCTAGGTAAGAATCTTTTAAATGTTCGGCTTCTTAGATCTGTCTCAGTGTTCACATAACGGTCTTCTAGCTTTTATTTATTTTTTTATGGGATGGGTGGTTGACGTTTTAAACTTTTTTTCTGGACCCTGGAGACCTCCATTCAGATTTTATCCAGGTACAAATAGTGACCTCGTAAGTCTCCCTTAAAATACAGTGAATAAATTTTTACTCATGGCCTAGTGAACATCTCAACATTTTCTGAAGGTCCCATTAACGACCTGTTGGATTTTGTTTTACCCGGTACGATGATTGTTGGATTTTGTTCAGAGCTCAGTTTTGAATCTTATAGTTCAATGGCAGTGTTGTGTTTGTGGCTTTTAGTTTTCTGTTATAGAAAAACTATTGTGCCGGCTTTGTCTGTCTGTCCGTACTTTTTCTGTCCTCACTTTTTCTGTCCGCCCTCAGATCTTAAAAACTACTGAGGCTAGAGGGCTGCAAATTGGTATGTTGATCATCCACCCTCCAATCATCAAACATACCCAATTGCAGCTCTCTAGCCTCAGTATTTTTTTTTTTTATTTAAGGTTAAAGTTAGGCATAATCCTGCTTCTGGCAACGATATAGGACAGGCCACCAGCGGGCGGTGGTTAAAGTTTCATGCGCCGCGGCTCATGCAGCATTATACCGAGACCACCGAAAGATAGATCTATTTTCGGTGGCCTTGATTATACGCTGTACATAAAACTCGACTGCGCCGAAGAAACTTCGGCGCATTTTTTACTTGTTTAGTTTTGCGTCAGGGTCTGAATGTCTTTTTGGCATTCACTGAGCTTCAGGAATCATGCCTTGGAGTCCAGGTCAAAGCCCTTGGCGTCATGGTTGTTGAATTAGATGTGGGACAGCCACAACCGTTCGGTCCTGCTGAGGGAACCCAAGTTGTGTGCCCATCCCAAGTGGTAATTCACCGATGATGCTCTTCATTCACGTTTCAGTTGATCACAGTGCTCTAATGCTTTGTACGGTTCCCCCTTGGTTCAGGGTTTTTTTTATTTGGCTAAGCTTAACAATGCCTTTTAGCTGATGTTTCCCTTGTAAGAGAATTTAATGTTATCCTCTGGTAATTATAGCACTTTGTCTTGAACGTTAATTTTTAATAAGAACGAATCTCATAATTTATTCGTGAGTGGTTACTGTTCGAAATGCATCTTGGAATCGTCAGGTCCCTTGCTCTCGTAGGGTGGTTCAGATGGAGTTCGTTGATATAATAATAATAATAATAATAATAATAATAATAATAATAATAATAATAATAATAATAAAAGTTTATTTCGCATAAAATACACTGGAGTGATTTCTATACATAGAGTTTAAACTACAAAATACTAAAAAAGTAGATAAAAAAAATTACAGTTTTAATACAAGTGCATTTAACAATATATGATGCCTACCATCCATTTCAGGGACCGCGAGTCATCGTTTTTTCAAATATATCTCAAGCTAATTATTTGATCGAAATGGTACTTTGACACAGTGTACAAGACACCTCCCGCTAATTTCTGGTAATATAGTGCATTGTCAAACGGTTTTAATTAAGGCGTTTACTCTTGACTTACATGGTGTTGCCAAGCATCGCCAAACTATGCATTCGAACGTCCTTTATCCCCATCCCATCCCTCCCTCTCCCTTCCCCTCCTCATCCCTCCCTCAACCCACTCTCCTGGCCTCCCCATCTCCACCCCTCCTTTCCTGTCTATGGGGGATAGCCGGCGTTCGATTGCATAGTTTAGGCCTGCTGACTCATGCGACTTTACCTTGAAAAGTCAAGAGTAAACGCCTTAACTAACACCATTTGGCAATGCACTATATTACCAAAAATTAGCGAGAGGTGACCCGTATACTTTTTCAAAGTACCATTTCGATCAAATAATTAGTTTGAAAGATATTTGAGGATATTTGAGAAAAACGATGAATCGCGGTCCCTGAAATGGATAGCAGTTGGGCTTTGCCATGTAATGCCTCTGGATTGTGATGTTTTTACATTTCTAGGTTATTTGGTATGTGATTTTTGTTATCTGCCCTTGGTGCCATTGCCTTCATGAAGAATTGAAATTGGACTCCTGATTTATTATGTGATTTCATATAAGATTCGGTGGTTTAATAAATGTAGAAATCCCGGATGTTATTTCTTATGTAAGTGTGCATAGCCAAGTTGTGTCTTTTGACATAACTACCATTAAATTTTAGTCGCAAACAAATTATTGGTGTCGGATAAGCAAGGCCAATTAATTATTAAGCATCAGTGCAGGTTGGGCGTAGGAGAGCTTATATTCGTGTGCACGCATATCTAATCATCGCCCGATGATAATCGTAAGCTAATTTTATGCGTGTGTCTACCTATGGTTTTTCCTTTAATGCAAAGGCCCCAACCTTTTCATGATGGCGAGCAACCAACGGCTTTCTGGGCTGTTATGAGAAGATACTATTATTATGGATATTGGAAAGTAATCCAGTTAGCAAGACTCGTGTCAAACCTCACAAAATATTGAGATTAATTACACAGAAGATTCACAGATAAGATTGGTATATCTCAGATATATGTTAGGAAATTATCAACATTTACCAAACGTGCATTACATACATAGCTTACACAGGTAAAATGTTTACCTGACAGGGTAGTATGGCGAAAATGGATCGAATTTGTTTTGGAACTGAATAATACACTAGAATAACTAATAAGTACATAAAAAATGAAAATAAGCTAATAATTTTTATTTTGGCGAAACACCCGTCATACTACCTTAAAATCTTACAAGTTGCACTAAAGAACCGTGCACAAAAGCTGTATAATTCCCATGTTGCACATTTACAGATATGCCCGTGATACCATGCGACACAGAACATATTTGCTCTTACCATATTTATATTCTGAAAGTTTTAATGCAAACAAAAAATTGCATAGCAAAACCAGTAGATTTCTGCAGAAAAAAAATGCAAAAAGTACAATTTTGGAGGTGAACTGTTTGAATGGGAAAAAATTAAATGTTTGAAAAAACTTTTTAGGGGAAAAAATTAAAGAAAAAAAGGCACCCATTTAGATAATTGGTACATATTCTTTTGGACATTTCCTCTACACGTCTTATGCAGTGAAGTCAAGATGTTTGCTTCTGAAAATTAAAAATTGAGTACACTAAACATGCCGCGGTATATCCACTTTAACTAATCACTAGCAGATACTCTCTATCGCTCGCATTTGCTAGTTCCCATACCTACATCTGTATCATACCCATATCCGTACCATACCATACCCATACTCACATCTGTACCATACCCATATCTGTACCCATATCCATACACATATCCATGCCCATACTCGTATCCGTTCGATACCCATACCCGTATCCGTTTCATACCCATACCCATCAAATCAAATACGACACATGGTATCTAGCTAAGTTTTATTTCTTACTTGATAACCAAAAGCTTCTATATTAGGAATATCAGCTACTACAATAAGATTAGGTTGCGTTATAAGACAGAAACCACAATTTAAGTAAAATTATCTCCAAGTTTTAGTCAGATTTTGATGCTAAATGTATAATAATGTCCATGATCATTATCTAATACGTAGTTTGAATACAGGGAAAATCCAAGCAAATATTTGATTCTAGGACGCCACAAGGAATAAAATAGAATTGTTTTAATGATCCATCGTAATGCTCATTTTCAGGAAAATGTTTCTTGGGTAATTTTATAATGTTGAAAACTCGACAGTTATTTGAAAAATGTTGACCTACTGATACCACATCTTTGAACATACAGAATAGTTAAACGATATAAGAGCGCGTTATGAAAATGGTGCTGTGTATGTGTGTTTTTTTTTTCTGCTCAGGCTGAATTCAGAGTCTGCGTAAGATCTTGTTTCAGTTGTAGTTTCTACCCCATTTAGGACTTGAACCACGGAGTGTGGTAACTGGTTTTTTTTTTTTTTTTTTTTTTTTTTCTTTTTGCTCAGCTTGAATTCAGTCTGCCCAAGACCTTATTTTAATAGCAGTTTGTACCCCTTTTAGGACTTGAATCACGGAGTGTGGTACCGTAGAGTTTTTTTTTTTTTTTTTTTTTTTGAGAAAGGCTGACTGGAGAAATTATATCAGTTCACGAGTAAAAATCAATCTCTCTCTCTCTCTCTCTCTCTCTCTCTCTCTCTCTCTCTCTCTCTCTCTCTCTCTCTCTCTCTCTCTCATAGTTTATAAACATAAAGAAAAAGCAATTCAACCTTGTTGGAGGTGAAACCTAAAAAAAACGAATAAAAAAGAGTGAACTCGAAATGTGGGCTTATGCCGGATCGTCGTTTCGTGTCGGCGATCTGATAACGAAACACCGACGGCATGTTTGCATAAACAAACCAAATTGGTTCCTGGCCCCAGTAACACAGTTTTGTGGTTTCTTCTAATGTCGGGAGGTGTTTACCTGCGCCTTTAGCGAGGCCGGCAGTATTGCTGAGGATAGTAAAACATTCTTAGCAGTGTAAAAGTTTGTATTATGTTGTTGTACACTTGTAACGTCATGTTTATTTCACTTAAACGGTGCATAAAACGACACACAAGATCGTTAAATTCTGCGAGACAAAAAAAGCCCTCGTAATCTGCCAACGAAACAGATGATTTCGTGTGACGCTCTAAATGTATATCGCACGAAGAGTGTTTTAAAAAAGGCGAGATTATTTATAAACAGCGAATGCAAATTCCTAAGCCCATAAGCTGTGTGACGGCAGGGAGATCGCGATAAGGTTTTACAGCGGTCGAAAATTTCAATTTCCCGCTCGAGGAACCACCAAATTTGTCGCGCGAAAATCCACGACTCATCGCTGTGGCGTAACTCTTAAAGCTCCCATCCCCTAAGAGGAAGAAGGAAGTGCCTAATGGAAAATGACTCTTGACCAAATAGAACAGCTCGGGGTCCTCCGGACGATGATAAATCAGTGGTCTTATTTTGGAACCTCTGAACCAACTACCCGATATGAACACCTGAAGCGGCGGCTCTGCGTTCATTATCACTATTTTATCACTTCAGCGGTTCCATCTATCTCAAGGGAGAAGCGTCACGCCACCGGTGTTGGCTCTTTGTCGGGGGATGACCAAAGCCACTTTGCTGTAAAAGGGCTGTAGAAGGAGAGATGTCCTTGCCCTCATGTGCTGTAAAAGAGATCTGGAAAGAGAGATGGCCTTGCCCTCATGTTCTGTAAAAGGGCTCTGGAAGGAGAGATGGCCTGCCCTCATGTGCTGTAAAAGGGCTCTGGAAGGAGAGATGGCCTTGCCCTCATGTGCTATAAAAGGGCTCTGGAAGGAGAGATAGCCTTACCCTCATGTGCTGTGAAAGGGATCTGGAAGGAGAGATGGCCTTGGCCTCATGTGCTGTAAAAGGGCTCTGGAAGGAGAGATGGCCTTGCCCTCATGTGCTATAAAAGGGCTCTGGAAGGAGAGTTGGCCTTGCCCTCATGTGCTGTAAAAGGGCACTCGAGGAGAAATGGCCTTGCCCTCATGTGCTGTAAAAGAGCTCTGGAAGGAGAGATGACCTTGCCCTCATGTGCTGTAAAAGGGCTCTGGAAGGAGAGATGGCCTTGCCTCATGTGCTGTAAAAGGGCTCTGGAAGGAGAGATGTCGTTGCCCTCATGTGCTTTAAAAGGGCACTCGAGGAGAAATGGCCTTGCCCTCATGTGCTGTAAAAGTGCTCTGGAAAGAGAGATGGCCTTGCCCTCGTGTGCTTTAAAAGGGCACTGGAAGGAGAGATGGCCTTGCCTCATGTGCTGTAAAATGGCTCTGGAAGGAGAGATGGGTTTGCCCTCATGTGCTGTAAAAGGGCTCTGGAAAGAGATGGCCTTGCCTCATGTGCTGTAAAAGGGCTCTGGAAGGAGAGATGGCTTTGCCCCCATGTGCTGTAAAAGGGCTCTGGAGGGAGAGATGGCCTTGCCCTCTTGTGCTGTAAAAGGGCACTGGAAGGAGAGATGGCCTTGCCTCATGTGCTGTAAAATGGCTTTAGAAGTAGAGATGGCTTTGCCCTCATGTGCTGTAAAAGGGCTCTTGAAGGAGAGATGGCCTTCCCCTCGTGTGCTTTAAAAGGGCACTGGAAGGAGAGAAGGCCTTGCCCTCATGTGCGTTAAAAGGGCACTAGAAGGAGAGATGGCCTTGCCTTCACGTGCTGTAAAAGGGCTCTGGAAGGAGAGATGGCTTTGCCCTCATGTGCTGTAAAAGGGCTCTGGAAGGAGAGATGGCTTTGTCCTCATGTACGTTAAAAGGGCGCTGGAAGGAGAGATGGCCTTGCCCTCATGTGCTGTAAAGGGGCTCTGGAAGGAGAGATGGCTTTGCCCTCATGTGCTGTAAAAGGGCTCTTGAAGGAGAGATAGCCTTGCCCTCATGTGCTGTAAAAGGGCACTGGAAGGAGAGATGGCCTTGTCCTCATGTACGTTAAAAGGGCGCTGGAAGGAGAGATGGCCTTGCCCTCATGTGCTGTAAAGGGGCTCTGGAAGGAGAGATGGGTTTGCCCTCATGTGCTGTAAAAGGGCTCTTGAAGGAGAGATAGCCTTGCCCTCACGTGCTGTAAAAGGGCTCAGGAAGTAGAGATGGCCTTGTCCTCATGTACGTTAAAAGGGCGCTGGAAGGAGAGATGGCCTTGCCCTCATGTGCTGTAAAGGGGCTCTGGAAGGAGAGATGGCTTTGCCCTCATGTGCTGTAAAAGGGCTCTTGAAGGAGAGATAGCCTTGCCCTCATGTGCTGTAAAAGGGCACTGGAAGGAGAGATGGCCTTGCCTCATGTGCTGTAAAAGGGCTCTGGAAGGAGAGATGGCTTTGTCCTCATGTGCTGTAAAAGGGCTATTGAAGGAGAGATGACCATGCCCTCATGTGCTGTAAATGGCCTTGCTCGTTGGCACTGGAGGAGAGATGGCCTTGCCCTCATGTGCGTCTTGCCCTGTGTGTGCTTTAAAGGGCACTGGAAGGAGAGATGGGCCTTGTCCTGGAAGGAGAGATCGTGCAAGGGCTTGAAGGAGAGATGACATTGCCTCATGGGCACTGGAAGGAGCCCTCAGATGGCCTTGCCCTCATGTGCTGTAAAGGGGGTGCTATAAAGGGCTGTGGAAGGAGAGATGGCTTTGCCTCCTGTGCATGAGGGCTCTGATACATATTGTAAAGGGCTGTGCTGTAAAAGGGAGAGATGGCCTTGCCTTGCCCTCATGTGCTATAAGGGCCTTGCCCTCATGGAAGGAGAGATGGCCTTGTCCCTGCCTCATGTGCTGTTTAAAAGGGCACTGGAAGGAGATGGCTGTAAAGAGGGCTCTTGCCCTCATGTACTGTAAAAGGGCTCTGGAAGGAGAGATGACATTGCCTCATGTGCTGCAAAAGGGCTGTGGAAGGAGAGATGGCCTTGCCCTCATGTACTATAAAAGGGCTCTGGAAGGAAGGATGGCCTTGCCCTCATGTGCTGTAAAAGGGCTCTGGGAGGAGAGATGGCCTTGCCGTCATGTGCTATAAAAGGGCTGTGGAAGGAGAGATGGCCTTGCCCTCCTGTGCTGTAAAAGGGCTCTGGAAGGAGAGATGGCCTTGCCCTCATGTGCTGTATGAGGGCTCTGGAAGGAGAGATGGCCTTGTATTCATGTGCTGTAAAAGGGCTCTGGAAGGAGAGATGGCCTTGCCCTCATGTGCTGTAAAAGGCTCTGTAAGGAGAGATGGCCTTGTCTTCATGTGCTATAAAATGGCTCTGTAAGGAGAGATGGCCTTGCCCTCATGTGCTTGAAAAGGGCACTGGAAGGAGAGATGGCCTTGCCCTCATGTGCTGTAAAAGGTCTCTGGAAGGAGAGGTGGCCTTGCCTCATGTGCTTTAAAAGGGCACTGGAAGGAGAGATGGCCTTGCCTCATGTGCTGTAAAAGGGGTCTGGAAGGAGAGATAGCGTTGCCTTCATGTGCTGTAAAAGGGCTCTGGACGGAGAGATGGCCTTGCCCTCATGTGCTGTAAAAGGGCTCTGGAAGGAGAGATGGCCTTGCCTCATGTGCTTTAAAAGGGGTCTGGAAGGAGGGATGGCCTTGCCCTCGTGCTGTAAAAGGGCTCTGGAAGGAGAGATGGCCTTCCCCTCATGTACTTTAAAAGGGCACTGGAAGGAGAGATGGTTTTGCCATCATGTGCTGTAAAAGGGCTCTGGAAAGAGAGATGGCCTTGCCTCATGTGCTGTAAAAGGGCTCTGGAAGGGGGGATGGCCTTGCCCTCATGTGCTATAAAAAGGGCTCTGGATGGAGAGATGGCCTTGCCCTCATGTGCTATAAAAGGGCTCTGGAAGGAGAGATGGCTTTGCCCTCATGTGCTGTAAAAGGGCTCTTGAAGGAGAGATGGCCTTGCCTTCATGTGCTTTAAAAGGGCTCTGGACGGAGAGATGGCTTTGCCCTCATGTGCTGTAAAAGGGCTGTGGAAGGAGAGATGTCTTTGCCTTCATGTGCTGTAAAAGGGCTCTGGAAGGAGAGTTGTCCTTGCCCTATTGTGCTGTAAAAGGGCTCTGGAAGGAGAGGTGGCTTTGCCCTCATGTGCTGTAAAAGGGCTCTGGAAGGAGAGATGTCCTTGCCTCATGTGCTGTAAAAGGGCTCTGGAAGGAGAGATGGCCTTGCCCTCATGTGCTATGAAAGGGCTCTGGACGGAGAGATGGCCTTGCCCTCATGTGCTGTAAAAGGGCTCTGGAAGGAGAGATGGCCTTGCCTCATGTGCTGTAAAAGAGCTCTGGAAGGAGAGATGTCCTTGCCCTTATGTGCTGTCAAAGGGCTCTGGAAGGAGAGATGGCTTTGCCCTCATGTGCTGTAAAAGGGCTCTGGAAGGAGAGATGTCCTTGCCCTCATGTGCTGTAAAAGGGCTCTGGAAGGAGAGATGGCCTTGCCCCCATGTGCTGTAAAAGGGCTCTGGACGGAGAGATGGGTTTGCCCTCATGTGCTGTAAAAGAGCTCTGGAAGGAGAGATGGCCTTGCGTCATGTGCTGTAAAAGAGCTCTGGAAAGAGAGATGGCCTTGCCTTCATGTGCTGTAAAAGGGCTCTGGAAGGAGAGATGGCCTTGCCCTCATGGAGATCGTCTCCGGAACCTTCACAAATGGAGGAATTGTAAAAAGAGAGTAAGGATCTGGTCGATTAATGTTGCGAGAATTATTATAGGTGTAAAATGCTACTTTATAATGAAAAGGTAAAATCTCAAACATTTATTTTGAAAAGTAGAAAATATACTCCTTTGGTGTATGTAATAAAAGAATTCAGTGTAGTATTTAACTTGTATAAGTAAAAAATATATATATATATATATATATATATATATATATATATATATATATATATATATATATATATATATATATATATATATATACATATATATATATATATATATATATATATATATATATATATATATATATATATATATATATATATAATTTACACTGTGTCTATGTATTTATATGCATGTTTCTATAGATATTACGGTCTTAAGTGAATGTATATTTTAAAGGCAATATTAATAACAAACACACTTTATAAAAACATGCTTATAGTAATATGGCAACGAAAATAATTATTGTAAGCATACGTTTTAGAAAAGAAACGAAAATATATTCCATGCATAGATTCTAAAAGACGACGACAACAATCGGAAGTGAATATTAAAGAAGCGTACATTTTACAGGTCTCTCATTAAGCCGCTGCTATCTCATCACGGAAATGTAATTGCTATATTTAGAACGAATTTAAAGTCATGACTGTTGTTTTTTTTTTTTTTTTGCCTCTGATAATTATTCGCCTGTTTTAATTTGCCGCATAAAGAGGTAGTTATGTTTGACCCCTTGTTAAGGCTAGTTAATGGGCTCTTCTTTGCTTAGATATGATCAATCAGTAGCCCTGCTGTATATGCTTACGACTGGTGAATGCTTTGGAAGTGGTCATCCTGCTCTTACGGGTGATATTGTTTGTTACTTTGTATTCTTCTCTCTGGTAAATGATAGTTCAATCCTCATTCTTTAGACATTACCAAATGTATCATTTTTATTGCCTTTCTGTAGTAATTTGGTCTTATAGGAATAGATGTATACTGGGTGTTTCGAAATTAGAGGCCCCCCCTCCACAGAACTAATGGAAAGTTATGAAGTTTTCTGCTATAGCCTATCTCCAAGTTCATTATTTTAAGTTTCTATTAAGCTATTTTTCATTTTACATTTTTTAGCCAGACTGAGTGATGGAGTTAGATACAGCCATGGCTAACGACTCAGAGGAAATCAGATGGTTTTGACCGAATCCAGGCTATAACCTTCAGAGAGGCTGTCAGGATGCTACATCCTTCATTTTCACGTTCCTGATAGCTAAATACATTAAAAGAGATGAACTTTGATAAAAGTAACTGAACAAAATCCATGTGACTGTCGTCAATGAAAAGAGTGAGAATCTTGGAAGGACTGAAGTCCTCTTCATGAGTCAAAAGACACATGGCTGAGGCAGGGTAGACCAAGAAAGTCTTAGGTAAATTGCTTGAACTAGCAAAACAAAAATGGGAAAGAAAAGTTATAGTGTTGTATATCGAGTTGGAAAAATCTGGTATCAAGTCATTTCTGTTATCAGCAAACCCAACATCACCAGCAACAGAGAGAAGACCATGCATGGTTTTGTGGTTCATTTCCTTAAAGATTGGGATGAAGCTGACACTTCCATGTTGCCACATCAGATGAATTTTCATTTAGCACTGTCAGGAAGCCAAATCATAAAAAATGGACATCATTTAGGTTGCAAAGTTGATGACATCAGCAATGACGTACCATCGCTGTTGTGGAAATTTCCTGAATGTTTGGGAATTTTTCTGTTTTACAGCCAAACGGTTAATGTGGATCATCAAAGAAAATGGATAGTCATGGAATGGTGAATACAGAGAAACTGTAATTTACTTGGAGTATTTTCCTCAAAGATCCTGAAAATGTAAGTATCTGTTGAAGAAGTCACATTTTTGCATGATGAGGCACCATGTATCAAGGCTTTCAGGACACAGGAGCTGCCAAAAACAGTGGTATCGATTTCTGCTCGTCGAATTTCAGGTAGCTCCTGACCTTAATGTGTGTGAAAAACATTGGTAGTATCTAAAGGATCGTGCTATGCATACAGTGAACTATGATGGTAAACCAAGCCTCGACGACCTGCAAAGAGAGGTGACTGAAGTGCTCAGGAAATGAGTTTGAGTGTCAGCTTTTGCGATTTGCTGAAATCCTACCTCAAGAATGCAGGCTGTGGTACAGGCAGATGGAGGCCACACAAAATATTAAATACTCAGAGAGAAACTTGTATAGCTGTTCTGAATTACTTTTGTTTTTGTCCATATCAATTTTAGTTTATGCTGTAGAGGGGGGCGGGCTCTAATTTCGAAACACCCTGTATATTGATTTTGAATACCATTTCTGCTATATGCTAATATGTTGTCCTATTTATAAAAGCCTGCACATTTTTTTTTTCTCATCTTTAAGTGTAGAGATTTTGAAAAGGTCGTCGTGAAGGAATATGATAAATTTAGTTTTATTTTTTTATGTGAAATTTTTTGAATTAATCATCTAAGGCATATGAACCTTTGACTTAAAAACATTTTGCCTCGACACCATCATCTTCATCATTGATTATGGTAGTTTGCTTGATTCGTCGTATCATCTTTATTCTCAAAAGCATCCCCATGCAGAACTTCCATTTCTGAGACTCCCTCTCATCTTGTGAAACTCCAGTGGTATTTGAGAGGTAGTAGTGAATCACATAAAAGTATAAAATGTTAGTATGTTGCTGTAATTCAAACTCCTTGGAGATTAAAGTGAACAAGCGCTGAAAAGTAAGCATCTGGAAATGTCAGATTAAAATGCAAAACTTCCGGATTAAGTACTAGTGCGTGTGCGTGTGTGTGAGTGTGTGAGAGAGACAGACAGACAGACAGTGAGAGAGACAGAGACAGACAGACAGACAGAGTCAGAGAGAGAGATTTGAGGCAGACGGAGAGTCAGAGAGAGAGACTTACCTTTATAGACCTTATGTCTGTCTGTTGCCCCAGGTCCTCAGTGTGAGGCAAATTCTCTGATGTCTACTAGAGAATTGCTAATGCATCTTTCCGGTATATTTTGTGATCTTCCTATCTTGATGGTCTGGGATGCATATTAGATATTCGAAACTTATTCTAAAAAATCTACGCTCACCTGTTATGTTCCTCAGATGAGCTGGTAGCGCATTGAATAGACGCTACAATATCGATGCTGGTGCGTGGTGGATTAATGTCCTGTGGGCTTTCCTTAGTTTCCTTTCCTCTGGTATAGTTTGGGCACTATTAACTATTTCTGCTTTCTTTTCTGATATTTTTAGCTCCATGATGTGTTCAGAGAGATGGAGACAGACAGAGAATCAGAGAGAGAGGGGGGGGGAGAAATTATGATTAATGAGAGAGAGAGAGAAGGAAGTCTTGGTGAAAAATTGAATTTAAACTAAAAAAAAAAAAAAAAAGGAGAAAGATTATTAGAAGTGTGACGATGAAGAGACTGTGCTCTTTTATGTGAAAGAGGGAGAGGAAACGTTTTGATTAATGAGAGAAAGGGGGGAGTCAATGAAAAGGTTGAGAGTAAAAGAGTAAATCAACACTTGTAAATTGAGAGGAAGAGAGCGGAAACTTTATAAATAAGGAGAGACACGAAATTCCGGTGAAAAGTAAAAAAGAGATACAAATGGAGAAAAAAAATATTAGAAAAGCGAAAATTAGGAAACCGTGTTCTGAATTGTGTGTGTGAGAGAGAGAGAGAGAGAACGTTATGATATATGAGCAAGGAAAACAATAGTCTTGGTGAAGAGACTAAGATTAAACGGGAAAAAAGGAGAAAGATTAATAGAGAGAGAGAGAGAACATAATGAATAATGAGAGAGAGAAATGATAAGTCTTGGTAAAAAGAAAAACTGTGAGTCTCAGAGAATCGTCAAAAACCCTAAGGGTAAACACCTGGAGCCACGCCCTCTCAGAGACGAAGACCTACAGATGATTAATATAGAAATAAGAATTACTTATCCCATGTTGTTTACACTTACTCGTATGCAGAGATATAAACACACTCAGATTTGTCAGACAACTTTTGGATCGTTATCTTATGTGGTGACAGGTGGGGGAAGTAAGACTGCCTACACTCTCTATTTTCTTTCTTTTCCTTTAATACTTCTAACTTAATATCCTCTCCGTTTGGGAAGGGAACTTGCTCGTTAATTATCCAGTAAGGTTAAAGCGAGATCATTACTTCATATATGATTCAAATCACTATCATTTCTCTATGATTGATTATACAAATTGTGAATTGTTTCCTGATGTTTTGAACATAGTGATAACTTCTATTGATACTTTAAATAGACGTCTTTATAGTGATAGCTTTTATTGATACTTTAAATAGACGTCTTTATAAAGTCCAGGTAGTGGAGTGTTTGCCATTAGTGTTAATGAATGTTTTCGTTTAATTTTACTCTTTCTGTGGTTTTATGTAAAACCGAGGTAATTTAATTCTACATACTTTATTCGGGTCGACTTACACAAGTTGTCTAGAATATTGTTTCTAAAGCTTTTAGTTTTCTGTAAAAGAAAACTATTGTGCCGACTCTGTCTGATCGTCCGCACTTGATTCTGTCCGCACTTTTTTCTTTCGCCCTCATATCTTAAAAACTACTGTGGCTAGAGGGCTGCAAAGCGGTATCTTGATCATCCGCCCTCCAATCATCAGACATACCAAATTGCAGCCCTCTATCCTCAGTAGTTTTTTTTTTAACTTTATTTAAGGTTAAGTTAGCCATAATCGTGCTTCTGGCAACGGTGATAGGCCACCACCGGGCCGTGGTTAAAGTTCCATGGGCCGCGGCTCATACAGCATTATACCGAGACCACCGAAAGATAGATCTACTGTATTTTCGGTGGCCTTGATTATACGCTGTAGCGGCTGTACAGAAAACTCGACTGCGCCGAAGAAACGTCGGCACATTTTTTACTTGTTATATTTGCAATAAATTCACGCTAAGGATTTCACCCGAGGTTGGTGACATTTCTCTCGCTGTGGTCCCTCGTTCTACGTAATTCCTTCCTTGTTGACCGAATCCTTTTCCCGTACCAAAGCCGCGTCGCTCTTCCTTCTGGTGAGTCATTCTCCCTCCTCGTGGTTTTCTCCCTACGCCTCACTCTGCTTTTACTACCACGCTTTGGCTGATAATGTTATTTATGTAGAGGGGATAATGACGGAGGGGAGATGAGGACGGAGATGGCTTGGATATGTCCTTCGTAGCACCTGGGGGAGATTTATCCTTGACAGTCCCCTTAGGAAGGCAGTGCCGTCGGTGCACCTTATGCGGTGCACTGTAGGCATTATTTGAGGTGGTTTGCAGCTCCCCTTTTGCCCCTAGCTGCAACCCCGTTCATTCCTTTTACTGTACCTCCGTTCGTATTCTCTTTCTTCCATCTTACTTGCCACCCCTCTTAACAGTTGTTTCATAGTGCAACTGCCAGGTTGTCCTCCTGTTACAACTTTCAAACCTTTTACTGTCAATTTCCGTTTCAGCGCTGAATGACCTCATAGGTCCCAGCGCTTTGCCTTTGGCCTAAATTCTATATTCAGTCCAGTTCAATCCATGATAATACGTTGCTTGCACGTAGATGACTACTACGTGACTTACATGTACGCAACATATGCGTTTGTGAACAGAAATGGAGGTTACTGAACGTAACAGTCATGGCGTTTGCACTTGTAAACAGAAATGGATGTTATTGAGCGTAACATGGCGTTTACACTAGAAAACATAAATGGAAGTTAATGAAAGTAGCATGGCGTTTACACTTGTCAACAGAAATGGAAGTTATTGAACGTAACATGGCGTTTACACTTGTCAACAGAAATGGAAGTTATTGAACGTAACATGGCGGCGTTTACACTTGTCAACAGAAATGGAAGTTATTGAACGTAACGTGGCGTTTACATTTGTCAACAGAAATGGAAGTTATTGAACGTAACGTGGCGTTTACACTTGTCAATTGAAGAAATGGAAGTTATTGAACGTAACATGGCGTTTACACTTGTCAACAGAAATGAAGTTATTGAACGTAACGTGGCGTTTACACTTGTCAACAGAAATGGAAGTTATTGAACGTAACGTGGCGTTTACACTTGTCAACAGAAATGGAAGTTATTGAACGTAACGTGGCGTTTACACTTGTCAACAGAAACGGAAGTTATTGAACGTAACATGGCGTTTACACTTGTCAACAGAAATGGAAGTTATTGAACGTAACGTGGCGTTTACACTTGTCAACAGAAATGGAAGTTATTGAACGTAACATGGCGTTTACACTTGTCAACAGAAACGGAAGTTATTGAACGTAACATGGCGTTTACACTTGTCAACAGAAATGGAAGTTATTATTGAACGTAACATGGCATTTTTAACTTGTCAACAGAAATGGAAGTTATTGAACGTAACATGGCGTTTACACTTGTCAACAGAAATGGAAGTTATTGAACGTAACATGGCGTTTACACTTGTCAACAGAAACTGAAGTTATTGAACGTAACATTGCGTTTACACTTGTCAACAGAAATGGAAGTTATTGAACGTAACGTGGCGTTTACACTTGTCAACAGAAATGGAAGTTATTGAACGTAACATGGCGTTTACACTTGTCAACAGAAATGGAAGTTATTGAACGTAACGTGGCGTTTACACTTGTCAACAGAAATGGAAGTTATTGAACGTAACATGGCGTTTACACTTGTCAACAGAAATGGAAGTTATTGAACGTAACATGGCGTTTACACTTGTCAACAGAAACTGAAGTTATTGAACGTAACATGGCGTTTACACTTGTCAACAGAAATGGAAGTTATTGAACGTAACGTGGCGTTTACACTTGTCAACAGAAATGGAAGTTATTGAACGTAACGTGGCGTTTACACTTGTCAACAGAAATGGAAGTTATTGAACGTAACATGGCGTTTACACTTGTCAACAGAAACGGAAGTTATTGAACGTAACATGGCGTTTACACTTGTCAACAGAAATGGAAGTTATTGAACGTAACATGGCGTTTACACTTGTCAACAGAAATGGAAGTTATTGAACGTAACATGGCGTTTACACTTGTCAACAGAAATGGAAGTTATTGAACGTAACATGGCGTTTACACTTGTCAACAGAAACGGAAGTTATTGAACGTAACATGGCGTTTACACTTGTCAACAGAAATGGAAGTTATTGAACGTAACGTGGCGTTTACACTTGTCAACAGAAACGGAAGTTATTGAACGTAACATGGCGTTTGCACTTGTCAACAGAAACGGAAGTTATTGAACGTAACATGGCGTTTACACTTGTCAACAGAAACTGAAGTTATTGAACGTAACATGGCGTTCACACTTGTCAACAGAAATGGAAGTTATTGAACGTAACATGGCGTTTACACTTGTCAACAGAAATGGAAGTTATTGAACGTAACATGGCGTTTACACTTGTCAACAGAAATGGAAGTTATTGAACGTAAACGTGGCGTTTACACTTGTCAACAGAAACGGAAGTTATTGAACGTAACATGGCGTTTACACTTGTCAACAGAAACTGAAGTTATTGAACGTAACATGGCGTTTACACTTGTCAACAGAAACGGAAGTTATTGAACGTAACACGGCGTTTACACTTTGTCAACAGAGAAATGGAAGTTATTGAACGTAACGTGGCGTTTACACTTGTCAACAGAAACGGAAGTTATTGAACGTAACATGGCGTTTACACTTGTCAACAGAAACTGAAGTTATTGAACGTAACATGGCGTTTACACTTGTCAACAGAAATGGAAGTTATTGAACGTAACATGGCGTTTACACTTGTCAACAGAAACGGAAGTTATTGAACGTAACATGGCGTTTACTCTTGTCAACAGAAACGGAAGTTATTGAACGTAACATGGCGTTTACACTTGTCAACAGAAACTGAAGTTATTGAACGTAACATGGCGTTTACACTTGTCAACAGAAATGGTAGTTATTGAACGTAACATGGCGTTTACACTTGTCAACAGAAACGGAAGTTATTGAACGTAACATGGCGTTTACACTTGTAAACAGAAATGGAAGTTATTGAACGTAACGTGGCGTTTACACTTGTCAACAGAAATGGAAGTTATTGAACGTAACATGGCGTTTACTCTGAACCTCAAGTCATGAAATGAACATTTTAAAAAAGAATGGCTGGGAAATTACAGGCAAGCTGTGGCGAATGATGATTCCCTTAATAAAACCTTCAGATTATGTGCTATGCATTTATCCAAGATTTCTCTTCAAATCGTTCCAGATCATTGGTTAAAGTCGATCCCACGGAACTAATGAAATTTTGAAAGTTGACATTAGGTATCAGATCAAGACGAGTTAAAATCTGATGTTTTTAAATAAAAAATCAAAGCTCTCTTTGCTTGGCTGCGTTGGAAACTGTGTTAGGCTTTACCTGTTGTGTTAGTTTTGAAATTAGAGTTACTTGTAGTAATGGAAAGAGCTTTATAAATTACCTTACCTGTAGATTATTATTGGGGCATTTTTCTTTCCTTTTTTTTTCCTAATTATGCATCACTTATTATAACTGGGAATAAGCAAAAGCATATGGCATTCTGACGCAGCGAAATGGAGCGTATGCAAGCATTTTGTGGAACTGGCATGCAACTGCCAGGGAATAAATAGTTATCACTGTTGGACACGCGTAGGCAGGAAACGAGCGGGTGAAAGTCGCTCCGGAAATATTTCGTCTAATTTCAAAGTGAGTTCGTTTACGTCATCTAGGAAAGATTCCTTGACATTTACCCACTAATTCTTTTTTTTTTTTTCTTTTTAATAAGTGAGATCTCTTCTTTCTGTATTGCACCTTACCTCCTCTTACTTCTTCCTTATGAACACCAAATTCTTTGGAAGCTTGAATTTCAAGTTACTGTATTCCCCGTCAGTATCTCTCATGCGGTGTACTGTAGGCATTACTCAAGGTTCTTTGCAGCGTCCCTTCGGCCCCTAGCTGCGACCCCTTTCATTGCTTTCCCTGTACTTCCGTTCATATTCTCTTTCTTCCATCTAACTTTCCACCCTTTCCTTAACAATTGATTCATAGTGCAGCTGCGAGGTTTTCCTCCTGTTACACCTTTCAAACCTTTTTACTGTCGATTTCCGTTTCATCGCTGAATGACCTCATAGGTTCCAGTGTTTGGCCTTTGGCCTAAATTCTATATTCTGTTTTATTGTCACTGTAATAATACCCAGGGTAAATCGCTCTGTCAATAGTTCATTTCTGTGCACTTCGTTTAGTGGAATTGAATGGTGATTTTCCTGCTGTGCCCTTGATTTTGCCGCATTTGAACAGAAAGTTCTCTGTCTTTTAAATGACCATTCAGACGTGCGAAATGTTCACTCATCTTGTGATATACCGAGTTCTGTCTTTGTCTTTCTGTTTCGACTTATCTCTCTATATTTTACCGTATGAAACATAATAAGTCTAAAACGAAATAACGACCGAAGCAGAGCCTCACGGCCCAAGTTCTGACGACGGCAGCAGCAGCATCCTGGAAGGGCATCTTCAGTGTGGAGGGAGGAGGGCGAGACGCTAATTGCATGGGATTATGACTCGCTGTGAACACTCGAAAGCAGTTATTATTAATATTGCGATCGTCTCTCCTCTCGCCCTCTCTCCCTCCGTGTCCCCCCGTGGGTCACATGACGACGACGCCGGTGATGATCATGATGATAAGATCCTCAGGGGTGAAATTTTTGTCAGGGAAGAAGAAGAAGAAGAAGAAGAGGCGACTTTGGTCATGACGCTCGTTCCGCAGGTGAGTAACAGTCGATAATGACAGCGCCAGGGACGGCGAATGACAGCGCGCCCACCAGAAAGACTTTGAGGTGACAACAAGCGCCGTGAAGGCCCGTTTTTCTTTCCTGGCAAAAGTTGCTGGAAATGCCTTGATGTGTGTGTGTGTGTCCCAGACTCCGTGGAAAGGTATAAGTTGATAAGGGGGATAAGGGATATGAGGGAAAGAGCAGAGGGGAGTTGTGATACAGCGTTATTCTCCACCGGATGATTACGTGAAATGCAAAAGCTTCGGCTTGACGGTAGTAACGAATTCTTACAGCAAAAGCTTCTCCAGACCCCCCTAAAATGTTTTACGCTAAGAAAAGTTGAAAAGTGACTTTTGGGGGACACGAGAAAAAGAGATAAACTGGATCATCTTGTGGAGCTGGCATCATCGGGCGAAACAAAACAAGGTCAGCCAAAGGCCTGACTCGAAGTGCAACCAGGGGCGTGGCTTTGGGATAAGATGGATATTATTGCAGTGGGGTTGGGGGTGGGGAGCAGGAGACGGGGATGCTGTGACTGCGGGCTGTGCGATGGCATCATTTCTCCCCACGTGCCGGGAATTGCTGGTAAATCACTGGTTGAGAGTGAGTGCTGTGCCGCACGGGAGATGGGCCGGCCAGATAGTCCGAGCTTGGGCCGCCTCCGACTCCGAGCCTCGTCCTATGAATGGCCGCTACCCGCAAGTTACTGCCACCAAACCTGCACTTTGAAGGCTCGCACTCACTAATATTTCCAGACCGAAATCATGCGGACGACGATGGAGAGAGAGAGAGAGAGAGAGAGGGAGAGAGGATCCCAGCAGACGGGGCCATGCCAGGGCGAGAGTTGTGACTGGAGTCTGACTCCAGGCGTCTTCTTAATGGCCGGAGCGAATTGGTGGCAGGCGAGGTCAAGCAAAGGATCAGCGAGGCTTTTGGATTTTGTGAGCTGGACCTTATGCTTTTAGGTGCTTATTTAACTTTGGGAAGAAAGGGAGAGAGAGATAAAAGCAAGAGAGAGAAACCTCTTTGAGTCTGATTTCTCTTGTTAGATAATTGCTGCATAGTGTGTTAATGGAGGACGTCTGTGATTTTCTCCAGTGAATTATGTGCAGTAACTTAATGAGATAGATACAACGTGTGCTAGATTGTGAGATTCCGCCAGGTTTCTCTGCCGAGGTTATCGTCGGTTCGGTAATGAAAGGCCTGACTCTTATTAACCTTTAGAAGCCACGAAGTGTAATCATAAAAAGGAAAAATCTTGACAAGGAGCTTTTGAGAGGAAAGGAGAAAGAATGGCGTTTGGCAACAAATGTTTGTTAAAATGGAAAGTAATTGTACTGTGTTCACATATTAATTGTTTCTTGTTAACTTGGTAATTGTCCCTTCTGAACTGGTTAATTATTGCCATCCTACCGGTTGATGTTGGCTTTGATGCTGTTGGAGCTAACGATGTATAGTTTTGAAATCACCGAATGAAAAGTGAATAAACACAGTTATATGTAGAGAATAAAAGAGGTGTCTTGTTTTTTCTGTCCAATTTTTTTTTTTTTTTTTTTTTTTTTTTACAATTTTTCATTTGTCCCTGAATGCACACGAGGATGGAGTTACATTCTGTAAACGTCGTGTACTATATATGTTACAGTAACACTGTGAAACCAGGGATTTCACGAAATCCCTGAACTTTTCAGGGAATTCATGAAACCACCAATTCACTTAGGGACATTTGATCCCCGAGGGACTAGTACTAAACACGGCGAAACACATTTGATCCCCGAGGGGCTATAATTATAGTACTAAACACGACGAAACACATTTGATTCCTGAGGGGCTATAATTTTAGTACTAAACACGACGAAACACATTTGATTCCCGAGGGGCCATAATTATAGTACTAAACTCGACGAAACACATTTGATTCCCGAGGGGCTATAATTTTAGTACTAAATACGACAAAACACATTTGATCCCCGAAGGGCTATAATTGTAGTACTAAACACGGCGAAATACATTTGATCCCCGAGGGGCTATAATTATAGTACTAAACACGACGAAACACATTTGATTCCCGAGGGGCTATAATTACAGTACTAAACACGACGGAACACATTTGATCCCCGAGGGGCTATAATTATAGTACTAAACACGACGAAACACATTTGATTCCCGAGGGGCTATAATTATAGTACTAAACACGACGAAACACATTTGATTCCCGAGGGGCTATAATTATAGTACTCAACACGACGAAACAATGTAGATGAATCACTGTTTCTCCGCGTATAGCAACAGCCCCTCGGGGATCAAATGTTCCTAAATGAATTGCTGATTTCACGAATTCCCTGAAAACTCCAGGGATTCCGTGAAATCCCTGGTCTCACAGTCTTACTGTAACATATATACATTTTCGTCACATCTTTGAAGCAGTTATGATAACAGTGAAGTCGTAATGACAAGAGGAAACGCTTTTAATCCAGAACCGAGTTTGCAAAGTGTGAATGTTCGTAGTTTCTTCGTCTTCCGCATGCTCTTATAAATAAATTTACAATGCATTATACACTGCTGTCGTTGTTGTTAAGTAAGAATAATTCTTCCAGTTGGAACCTGATAAAATGCTTCTAAAGCTTAGCTACAAAGAAGTAGGCCGGAAACATAATATGATTTCAGCATACGTTATGGGGGCACAGTTCAGTAATCTATTGAAGAATTATTTATACCATTTTTTATGTATTCGAATTTTGCTTTAATTGTTTTATCATATTTTTTTTCGTTTGCGTGTTTTCTCGGAAATTCTCTCCCTCTGAAAAATGAATCTGAAACGAGTGAAATCTGTATTTCTCCAAACGACAGTTTCGTTAAATTTAGGTTATGTGCTTCCGTGTACACTTGTTTTCAACGTAAGTGTTGTAAGTAGTCGCTAAATGGACGTAACGGCCATCAATGTCTTTACAGGGTACTGAATTCGAATGTAATTAATATGTTTTTAATGCCTCGTGATAAAGGCAGTATCTTATTTCGTAGCCTAGTTTTACGGTATTGCGGACAGAAGACAAAACCTAAGCCGTGATAGATGGTACGTTAACGGAATCTTGGAATTTAAGCTCTCACGCGCACTCTGAAGAAGGGAATACTTTCCCAACGACGCAGAGACAAAATCTAGTTTGGTTTCCTGTAGAGCTTGTGGACAGCAAGCCCTTACCTGCGTTTCTCGTCTGGGATTAGGGTCAGTTTTTTTTATGGATCCTTGGGTTTTTTTATTCACTGATTGAACTTGTCATTATGCTTTCGTCTGGGCATTTCCTGACAGTTAACCGAATTCTTCTCCATTTCAACTTTTTTTTTTCAGTGCATTCCCGGAATGAAGGAAAGGTCAGCGCAATTCTAATTCGAAATTTGTCTCCGTGCATTTCTGGAATGAAGGAGGGGTCATTCCAATGCTAATTCTTGCCTCCGTGCATTTCTGGAATGAAGAAAGGGTCAGTGCAATACTAATTTGAAATTTTTGTCTCCGTGCTTTTCTGGAATGAAGGAAGGGCCAGTCCAATGCTAATTCTTGCCTCCGTGCATTTCTGGAATGCAGAAAGGGTCAGTGCAATGCTAATTCTTGTCTCCGTGCATTTCTGGAATGCAATTCAGGTCGACTGCTCAATTGGAATGAAGTTCATCGTTTTTGTCTCTGATATGACGTTAGATTTATCAGCATTTCAAGAATAAAATTAAAGGGTCCTATATTTTATTTCATAAGAACAAGGTTGCGCGGCTTTCCGGTAATAAATGTTTGTCGCTACATCTCTCTTATGAAAATTGAATTGCTAGTATTTCTGATTTGGAAGTTATGGTTGCTTGCACTTTATATATTAAGTTAAATTTTAAGAATCATTGTTGTTTGCAATTTGATGTAATACGATTATAGTAACTTGCATATTACATAAAATTAGAGTTAGGAAGTCATTTTTGCATGTATTTACAGTATAAGATAAAGGTAACTTTCATGAAATGAGTTCAGTTGTGTCTTATTCGTAATTAGCATTGCGTACATTTCATGTATGAACTTAATAGCTTCTGTGTTTTATGTTAAAAGATTAGGGCAAAATGCTTTATATAAATTAGCATAACCCCCAATTTTGTTTTGATGTTAGGGATGCTTAACTTTTTCCTGTGAAATTAAGGTGGGACTTTTTTGAGGGTACGTGTGTCCTAAGGTGTTCTCAGATTATTTCCACCGAAAGTATTTCAAGACAGCACTAACTCAGCCTTTCCTCTGTGCCGTACGATTAGAAACCCTGTTAAAAGTCAAACGGAAAAGAATGCAATTATGGTCTTTACATTCGCTCCGTCTGTCAACCCAGGTAACAGCAAAGTCAATAGATACAGATCTGTAGATCTTGGGTAACAGTGGCCGACTTAACGTGTTCGCATCCACCAAAACAATGTGTTCCTAAGCATGCGTAACGTGAGGTTTAAGCGAGGTGGTACCAGCAAATGGAAATCGACCTGGCTTCCTTTGATTGGCTGTTGATGAGCCTACTTTGTAAGGTGGTGCACACAGTCCTTCTCCTCTTCCGTACATTCTTTTTGTCGTTGCCGCTGCAAGTTCTTTTTTATTTTTTATAGTTTTCTGCGGGTTACTGGTGATAATTCAGTGCCTGCTATTGTATTATTATTATGAATTATGTTTCAGAACCGAACTACTGGCAGAGAACGGTTTCAGAGCTCAGCAAAATATTTTCTAACACTCTTAGAAATTAAAATTAGTATGATTAATAAAGTTAAGATTAGTTAATTATGAGGCTAAATACTGTAAGAACATTCTACCAGCAAATACCTTCAAGTATAAAAATTTTATGTTTCTCGGTAAAAAAATTAAAAAAAATATGGTAAAAAGAATAATGACAAACTTTTACCCCTTTTCCGAGGATTTTTAAATGAGCACAAGAACACCTTAGAATGCACATACCCACCTACCCGTATTTCTCGTGTGATGCAGCCTCTTACATTTCTAATGTGAAATTAGCAACGTCCCTTTTTTGTGGTATAGAAAAATAAGGTTGCCTGAATATATGCCTGATGTAAAATTAAGGTCACGTGCATTTCTGGGATTGTGTGTCGCAATTGATATCTTCCTGATTACTGGTATGAAGTTTAGGTCATTAACATAACTGGTAGAAAACTAAGGTCTCCTGCACTGCTGTGATGGGATTATGGTTGTCCTATTTGCTGATGGCATAATGAGATAGCTACAAATCTAGTCAAAAATTCAAATAGTGTCTGCGTCTGTTAGCTACAAGTCTAGCCAAAAATTCTTCGTCTGTCATATGAAACTGAAGCTTGCTACATTCCTAGTATGAAGTAGAGGGCATTGCATTTTTCTTGCGAAAGTAGGTCGTTTAAACCAGTATCACCTAGATTTCTTATATTTAATTATGGGCGCATGCATTTCAATTTGGAAATCAAGATCATTTTTATTTTCCACGGTGAATTAGGATTGAATTCAGCGTCATTTGCATTTTGCTGTGTAATTAGGGACCTGCATATTCTGCATGAAATAAAAGTTATGTACTGTAAAATACAGGATCTCCTGCATTTCTGTTTTGAAATTGAGGTCACCTGCATGTATCATAAAATTGGGGCATTTCTAGTTTATAATCAAGGTCACCTGCATTAATGTAATTAATGTCGCCTTGTATATATTCTTTGAAATATAAGTCATCTGCATTCACCATGTAGATTTACCGTCGCCCTGAAGTCAGAATCGTCTACTTTTACCTTATACTATTAAGGTTTGTCTGCATTTCTAGTTTGCAATCTAGGTCATGAGTAGGTGTGAGCGTTTCACAAAAGAAGTTAAGAGTAGCTGGCATTACTGTTTTGAAATTAAGGTTGCCTGCGTTACTCATGGGTAATTACGGTTGTTTGAATTTGTAGGATGATATCAAAGTCGTCTGCATTTACTGTGTGAAATCAGGAGAGAGAACATTTCTGGCGAGGAATTGACGTCGTGGACATTTCGCTTCTGAAATTACGATCGCCTGCATTTGTAGTTGCTGCCCAGAGGATGTCGTACAATTTGAACTTCAGAAGTTCAAGCGAAGATGCGACGCGTTGCTGCCTTAATACAATTTAACTTGCATTTTAATATTTCACTTACATTTTTATTCATTTATTTGTTAATTTATCTGTTTTTCTAATGTCTGTTCTCTTTCTGTATTTCCCATTTTTACCCTCTGTTGCTTCTTTCGAATGAACACCATATTCTTTGGAAGCTTGAATTCCAAATCAGTGGCCTCTGTGGGCTTGTTGCATATGGATAGGGTTCATCTTCCGAATAATACACACACACATAATAATACATAATAACAACACATAATCTCTTTGGAAGCTTGAATTCCAAATCAGTGGCCTCTGTGGGCTTGTTGCATATGGATAGGGTTCATCTTCCGAATAATAATAATAATAATAATAATAATAATAATAATAATAATAATCTTTGGAAGCTTGAATTCCAAATCAGTGGCCTCTGTGGGCTTGTTGCATATGGATAGGGTTCATCTTCCGAATAATAATAATAATAATAATAATAATAATAATAATAATAATAATAATAATGATAATAATCTTTGGAAGCTTGAATTCCAAAATCAGTGGCCTTCTGTGGGCTTGTTGCATATGGATAGGGTTCATTCTGAATAATAATAATAATAACACACAATAATAACACAATAATGAAGGTCTCCAGCATTTATAATTTGAAATCGGAGTCATCTACATTCCCCATACAAGATTAGAGTGAGCTATTTATATTTCAAATCGAAAATCATTTGTATTTCTCATGTAAAATTAGGGAACCCACATTTCGGGTAAAAACTTGATAACACTCTCACTTCTTTTTTAGAATTAGCCAGATTTTAATCATTTTGCATAATATTTTTTTCATTATGGCTGAAATTTGTATCATATAATTGTATGCCCATTCTAAGTATCCAGAAATAATGTGATAGCCAAAACTTTTGAATACCCTTTCATGTTTAATTTCCCATTTAGGATATGTAGAAAAATTTGTCGTTAAGTAATTTCATGATGTATTTTCAAATCAGACAATAAAGATACAATCATTTTGTGTTAAGCCCTGATTTATTTTCCCTTATTTCATTTTTTCCAACATTCTACAAGGTTGTCTTAATATGATTGGTAGTAGTATCAGTGTTATCTTTTGTTATCGTGGGAAATTTTTTTCATAGCCCCTTTTCAGAATCAGGTTTTTGTCCAGAATGAATAGTGAAAGAATATAAAGGCGTTATCGCACAACGCTGAAGTGACCATATGCTATTATATAATTATAAGCTGACTGACATATTTGATGATATTCAACCTTCTATTTTTTCGTTCTCATATTTTGAAAACTTTCATGTTCCACTTCTGACAGAAAACTTCACAGGAACTTTCGCAGGAAACTTCTCTGTTAACAAGCGTAGTTTTTAGCAAGCTTTTTAAAATGTTCTCCGGCAATTTTTGTTAATGTCAACTTCATCAAGTTGATGCCGAAGATCTTTTCTGGGTTTGTTGGTGCAAGTTCACAGATCTAAGTCAGTAATAATTATTATTATTATTATTATTATTATTATTATTATTATTATTATTATTATTATTATTATTATTCCTAAATGTTATTTACTTATGCAAGTTTCGACAAAGTACAGTGCAGGTTATACGATTATAGAATAAGCAGTGAAGAGAATGGACAAGAAGTACAAGTGACATCAATAGGGGATAAACAAAAATTTCGTGAGCTTCTTGAGACGAAAAAGTGATCAGCAGGTAAAAAGTCCCGGTTCTGGGAATAAGTAACACAGCGTTTGAATAGGTTTTCACACTCTGTAATATTCAATCTTCAGTAATAATTAATCTGTAATATTCAATCTTTTTAATCGTGTAGGGCATGTTCTTCTCCACTGATATAATTAGGTGTATTAAACGAGACCGATAGGTCTGGTATTGCCGTAACATTCTCTGGTTATTTTAGCATATTATCATTAGTTTTCTGTCTAAGAAAACTTTTGAGATGACTATTTGTCTGTCCGTCCGCACTTTTTCTGTCCGCCCTCAGATATTTAAAACTACTGAGGCTAGAGGGCTGCAAATTGGTATGTTGATCATCCACCCTCCAATCATCAAACACACCGAATTGCAGCCCTCTAGCTTCATTAGTTTTTATTTGATTTAAGGTTAAAGTTAGCCATGATCGTGCGTCTGACACCGCTATAGCTGCCAACAACACAGGTCACCATGGGCTGTGGCTGAAAGTTTCACGGGCCGCGCCTGAGAGGTTCATGGGCCGTGGCTGAGAGTTTCATACAGCATTACACGCTGTACAGGAAACTCGATTGCGCCGAAGAAACTTCGGCGCATTTATTACTTGTTTTATTTTGTCGTCTCTTTGCGATGGTTATTTTATCTTTTGTGTCAGTGTTTCTTATTCAGAGGCTGAGAATAGTTAACCCTATTACTTATAACTGGAAAATCGGACTGACTTCCTTTGTTCCGTCCATGAACCCATGGGCAGTAAGGGGGGGGAGCAGTACAGAGCCTTACATGTGAACAGACATTAACAGTGGCGATAGAGTCAGATTCTTCGTCCAGGAGCCCTAATAATATCATCGCCAGATCGGACACCTTAATCGGAGGTGATCGATGAGATTCGTTAGTATTCAGCCCCTTTATCGAGGCGTGTTGTGGGGATCCGCTTCTCTCCCGCTGACGCCGGGACTGGATCCCAATGACACACGGGTTCCAAACACTTATAAATATTATTACCATTGCAGATCAGGCGGCGGCCGTCAGCCGGATGCGATCTGCGATAGGAGAAGCGGCGGCGGCGGCGGCAGAAGGACCACCGCCCGTTTCGTATACATTAAGGGCGGCCAGAAAGGCCCTATCTCGCCCTGAATCGTGGCTGAGTATTCATGGACGCCGGGAGAAGGTTTTGGTTGTCGCACTTCACCAGTGGACGTAAGAATCGTTTCCGATGGAGTATCCAGATTGACCCGATGATGCTCTGACTTTGGGGGCAGCTTTGCAGCCTCCTGTCGGTCACTCGAACCCTTGGAGGTAATGAGCGGCCGGGTCGCGTTTTCAGAATAACGAGGTTGATTTATTGGTTGACTGAATACGTGGTACTTGGAATTATATTGACGTCTCGACAGTGAAATTTATCGGGAAGTTGACGGAGAATATGACTACTTGTTTTGGATGTGGACCCCATGAGTGTTGACGTTATACTAGGTAGAATTTCTTCAAATTATCAGTCACTTCTTGAGATCATCACTATTTATTTCTTTCTCAAAATCACATTTTCAAATGGTGCTGTAATAATTTCATGTATGCCCAAACTCTCTCTCTCTCTCTCTCGGAAGAATGCTTTCCAAAGCTTAAAAGCGTTTGGTACAACCGAAAGCTTTGCATTCTTGTGCCGTAATCCTCTCTCTCTCTCTCTCTCTCTCTCTCTCTCTCTCTCTCTCTCTCTCTCTCTCTCTCTCTCTCTCTTTGAAGCATTCTTTCCATAGCTTCAAGAACCGAATGCTTTGCTCCCTCGTATAGTAAACACTATTGATTGTATCTGCTCTAAATAAAATGATAATCAATCGTTTTGTGTAAGGCAAAAGGAAAATTAATGTAATGGATGACTAGTCATATAGCATTTTTTTTACCTTGACCAGTAATTAGTCTTCCATAATTTAAAATCTTTGCTCATTACTTTTATATTTCTGGCACTCTTGTCTGTAAATTGGTCATTTTGGTATTTAGTTTTCTGTAAAAGAAAACTATTGTGTACACCCTCAGATCTTCAAAAGTAGCCTGCAAATTGGTATGTTGACCATCCACCCTCCAGTCATCAAACATACCAAATTGCAGCCCTCTAGCCTTAGTAGTTTTTTTTATGTTACTTAAGGTTAAAGTTAGCCGTGATCGTGCGTCTGGCAACGCTATAGGACATACCACCACCGGGCCGTGGTTAAAGTTTCGTGGGCCGCGGCTCATACAGCATTATACCGAGACCACCGAAAGACATCTATTTTCGGTGGCCTTGATTATACGCTGTACAAAAAACTAGATTGCGCCGTCTCATTGTCAGTGATTTCAAAAATTCTTTTTGAGGACATGAAATGAATGTCTTTGTTTTCCTATTTGTTGATTAAGAAAAAAGAATTCCATTTTTCTCTTTGTTGGGGTAGGAGTATTTTTATTATTATTATTATTTTTTGTAATAATTTTAGCTTCGTACCTCGTGGGAAACAAGGCTAAATAACGAGTACAGTGTATCTGGGGGCACGAAGCCATTTTTCCTCTAATGTTACCCAGAATAATGAATATAAACAGACCGCTTAATTCATAAAAGTGTCGGAGGTATTTGTGGCGCCATTTCCACCCTGATGACTCGTCAGCGATTTAATTAATCCGCAAGATGGTCCCTCCCTTCCTCAGGAGCCGTTTCTTCTCCGTGGAACGTCATGCCCCTCTGACAGGGGGTCACTTCTGTGATACGTTGCTGGTCAATTAAAACAAGTAAAAATTGGCCTGGGAATCTTTGGGGGTATATAATGAATGAAAGTTTTTAAAATCTTGTTTGTATTTATTAATTCACAATTAATGAATTGCGCACGCGGATTTCTTCATTCCAGGATTAACGTTTGTTAAGAAATGTTTATTCCAGCGGTAAGGCTTCGTTATTTCTGTCCGTGAAGTCTTCTGTTATAGAGTTTGAAGTTTGAGTTCTTTCCTGTCCTGGCACAGTCTTCGTCTAAAACTCTAACAAGTAGAAGTTCACGTTCCACTTGGGGAGAAATTTTCAGTTGCATTAGTGCATTCTTAGGAAAAAAAAATTGGTCATTTGGTACCCATTTGTTTATAGGTGTGAGGATACAGAGTTGCTCCCGTACGGGGGTAGTGCCGTCAGTGCTCTGCACGAGGTGCACTGTAGGTATTTTTTAAGGTTCTTTGCAGCGTGCCTTCCTTAGGCCCCTAACTACAACCCCTTTCGTTCCTTTTACTGTACCTCCTTTCATACTCTCTTTCTTCCATCTTACTTTCCACCCTCTTATAACAACTTATTCATAGTGCAACTGCTTTGAGGTTTTCCTCCTGTTACACCTTTCAAACCTTTTCACTGTCAATTTCCGTTTCAGTGCTGAATGGCCTTAGTTGCCCCAGTGCTTGGCATGTATTTCTAAAATCTATAAATCAATCAGTCAATCAAACACACACACACAGTCCTTTCACCGTTGTTAAACTAACAGCTAAATGATCCAGTTTGCTCTCCTGGAACAAATAAACTTTATAATTCCATTCTCTTTTGGTTTTTTATGAAGAAAACGGCATTTTTATCAAGGTGACTGGAAATTGCGTAATACCTTGCTTGTTTATAATGTTATGAATGCAGATTTGGTTAATTACCAACTAGGCTAGTTCCCACCCTGCTGTTGTGCTCTGGTGTTGCTTGAAAGTCGATCGTTAAGCATTTCTTGAACTTGGTTAACTATTAATGATCCTACATTGGAGAAAATAAACTCCAAATCTGGATTAATGGAAGTTATGCATTTCATTTCCACTGTTTTTAATGTAACTAAAGACAAAGAGTTTTTGCCGACGATATTTTAGTGAACAGTATCATACCTGGTGTTCCCCAGTAGCGAGTTATTGTCATCAGTGCACCTCAGTCGCGGTGTACTGTAGGCATTACTTAAGGTTCTTTGCAGCGTCCCTTCGGCCCCTACCTGCAACCACCTTTCATTCCTTTTACTGTACTTCCGTTCATATTCTTACTTCCCACCCTCTTCTAACAGTTTTTAATAGTGCAACTGCCAGGTTTTCCTCTTGTTACACATTTGTAACCTTTTACTCTCAGTTTTCCTTTCAGCGCTGAATGACCTCATAGTTCCCAGCGCTTGGCCTTCGGCCTAAATTGTACTCCATCTATCATAACTGGTATTCCGTAAGGTAGTTTTTGGAACTTTTACTGTTCTCGAGTCTGTACTGGCGGTAAAGAGAGTTGTTCGTAAAAATTAAGTAAAATAGTGTACAATATGGTATAGCTGCTTTCTCAGGAAAGACCTGGATTGGTTAAGTAAGGATATTAGTTGCTGATGTATAAGCCTGACCTCTTGCAAAACCTCGAATGGATTGCATATTCATTCCGCCCCCAGATCTTAAAAACTACTGAGGCTAGAGGGCTGCAAATTGGTATGTTGATCATCCACCCTCCAGTCATCAGACATATCAAATTGCAGCCCTCTAGTCTCAGTAGTTTTTTGTTTATTTTATTTAAGGTCAAAGTTAGCCGTAATCATGCTTCTGGCAACTATATAGGATAGGCCACCACCGGGCCGTTGTTAAAGTTTCATGGGCCTTGGCTCATACAGCATTATGGCGAGACCACCGAAGATAGATTTGCAGTTTCCTTGATTATGCGTTGTAGCGGCACTACAGAAAACTCGATTGCGCCGAAGAAACTTCAGCGCATTTTTTACTTGTTTCTATTCAAGCCAGCGCTGGAAATTTTTGCCCGTTTTCCCTAGAAATGTATCAGTAGGAAACTTCCTTTATTGTTTTCATTGCATATTGAGGGATTGCTAGCCTTGACGCTCGTTTTGTAGATTGTAAGCACTCATATTTTGCTGAAGTGCCGTGGTGTCACTGTCCAGTTCCAGAAGTTATCCAGTTCCTTCACTCTTCAAAGGAGAGAGAACCTTCCATGCGATTATGTGTGTTCAATAGAGACCGTAATGCTACTTTTAAAATGTTTATTTTCTTTTTGGCTCTTTTTGTTCTGACAGTTATTTCACAACGTCCCTGCTACATTACGTTGGCACATCATTAAGAATAGTACAGGAAGCCATTAAACTAAAAAGTCTTGAAGGCGAAATTAAATACAAACAAGTATTACCAACGAACGAGCATATACATAAATGTTCATTGGTATTACTTGGTTTTATATCATTTCGTTTTCCATTTTCTTTTCTTCTTTTATTTCATATGGAAGATTGATTAGCTTATATGGGACTTTCGAATACGTGGAGGACTGATTAGCTTAATGGCTTTTTGTATTATACTTAATGATGTGAGAAGTTAATGATAACAGAGGCGTTCTGAGACCACCAACCTCCACCAAGGACAAAGAGGTTTGGCCGTCTTTGATGTCGTCTGCGGCTCTGGACTGGAACAAGGCCATCGAGAGGAGTCGTTGGGCACTCGAGAGAGAGAGAGAGAGAGCCCAAAAAGGTGTCTTTTCTATAAAAGTTACGTTTTTTACGCCACCTAAAATTTAATCACTTGCTGGCAGTCAAGTGAAACAAGCCCAAAGTGCCGTCAGTGCACCTCACGTGGTGCACTGTAGGCATTACTTAGGGTTCTTTGCAGCATGCCTTCGGCTCCTAGCTGCAACCCCTTTCGTTCCTTTTACTGTACCTCCTTTCATATTCTCTTCCATCTTGCTTTCCACCCTCTCTTAATAACTGATTCATAGTGCAACTGCGAGGTTTACCTCCTGTTACACCTTTCAAACCTTTTGCTGTCAATTTCCGTTTCAGCGCTGAATGACTTCATAGGTCCCAGTGCTTGGCCTTTGGCCTAAATTTTATATTCAATTCAATTCAATTCAAGCGAAACAAGTTCCACCTATCTTAAAAATCTAGGCACAACTTTTTGCTCTGATTAATTTAACCAACAGGCAAATAAACTAGATCAAAAACATGACTGCCATATCGGAGGTAATAAAGACGGTCATGTTTCTTAGAAAAAGATTAATCGCACCAGCGTCTTTGCTCATGGCGACGAATTTACCTGAAAAAATAATAGCAAGGTCATTATGAAAACGCTGCAACACAGAGCAATGAAAATGTGCAAAGGTTGGGTGATATTTTTTTTAAGATATGTAGGAGTTTCCTTGTACGTGGGTGTTTTAAGAAAATGACCATACGTTTTAGATTGCATACTTCAGTTCATAGTTAATACATTGAGTCTGTCCATAAGGGTTCTCAGCTAGAGATTTAAAGAAGAAGAAGAATGAGGTTGTTGATGCTTTTCAAGTTTCTTAAGTTATTATGATTTATTTTGTTATTTATTTAGGCGGGAAGCCCAACATGCCAGAAGATCTTGTGAGGTCCAGGTGGAAATGTTCGTCGTGGGGTTCTGTACAGTCACCACAATAACTTACGTAGCTCATGATAATTGATTCAGTTATTATTGTTTGTACCTATCTCTCTCTCTCTCTCTCTCTCTCTCTCTCTCTCTCTCTCTCTCTCTCTCTCTCTCTCTCTCTCTCTCTCAGAAAGTGGCCTTACATTAGGGAATCGCAGTGGGTGTCAGCTAGCTCGTTAGTACTTCAAGGGCATCGTCTCCTAGTCGAGCAAGTTCTTTGTACTGAGTAAATAAACTATTGATTATGCTTGATGTACAACGCAGGCACGACGGAGCTGCTGTGAGGATCCTTTGCTATTTATTAGTGAATGAACTCTTGCCATCTTTTGTTGCATCCGATGCTGCCGCTGGCCTCTTTAATGAGACATAATGTGCCTGGGTGTATCTTTTCCTCTTCTTCTTCTTCTTCTTCTTCTTCTCTCGTCCTTAGTTTGTCTGTGGACATTTTTCTTGCCATAAAGAAGATGGATGAGCGCTGCCAATTGCCACTGGACGACAGCGAGTTTATTTAAGGACTCCTGAGTGATACCCGTAGGGTAGGACGTCGCCCCTCGGGAGGGCGGAGGGTGTGACGGGTAGGGGTGGTTCCTCGTCTTTTGGGTTTGTGTCGTACAGAAAGCGGCTGAGTGGGCAGCTTCCAACCTGTATTTAATGGCAGTAGCCCCCCAATTTCAAAACATTAAGAATGCCTCTTGTGATGGATCCGCATATCATCAGCGAAGTAGGAATGGTCATTTTCGTGAACGTTGTTGTCTGTTGTTGCTCTTGATATGGTCATAAATTTAATGGGATAATTTTGTGCTTATTCGTGATGGGTAGACGTAGACAGAGTATCTGAATTTCTTACATCTCACTCTCTCATCGGGTAATGTATTACAAACTCGCTCTCTCTCTCTCTCTCTCTCTCTGTGCGTGCGCGTGTGTGTGTGTGTGTGTGTGTGCGTGTGCGCGCGTGTGTCTCAGACTACTGGGATGGGCCAAGTGGAGTAACGTGTGTGTGGTATTATGACTGATGAAGAAGAGTGTTGGAGGCTTATCTCAAACGCGTATGTCAACGTAGAGTGATATTTGTCCTGCGATAGCGTCCAGGCGAGTGTTAATGAGGGGTCTCTTAGGACGAAGAGCAACAGATTTTTATACTCCGGTTTATCTCTTCACTTTTTTTTTTTTAAACATTATTTGACACATTAAGGCTTGCTGCCAGTGTTGAGACATTTTTTGTTTATCTATTTTATAAGTTTTCGTCAGAGTGCAGCATTCTCTCTGAAGCAACGTCGAACCCTTTTATAAGATCTCTGGCGAGGATGTGATGATGATGTAATCACTGATAAGAACCCGACTGAGATGATTCATGTTTGATTCATATAAACCTACCGTGCTGTTTCTATTTTAAAGCCCTGACGCCGAGGAGTCTTCGACAGTCGACGAGTTCATCTTGATTTGAACTTGGCTTCTGTTTGATCCTCGTGGGCGGCAGACATAAATGACGACGTTGAAACAGTGGTCCGGGTCTCTTTATATTTTCTCGAAGAGTCCGCTTGGAAATTATTATGCCTGATGGATGAACGTTTTGTTCGTCGCGACAAAGAGTTTGGCTGAACAAGGAAAATTAGTCTTTAAATTATAACCACCGTAGTGGGGTAGCGCCGTCAGTGCACCTCATGCAGCGTCCCTTCGGCCCTCAGCTGCAACCCCTCTCATTCCTTTTGCTATACCTCTGTTCATATTCTCTTTCTTCCATCTTACTTTCCACCCTCTCCTAACAATTTATTCATAGTGCGACTGCGAGGTTTTCCTCCTGTTACACCTTTCATACCCTTTTACTGTTAGTTTCCTTTTCAGCGCTGAATGACTTCATAGGCCCCAGCGCTTGGCATTTGGCCCAAATCCTATATTCTGTTCTATTCTGTTGAATTATAATGGAGATATGAATTAACTGCTTAGTTTATTAACCCTTTAAGTATTTTCAGATTACGAATTCTCGCAGCTGCATGCTTATGTTTATATTTGCGCAGTAAAAACAAGTAATATTCACACCCAAACAATATGTGTGTCTAATTTTAGAGAGGGAGAGAGAGAGAGAGAACGTCTTGTTAGTTTGCGTCCATTGTTTGCATCTTCGAAAAGGTGGCTGATATGATTGCCTCAAAAAATGTACGAAGCAAAAGTGGTAGTATCTTTGAAACTCGTACTCAAACCCACGGGTAACACGCAGCACAGGCCACTCCTCATTGCGAATAATTAATTATTCCTGTATTGTGCGTCATCGTTATTTTCAGTGTCATTTTAAACTTCCTTCCTTTTCAAAACTTGCGCTACGCCGTCATTGCAACACTATTTCGTGGTCCTTCAGTTATTTTTTATTTTTTTATTAAGTGGCTAGTCGAGTTTCTGTGTCTATCAGTTTTCTCTTGTTTTGTCCATTGTTCATCCCTTATTCTGGCACTTCTTCTTAAACTTCCTCGTTTTATCCGAATTGATGTTGTCGGTCATTGGCGATCTGTAGGAAAAAATGTATCATTGAAGAACTGTCGTGGCCACGCTTAGATTGCGAAAGTGGATTTCAGTACGTAAATGAAAATTCCTCTTCTCTCTCTCTCTCTCTCTCTCTCTCTCTCTCTCTCTCTCTCTCTCGTCAATGACGGCAGTGATTGGTCCTCTTATGAGGTGAAGGGAATCAGACTTCAGGGTTTAAAAATATATACTTCAGTTTTTACTCTTTCCGCTTCAAATGGGGTCTCAGCATATTATTGTCCTCTGTTGTCTAATTTCTTCATATTATTTATATAAAATACGTAGTAGAATATAATGTATGTAGGCACAATAACTAATAAGCTAAGCATTATTCCTCTGCGAAAGCTAAGACTTAAAAGCTTTGCTGTAAGTATTCGTGAAATCATAAAGTACATATTTCATATTTCTTTCTTCACAGCAGTTGTTGGGACTAAATTGCTAGCTTGGAATTCTTCCATTTTCTTGATATTCGTATTGTTTCTACTTTACGAATAATTCAGTGTATGTAATTCATCCACATGATGAACCAGCCCATAGCTCATTTGTTAGATCTACATCTATCCAGGGCGGGAATACAAAAAGACAATCCGCTTTGTTTTACCTCAGGTTTCGACACTATAGCCTTTTATTTGCTGCAGCAAGAGATGAGTGTTGCCAGGTAATTATTACCCACTATAGAAATAAATACCCATTCACGCTATAGTAAATCTTGCCACGGGTGTACTCGCTTGTATACAAAGTGGCAAGCCTTAGCACAAATGTAGTCTTGCAACCACGGAGACAATTCCATCTCCTGGTGGCCATTATCGAATTCACCTGGTAGTGACTTACTGTCTACTTGGTGGATGGGCGGAGCCTCGTGACGTCATATTATGTTTACGTCACGAATGGTTTTAGGATTCTTGTCTGTGATTTTCTCGGTTCCGGCATCGGCGACTGCATTTTACTCTTATAAATATCAAAACTATCGAACTTAGGTACTAAATAATACTTGCAAAAATTAGGCAGGGTTATAAAATATACACTTCCCAACTTTCACCTTTATCTGATGCTTTTATACAAAGATGTTGCCGAAAAACCGTGTTTCATGGGCTCTGAATCCCATAGTATATTCATTGTTGTAAAAAGAACTCCAAGCAGTTAGCTCTTGAAAGTATTTGAATTTTAGTAGGGCAACCAATGGCTGGTGTAATTGCCACCGTTCTTCGTTGGGCGAGCGGGTTCCGTTCTCAGCTACCACTCTGTTGGCCGCGATTCGAATCTCCGACCGGCCAATGAAGAATAAGAGGAATTTATTTCTGGTGATAGAAATTCATTTCTCGCTGTAATGTGGTTCGGATTCCACAATAAGCTGTAGGTCCTGTTGCTAGGTAACCAATTGGTTCTTAGCCACGTAAAATAAGTCTAATCCTTCGGGCCAGCCTTAGGAGAGCTGGTAATCAGCTCAGTGGTCTGGTTAAACTAAGATATACTTAACTTAATTTCTAAGGACTGGGGATGTTTTACGAACGATGTTTACCAATACGGTTCCTTTAAATTATATATTTTTTTTAATATGGAAAAGGAAAGGCCAAGGTCAAAGGTAACATAAAAGCGTTGCCAAATGCTGTAAATCATGAATGCAACCTAAGGCTAATAACTCATAGATCGAAAACATCGTACTAGATCTGCGTATTGGTAGTCCTGGTTTAATAGACTGAGGCAAGGAACTGCTCCCCCGCAGCGGGATAATGCCGTCAGTGCACCTCACGTGGTATTTGCAGGGTCTCGTAGGCCCCTCCCTACCTGCACCCAGTTTTTAGTCTTTTACTTTACCTCCATTCTTCTTTACTTTCTTCAATCTTCCTGTTCCCCGTAGGGATGTAGTGCCGTCAGTGCACCTCACGTGGTGCACTGTAGGCATTGCTTGAGGGACTATGTAGCGTCCCTTCGGCCCTTAGCTGCAATCCCTTTCATTCCTTTTACTCTACCTCCGTTTATATTTTCTTTCCTCCGTCTGACTTTCCACCCTCTCTACAATTACTTCACGGTGCACATGCCAGGTTTTCCTCCTGTTACACCTTTCTGACATTCATACCGCCAATTTCCCTTTTAGAGCTGAATGACCTTGCAGGTCCCAGCGCTTGTCCTTTGGCCTAAACTCTATTATTCTGTTCTATTCAATCTTGCTGTCCAACCTCTCTAACTATTCTCAGAGCAACTGTAAATTTTCTCCCAGTTCCACCTTTAGATCCTTGTACTCCATCGCCTTTATTTTCTGCATCTCTTTATGTTGTCCGATCACTGCAGCTCCTTCCTTTCCCTGTCATAAGCGCTGAATGGCCGCCGTTGCCCTAGTGCTCGGCTTGACAGCCCAGAGTTCATAAATCAGATCCTTTCGCACCAGCAGAGATGATCAGATATCCTTTAGCATCGTAAGTTTTTTGTCAGATATTTCCCGTTTGAGTTTTACTGTAAGTGCTGTGTGTATATCTTTCCCGTAGCAGTCATGCGTTTCAATGGGTGGGGACTTGTGTTGCTAAGGGACTTCAGTATTTTGACAAGTCTTTCATTTAAAACGTTTCCGTGCTCATCTTGACGGATTCACGTCAGTTTTGTTTACATTATACGTTTGCTCCCTTTTTCGTAGATCAGGTTGAATTCCAAGTATTCGTCTATTTTTTCATGACTTCTCTCTTCGTAGTCTTATTGACCCCTCTTCTCCTCACTTAACTATGTTTTTATTTTTTTTATTTTTTTGCTTGGCATTAAAACTACTTTTTAATTAAATTTACAGTGGAGTGATTGGTCGAGACCAACGAAATGTAGGAATTTTCTTTTGAAGTTAAGATTAGGCCACGCTGACTCACATGTGTAGTATTCGTTAAATGGTTGTCCTGTATTTGTGTGCCAGTTGGCTGATAAAAATCAAGTTAATAGTAAGATTCTTCTCTCTCTCTCTCTCTCTCTCTCTCTGTCGCATTGGTCCCATAGTTCCCCCTTGCTGTATGTTGTTCTAGTCGCCTATTAACGCTGGCAGCAACCTTGTCCTTGGAAGGGTGGAGCAGCCAGGATCCGAAGTCTTGAGGTTCCTCCCATGTTTGGTCAAAGCCATATTGTTCGGTAGCTGTTCTATGCTAATTTCATTGTGTATCAGCACCTGCCTATCGAATACAATTATGTTCTCCATTATTTCTTTTTCCGTTGATGAAGGCTGTGTTTAATCTCCTGCCAGTAGTCGAGTTTTAGCACACCCTCAAGGTCGTTACTTATTGCTTTCTAGATTAAAGGCTTTGGGTCTTATTATTCCTCTATTAGCAAGTAGGGTTTTTTTTTTGCGGCGGATTATAAATACGAGAGAAGCTGTTTGTGCACATGACTCGGTTATCATTATTGCTGTGTATTTCATTGTGTCTTATTGCCATATTGGATCGCTCCTCGCACAACATTGCAATTAGTTGTTCAGTATTGCTGCGTTGTCCACTTTGGTTGTTTATGATCATGCTTTTGGACCGTAAAGACGAGTCTTCTGCTTCTGCTTCTCTTTCTGCTTGTGTTTATTTTAGGCTTGGAGAGCCTTTACGTTTAATAATACCACCTGGCACCCTCTGATTTCGCCTCGATTTTGGACGCCTTGATTGCATGCACGCTCCCCATTCATTCCGCTTCCTGCCCTGTCACGGGGGAACTTTTCCACATGTAGATGATAGTGTTCTGCAGCTGGGAATGGCCGAGAGTTTTGGCGTGGTCATGATGGGAATCCAGTTGTTTGTGAGATAAAGATGAGGGTTAAAGGTATCCGGTTATATAACTGATACAGAAGCCGTGATGGTGGTGAGGATTTGGAAGGATTTAGGGCTTGTTGCTCATCGATACAACACGCCTGAAATCTGTAGATATACAGAAGAAAAAGTTATGATTTTATGCACATGGCTGTTCTTGTATAACTGAATCACCAAAGTATGGAACGTGATGAATCTATAAATAAGGAGAAAATCCACGAAGGAAAGAGAAACAGTGGAGTGCTGCAAGGCCTTTCGACTTCTTCTACTGTAGTCCTTTACTTGGCAGTCTTCTAAGTTAAGTATATCTTAGTTTAACCAGACCACTGAGCTGATTAACAGCTCTCCTAGGGCTGGCCCGAAGGATTAGATTTATTTTTACGTGGCTAAGAACCAATTGGTTACTTAGCAACGGGACCTACAGCTTATTGTGGAATCCGAACCACATTATAGCGAGAAATTCATTTCTATCACCAGAAACAAATTCCTCTTGTTCTTCACTGGCCGGTCGGAGATTCGAACTCGCGACCAACAGAGTGGTAGCTGAGAACGGAACCCGCTCACCCAGCGAGGAACTAGTCTTCTAAGTAAAGGACTAGAAGTCGAAAGGCCTTGTAGCGCTCCTTTGTTTCTCTTTCCTTCGTGGATTTACGAAAGTAATGGAACGTTATGAATATAACAATAAATAATTCATTTAGCGAAAAAGAGAAACTGGAGGTAGCTGCAGAGCCTTTCGACTTCTAGTCCTTTACTTGACAGTCTGTTAAGTAAAGGACTAGAAGTCCAAAGGCCTTGTAGCGCTCCATTGTTTCTCTTTCCTTCATGGATTTTGTCTTTATGGCTGTTCTAATTCAGCACTATTGAGAAACTACTGTAGAATGTAGTGATTAGCTGAATGTATGAAAATAAACTGTGTTGTAAATGAAAAAAGTTGGTAACTTTCTTGGTTGTGCATATCAGCAGATGGCCTAAGCATTGCTGCAGTCTGAGAAAATAAATCTGTTATTTGAGCTTAAACGGAGCGTGAAGGGCAGGCATTGTGAGAGTTTTTTTTTTTACGCCAGTGAAAAACGTGATAAAAATCCATTCTATTTGTTTGCATTTGATGTAGATAAAATAGCCATCGTGAGGGTTCGCGTTCTCGAAATTTAAGAAATCAAAACGTTAAAATGTTCTCATTATAGTCATAAATTGAAAATATAAAGAAGTGTATTGGTCTACGTTGGTTACAACGAATGCGGCAGTGACTAGCAGAAACGAAGTCCATCCAGTTACAAAAATGTCAAGAAAAAACACAATGGATTACCTCTGAAGGAAGATCCAGCCTTCTTCACTCGTATTATTTATTTTGAACGGTCGACTGCCCTAATGAGATAGTTCTGAAGCTTCAGCAAGCTTCTTTCCCCGGTAATAAATCATTCTCTAATTTCCAGGCTCTCCCAAGTTATTTGAATAATTCTGGAATTTTGTGCCGTCGCTTCCAGTTTGATTTGGGTACTCCTCACCCCTCTCCCCGCCCCCTCCCCCTTCGCTGACGTCACCAGGCCACATCAACTGTTCCGTTAGGGACTTGTTGGTTTTGATTCGAATATCGCTTTAGCCATTAATGTTTCGGAAGAGGAGTAAAAGCCAAACAATTTTAATATTGATCAATTTTGCCATTCGTTCATGTCCATTAGTTTTGCTTTCTTCTTGTGCGTCTCCCAAATATACTTTATATAAGGTGCCAACAAGAGTTTCAGTGAAAGTCGGACGTAGGATACTGGAATTCCGATGCTGTGTAGTTTTAGGCTGCATTTACCGTTAATTGTCAGGTAATCTGCTTCATTGTTTTTATCAGACTAAAAGACTTCTACCAGTATTGGCAAACGTATACTGAATAGTGCATATAAATAAAAACAAGTGAAATATGCGCCGAAGTTTCTTCGGCGCAATCGAGTTTTCTGTACAGCGTGTAATCAAGGCCACCGAAAATAGATCTGTCTTCCGGTAGCCTAGGTATAATGCTGTATGAGCCGCGGCCCATGAAACTCTCAGCCGCGGCCCGGTGGTGGCCTGTCCTATAGCGTTGCCAGATGCACGATCATGGCTAAATTTAATCTTAAATAAAATAAAAACTACTGAGGAGGCTAGAGGGCTGCAATTTATGTTTGATGACTGGAGGGTGGATGATCAACATACCAATTTGCAGCCCTCTAGCCTCAGTAATTTATAAAATCTGAGGACGGACAGACAAAGCCATCAGAATAGTTTTGTTTCACAGAAAACTATAAAGGATTGATATAACAATAACTTGCACAATATTTGTCATAATTGTACTAAATTCATACGACTTGCCAGAACCAGTATTGATTCTTCTTTCTTATAACAATCTTCCTGTCGGCAGAGAATTAATGCGATTTATTAATATTAGAATATGCCGTGTTGAAATAACATTTTCGGTTACGAGTGGCATACGACCGAATGGTAATAAAATTCAAATTAATTAGATTGGGTTTTATTAGTGATCATGCCAGTATGGAGTTAAACTGGAGTCTTCAGAAATAATCGACAGCAGAAAGTTTTGTGTTGACAGAGTGAGTGATAAAAAAAAGTTACGGTTACAGAATATTGTAAGTAAACTTTTTTTTGTGGCATTTCCGAGCCTTTGTATCTTGAGCAAATGTATAATTTTAATAAGCTTTGCGTTTAACTAGGCATCACAGCACTCATCACAGAAAGTTCTGGTACAAAAGTATACCTTAGTTTTACCAGACCACTGAGCTGATTAACAGCTCTCCTAGGGCTGGCCCGAATGATTCTGGTACATTTTCGTGAGTTGTTTCAAGGTTAAGTAACAGCCCAAGGAAATGAGTCATTATAGACAGCAAATGAAGAGGAAAGTACGTTTCTTAGCTACTTGAGATATAAACCATAATCTACTTCTTGGATTCCCGTAGGGGTTAGTTCCGCGTGAGGTGCACTGCGAAGTTTCATTGCAACGTCCCTTCGGTCCATTGTTGCAACCCCCTTTCAATGCCTTTACTGCACCTCCATCCATATTCTCTTTTTCCCATCTTGCTCTCCACCCTTTCCTAACATCCGCTGCATAGTGCGACTGCGAGGTTTTCCCGTGTTTCACGTTTCAAACGTGTCTATTCCCAATTTCCCTTAACAGCGCTGAATAACCTCATTGGCCCCTGCTCTTGGCTTTTGGCCCGTATTCTGTATTCCATCCCATTCCTACTTCTTCTTTTATGGAATGTTTGGAATACTCATAAAACATGGCGTTATTTGGCATTACAAAAAAAACAATAAATTTACATTTATGTTCAAGTTAGGATGAAGCTGATTCTGGGGACTAGGATGATGGCGAGCTTCAGTTTTCAGATTGTTTAAAATTTTCAGAAATTTACACTCTCTCTCTCTCTCTCTCTCTCTCAGCTATTGCACCAACTCTTTATTCATTTCTAAATTTGCGATTATATGTTGTTTATATTGTTACTGGTCGGACATTAGTCCGTTAATTAAGAGGCACGAATTTTAATAACTTTATTTCTTATATGACTGATACAGTACACTTAGTAATATATATATATATATATATATATATATATATATATATATATATATATATATATATATATATATATATATGTATATATATATATTGTATATATTATATATATATATATAATATATATACTGTATATATATTATAGTATGTATATATTGTTATATACATTTATATATTTATTTATATTTAAAAAACCATAGAAGGACTGATCTTTATGGCCAAAATATAGTGGCTTATTGATATTTTTTTTATTTTATTGACCTTATTAAGATAAAATATTGAATTGTTGAATTACAGAAAGCAGAAAAACACATACACTGCATGTACTTGTGTGTGTATATATATATATATATATATATATATATATATATATATATATATATATAATTATATATATGTATAATATATATATATAATTATACATATATTATAATGTATATAATATATATGTATATAATGTATATATACACATATACATATATATTTACCTACATATACATAAACATTTATGTATATATGTGTGTATGTATGTATATATATAATACATACACACATATATATATATATATATATATATATATATATATATATATATATATATATATATGTATATATATATAGTGTGTGTGTGTTTCTGTGAGATCTTGAAAGTGTTCTGAAATACTTTTTGTCGTTTTGACCATCAACAGGTGATGTAATAATCTCGTTTTGAGGGTATCTGTCTGAAAATGTAGGTGTCAGTGGCGCGCGTATGCAAATTATAAGCCCAGAAACTTGTCATTATTCTCTTGTGTAGCCCAGATGTTTGGCGTTTGAAGCTGGGAATTAAAATAGTTTTGTGTTTGTGTCAGTGTGATTAATTAAAAGGTTATCATTGAAATTATTTGCATAGCGTTTAGATTTAGTCTTTTTTTTATTATAAGAAAGCTGTACTGTAAGTTTTATTTTTTGCACAACTACGATCTAATTAATTCACGTCTAAAGCATTTTTCACCTTTATGGACAGTGATTGCTTTCCCTTCCGGTAGTTCAGTTGAAACATTGCAAAATATTTTAAAGTGTAAAGTTTGTCGTCGTCATTAATAGTAACTATTTATTAGTTCTTTTCGGTGAGTTCAGCTAGCACTCTACTGGCCGCGAGTCGAATCTCCGACCATCCAATGAAGAATAAGAGGAATTTATTTCTGTGACAGAAATTATTTCTCGCTATAATGTGGTTGTCACAGTTGTAGGTCCCGCTGCTGGCAACCATTAGTTCTTGTAGCCACGTGAAATGAATTTATCCTAGGAGAGCTGTTAATCAGCTCAGTGGTCTTTTAAGGTTTAACTTTTTGTTTATATTGGGAGAGATTAATCTGATACGGCGTGCGATTTTTGTTTTTAAGCAAAAGGGGCCACCCCTTTCTTTAGCAAAACGTGGATGGGATTAAATCTTTCGCATAGAACCACTGTGGAATGTGTAAAACGGTGGTGGTTAAACTTGGAGCTTCCTGATGCCAGTATGATGTCATGTTTGAGTAATATCTCACTCATGACCGTCAGTTGCTTATGCAATGATGTCTGCATCATCTCATATTGTAGACTGTAAATGACCCTATAGAGTGATCTGCAATATTTTCAACTAACGAAAGCTTGAACCGGACGAAAGACACGAGAGATAATCGCAACAAAGTACTTTGTAAGAAATAAATTGTCATCGACCGTTTTATGTTAATATCATGTATCAAACTCAGGGGGGTCTCTTGTAGAAGGGAATTAGAACACTGACAAGTATTTACGTCACTATAAAAAGAGTTTTATAACTGCCATAGACGTACCTATTCAGTGTAACTTCAACAGAAAACTGGATTTTTAGGACGAAAATGGCACTCATCATATCCTTAGGTAATCACGTAAGTGTTTCAGGAATCATTATTGACAGGGAAGCAAATGAATCACTGTGAAAAGGCCACTACCAGAGATGAACGAATCTGTGAGTAAAAACTAAGTAAAATCTTTCTGGTTCAAAATCAGCTGAGAGACATCCACTCTAAAATAGGGGAGTACGAACAGTGGTATAGTCAGTTCAGTGGTCTGGTTAACCTGTTTTCATAATAAAAATAATAATAATAATAATAACTAACAATGGTTGATAGAGCAGTCTCCACGGAGGATGGACCAATGAGTACTGGTCTAATACCAGTAAGCACCCGGAGGCAGAACAAGCAGACTCTGGTCCGTCAGCACCAACTTCTGCAGTTGCTTGCAAGGTCTGTAGATACAGTCGAAGGTGGAGCCGGCAGCTGTCTGCCTTGGAAAACAACCAGGTATACCATTCTGCTTGGGAAACACACACCAACCCAGACTGTGTCTTAATGGTGGCAGAAGCAGCACCTGCTGGGAAGCCTGCAACGAAGAAGGCTGTTGCATCAGCTGACTACAGAGATGTTGGATTTTAGAAAGTGAATGATATTTGAAGAAAAAAAACGAACAAACAAAGAATAGTAAAAAATGCCACCAAAATCATGTTGGAATTTGGAAAGTGATAGACTTTCCCAGACACGAGAAAAAAATACCGCCAAGACACCCAAAACTTGCCATCAGCAGCAGATCTAGCATATGTTGATTCCAGAGATAGAAATAAGTATGGAAGATAATTCTGTAGTAGTCGGTTGTGGTTTTCCAGTTTTTTTTTTCGGTAACCTCCTTCATATTGGAGAACTCTTTTGGCCAAACTAGTAACTACTTTATAAAAAAATTTTTACACCTATAGCTGAAGTACGAATAAGTCAAAATAGTTTTTACAAGAAAATGAGGCCCTCGCCGAATCGGTCAATATCTCGAAATGGGAAGCTGTTTCACCTTTCGGAACCGATGAAGCAGTTCATTCTGCTAACCGGCACAATAAATCTATGAATTATATTTGACGGTTAACCTTGTAGTGCGAATTGCTGTCGATTTAGGGTGATGGGAAAGAGCCGCTGTCGAGATCGCCTCTCACGGGTTCAGCAAGTTGAATTTTCTTTGTAGGACCACTGATATTTGTTTTCAAATATCAGTATAACAGTGGATATATATATATATATATATATATATATATATATATATATATATATATATATATATATATATATATATGGAGAGAGAGAGAATAGCTGTGAAGTCTGAAATTTCTAGAATACCTTGACTTTGTAGACCGACTCTGTAGAATGGCGGTACCAGCAAGGGAAAATAGGTAATTATTAAAGAGTCGGACGAGGACCAGGGTATTTCGAATCTCAAATTTACACGGTGCAAGTTGAGGCTATACTTTTAGGTGTTGGAGAAGGTGGAAGGGACAGCAGTCTGATAAGGGGTAGAGAGAGAGAGAGAAAAACGCCTCAGTGTCGTGCTGAATATTTCAACAGATGAATGATACATTTGTAAGTATTTTTGTTCCCCACTGATAAGCATGAATAAGCAAGTGTGATGATTATAGTGGATAGGGCCAGGTTATTCACACGGAGCAACGAACCGCCTTATTTTCTTATCAGTCAGTGTCCAGAGGAGTCGGAATTGGACGCTTTTTCTGCTGCTCGCGAGTTGTGTCAATACGCTGGGTAGCAATTTTATGAAGATTAATGTTAAGAGGAAATGTTTGCTGCGCTGACTCAGCATGAATAAACCTATGTGTAAGAATTCGGTGTAAAGTTTTCTCTTTTCTCTTCTTCTTTCTTAACACATTTTTACCCCTGTGAGTTAGGTCAGATGTAAAGGGTGAGCTTTACTGAACTTTGCTTTTTTTTTTATAAGACCTTCCTCTCAGACCAACTCATTTCCGTCATCTCTCGCTCCTGATTCAAGGTTTTAGTAGTCTTCGTTTTTAAATCAACATTATAAAAGTTTTATATATTAAGATGATTGACGTAGTCATTATTAAAGTTTTATATATTAAAACAATTGGTATAGTCACTATAAAAGTTCTATATATCAAAATGATTGGCATAGTCGTTATAAAATTTTATATATTAAAATGATTGGCATAGTCATTATAAAAGTTTTATATATTAAAATGATTGACACAGTCATTATAAAAGTATTATATATTAAAATGATTGGCATAGTCATTATAAAAGTTTTATATATTAAAATGATTGACACAGTCATTATAAAAGTATTATATATTAAAATGATTGGCATAGTCATTTCAAAAGTTTTATATATTAAAATGATTGGCGTAGTCATTATAAAAGTTTTATATATTAAAATGATTGGCATAGTCATTATAAAAATTTTATATATTAAGATGATTGGCGTAGTCATTTTAAAAGTTTTATATATTAAAATGATTGGCATGGTTATTATAAAAGTTTTATATATGAAAATGATTGGCATAGTCATGATAAAAGTTTTATATATGAAAATGATTGGCATAGTCATGATAAAAGTTTTATATATTAAAATGATTGGCATGGTTATTATAAAACTTTTATATATGAAAACGATTGGCATAGTCATGATAAAAGTTTTATATATTAAAATGATTGGCATAGTCATGATAAAAGTTTTATATATTAAAATGATTGGCATAGTCATTATTAAAGTTTTATATATTGAAATGATTGGCATGGTTATTATAACAGTTTTATATATTAAAATGATTGGCACGGTTATTATAACAGTTTTATATATTAAAATGATTGGCAAAGTCATTGTCTTACACTGCACTAAAGCGATGTATATATCACGGCCGCCCAATCACACTGGTGTGTCATCAGTCCCAACATCTAGAGACCTAAAATTGCATGCATCCACGCACACTTCAATAAGCGCTTGCACATTCGTGATTTGAGTGGATGCCAGATCTTAAACGCACTGGAGTATTCTTTGGCCTTGTTCAGTCGTTTGAAGTTAATCTCATAAACCTGATATTAATAAGGATCTTTATGTAAGTTAAAACGCATTAATAGAGTATAAATAAGAAACTTTTCCATCAATAAAAATTAACGTTGCATTTTGTTCATTCTCAAAAATATAACATAATTTGTAGTGGTGCCTTGTCTAGAAGACATTATTATCAGTTACCATGGTTATGCTTTAGGGAATGAACAAAATGTAGCCTTGCCTTTTATTGATACAAAAGTTCTTATACTCCATTTATGCGTTTTAACATACATAGTTCCGTATTAATATCAGGTTTGTGACGTCAACTGCAAGCAACTGAACACAGTCAAAGAAAACCAATACGTTTAAGGCATGGCACCTATTCAGATCATTAATGTATTGAAACTCACGACAGCATAAAGAATTCTGAGCGTATCGCCACTCTTTGTATTTTCATTCATTTTCTCTCTCTCTCTCTCTCTCTCTCTCTCTCTCTCTCTCTCTGTGAATTACCTGTTCGAACGGATTTGATTTTTTTTTTTCTCGTCATTCTTGAGTTCAAGAGCAGTTGTGTGGTATCTGGGTACAATTATCTGTTCGCTGGTCCGGATACCGTCCGGTCTGGCGATCTCACTCATTATTCCTCCCAACTGATCCGATAGGATGGGCTGAGTAATGTCCCGTCTCCGGTGGTTAATTGGTTAATAGTCTGCCATATAATGAGAGAGAGAGAGAGAGAGGCGTGGCTGGCTTTTCTCTGTGTACTGTATTTTGTTGACTCTGGATTTAGGCTCGCCGGATCAAGTCGGATATTGGTCGAGTCGTTCTTATTTCAACTGGACTGTATGCAGGTTTTTTATGCTAATTCCTTTTGATATGATTTAATACATAACCGTTTGCCTATTATGCTAGGTCACCGTTCGGAACTACTCGTTATGTCACCTGTGCAAGAACCTGGTGCGGTTTGATTTTGCCGTGAAGAGCATTCTCTCTCTCTCTCTCTCTCTCTCTCTCTCTCTCTCACACACACACACACACACACACACACACACACACAGTAATGACGTGTATTAGAAGTAATTGTTTCGAAATTATCGGAATGCTTTCAGTCACTCATAAATTAAGGGTAACTGTGGTAGTTTGGATAAGGAAGGTACACCTTGTGTTACCGTCATCAGGTTGATGAAGACGATCCTTATTTTTATTTTCCAGTGTAAAATATTATCTTTGAGCCTTTGTAGATTTCCATATTCTTATAAAAAAAAAAAAGAACTGTCTTCAATTTGTCCACCTGTGGCGCAACACTCTTTATCTGGCTTTTGAAAACGAAAACGAAAGAATGAATAGCTAACGACTCTTTGATACGCTGATTGAAACTGCGAATCGCCCACACACAGACACACACACACACACACACACGCAGGTAAAGAGAAAGAGAGATTGGTAATTGGTCTCCGTTCGTTCGATCGAGATAAAGATTTAAAAAATGAGATTCATTATGGTGTCTGCCTCGGGTTTGCATATTCATGCTTATCTCCCAAATTGGGTGGCTTTCTCGTTTCGATCCTGCAACGGCTTTCAAAATAAGGGAGATAAGAGCCTTCGGGGTTAAGATACGACCGAGTTCACCTGTCATTACAGCCTCCTTTTTACCCCCGATCTTTATCTGTGAAGGCTGATTAGATGGAGGTCGGGGGGACCGGTGGGAGGGGATCTGTCATTTTACCTTTCCAACACACATTGAC
>NC_089765.1:5293375-5323375 GCF_040412425.1 Macrobrachium rosenbergii | reverse complement strand
TGTACGAGCCTTATTTTAAGTAAAATATTAATTATTGCACTTTAAATTACTAAGCACATTATGACAATAAGAAGTTATTGTACAATCGCGTGTTTGTTGTTTTGTAAATCATTTCGTTTTAATTCCTGTTTTTAGTCATGTTCTGTGTTTATGTGGGTGGTCATCTAACAGAGAGAGAGAGAGAGAGAGAGAGAGAGAGAGAGAGAGAGAGAGAGCGTGCATGTGTGGCTGCTTTGCGGAGCTTTTCGTTTTATATTTTGTAGAGTTTAATATTATAGTAAGTTTAGATTGAGACGCCCATATACCAGCCCTGGCTTGTACCCATAGGCTGTACATAATTGTATTAAGGTATTTAGAGGAATTAAGAGCGCTGTTGTGGACCGCTGGACTAAACCTAGTAAAAACAGATGCAAACACACTATCGGTAATCGATCTGTAGCTATAAAAATTAGCAAGTAAAAAATACAAGTCAGTCGAGTTTTCTGTACAGCCACTGCGACAGTAATCAAGGCCACCGAAAATAGATCTATCTTTCGGGTGGTCTCGGCATAATGTTGATGAGCCGCGCCCATGAAACTTTAACCATGTGCCGGTGGTTCATCCTATATCGCTGCCAGAAGCACGATTATGGATAACTTTAACCCAGGTAAATAGGAAAACTACTGAGGCTAGAGGGCTGCAGTTTGGTAGGTTTGATGGTTGAGGGTGGATGATCAACATACCACTTACAGCGCTCTTACCCTCAGTAGTTTTTTAAGATCTGAGGGCGGACGGAAAAAGTGCAGATAAAAAAGTGCGGACGGACAGACAAAGCAGGCACAATAGTTTTCTTTTACAGGAAACTAAAAGGAGATGATGATGTTACCACAATGTTCAAAAGGGAGAAACTGTGAACGGTGTCTCGATAGACTTGTCACATGAGAAATTTTAGTAAGACTTTAATAGCGCGACTGAAGTTTTATGCTCGATATATTTTAGCGTGGGAAGATCTCTCTCTCTCTCTCTCTCTTGTGATTGCTAGTCTCAGATGATTTTTTGTTAGTTTTGATAAGCTCTATAATTAGTGAACTTAAAAAGAATTACCTAAATAAAAATGCTCATTCATTGTCTCATTGAATTATTAGTTAAAAGAGAATAGCATTGCTTCCAAAGGAACGTAACGTTGGGTTGAGACTCTTCAGACATTTTCCGTTGTTCTGTTATGGAAAATATATTATGCATATCTCTCCCCTTGGGGAGATAGGGTGGTAAACATTGAGATTTTTAGAAATCACAGTTTTGTCCATTGTTAATTTTTCTTAAAAAAAAGCGTTTCACAGACTGTTATACTCTCTCTCTCTCTCTCTCTCTCTCTCTCTCTCTCTCTCTCTCTCTCTCTCTGTGATAACTAGTTCTATCATCTTTATTATGTAAATACTTCCTAGTTTATCTAGATCACTTTTCATCCTTCCTAGTTCGTATAGAAAGTAACCGATTAATATTTCTTTGCCTTGACGCGACCGTTGAAACTTACATTGGTGACCTTTCCTCCAGAGGGGTTGATAGTTCCGCCCGATAACGACTCAAAGAAAGGGAGAGAAAGAGCAAAAACGGGCTTGGGAGAAGAGAAGAAGAAGAAAGAAGGAGGGGCTGTTGCAGAAACTGTCCAGCAACACCTGAGTAAACTCGATGGCGCCCCTGCTGCCGCCGCCATCGTTCCCCTTTGCAGAAGTTGAACGCGCCGTTCGTATGCATAAGGAAACTGACCCATAAAAGGTGGGTTATGCCCCCTCTCTCTCTCTCTCTATCCTGCTCTATAAAACTTCGATCTGAAGCTGCGATACTTTAGCTGCATTATGCTGCGGCTCATTCGCCTTCGTGATAGGCGACCGTATTTATATTGATGGCGCAAAACATCGGATTTAACTGTCGTCATGCCCTTAGCCCTGTTAAAAGAGTGCGCGCGTTTCCTATTTCTGTCGGAATGGGCGATGGGGGGGGGAAAGGCGCCCTTATCAGGGCGGTTTGGTCTATTTGAGCTCAGATCCTGGGTAAATAAAACCCAACGAAAGAAGAGAGAGAGAGACTGGTTTCTTTTCATATGCCTTTATGGGGTCATGAATACACAATGCAGATCGGATGACAGAGATGATCTACTGTTCATCGTCTCTTTTAGCAAAAATAAAATATACCATTTCTGAAGTTATGAACATACTTCAATAAACATAATATTCACATTGGCGAGATTATTACTGAAAGTAAATGTGGACAATGGAATATTGAATATTAAAGTATTCTCTCTCTCTCTCTCTTCTATATATATATATATATATATATATATATATATATATATATATATATATATATAATATGTATGTATTATATATTTATATATATACATACAAACATATTTACAAAGACTCTGTTGAGAGAGAGAGAGAGAGAGGGGGGGAGAGAGAGAGACGTGCTAGTATAAAAGCGAAGCTAGGTCGGCAACCCTGAAATGTAAGTTAACCCTTATCTTATATTTTACACATGGAAGCTGCTTGTATCAACATATTTCTCACAATTGGAGATATTTCTAGAGAACCAGGAATATTAAAGCATACTTACATAGCTAGGAGTCATATTATGAGGATTCCCATTATGTATATTGAAAAGTTTTCTATTTTCAGAGATTGAAACGTTATTGCATACATAATCATGTGACAATGTATGCATCACCAGTTACTCGTTTATTAGACTGAGTAATTGTTTTTTATTTTCTAACAAATGCGATGGACCATATTAATAATAATTTGCATGTCTGTACTTTTGTAAGTGAATAGGGATCTTAAGTGTTAATAATAGATGATGTAATGGTATGTTTAGGAGGGGAAGAAAATCTCGTCGGCTCATCATAAGAAGGGTGGGTCACGGAAGTTTTGAATCAAAAGAAAGTTGTCGTAATCTTAAATAACTTTACGATTTTTTGTTTTATATGGTCTTTGCTTTCGCTTATGGGGCACGTTAAGGGTTTTCTTTAAAGTGACTACGACTATTTTGTTTTATATTGTCTTTCCTCTCTCGTGTTAAAGGTTTTCTTGGGAGCACCATTTCCGTGCCATTAAATTCACTTCAGATTCTAAAACCCGGCCGTTTTTACGGTGGCGACAGATGCTGTTGTTATTTTAAAAACTTTTTTCAGAAATATTTTTAGACACTTCATATATACCGTATAATTATTCTCTGTATATGTGCGAAAGTATGTATGTGTGTAAAGTATTACTGTGTGTTAGTGATTGCGTGTGTGTAGTACATATTAAAATTAGCTAATTTAAAAGTGAGCATTTTTCCGTTTTATCTCCCACAAAAATCAAGTAGTATTTGCAGATTTGATTACGAAAAGAGTGAGTGGATTATGGAACGTGAAAATTGATGCATTGCTTGTTAGGCGTTTTTCTCTGGTTGGGCATTAATTTTATTTTATTATATATATTTTTTTTAATTACATAACAGGATAGAGAGTTATTGTTGTCCTAGATCCAGCACGACATATTGCTCTAAAACATCGGCCCGTAAGTTAATATAATAATGTTAAGGTGAGCATGCAAGGCTTGTTGTGGACCTCTAGACACGGATCTTTTCAGTTTTAAAGCCCAGTAGGGCAATATTGTGAGTGTTCAATGTTTAGGTAGTTGGTAATATGTGCACCTGTAGTAATTAAGTTGTCACCGAAGATATCACTCGTATTCAGGCTTAATAGCCATGGCTGAAATTTGTTCATCTCCAGTGAAATAGGACACCGAAAATAAATGGTTCCAGTTTCCCGAATGAGGCCAGTCATCTCCTGTTTGTGTGTCTCAATTCGTTGGAACCCTCGAAACCCGATAGCCACTTGGGACCCTCAGATCAGATGAACATTTTTCATTTTGGCGGAAAACAATTCGTCCCCGGACGCACTTCGATGTGATGCCGAGATGGTGCAGACTGGGCCACTTCATTTGCTGGTGACAGTCCTCGGCGCAAATATGGAGAATCCGCAGAGATAAAGTTGTTTCCCTGGAGAAGAGAGCCATGTCCCTGACTAGATGCTATTTGTCAGCGTCTGATCAAACCTAGCACAGACGTGTCAGGAAGCTGCATCTGCACTTGAAAGTTTTTTGGAACTAGCTATAGACGAGAACTTTGCATGAATGGGATGCATTGATAGATTATTTCAGTCTCGTTTCCGAAGAAGGCTCTTTTTTTTTTTTAATGTCGAAAAACATTTTATTTTTGGATTCTTCAGCCAGTTCATACCGGTACAAGGCAAAACATGTATCCCATAATCCTGACGGTACAGTTTCGTGATTGGAAATAGTCTCTGTGATTTAATCAGCCCAAGCTCGTACCTTGAACTGGGAATTGGATAAGCCTCATTTTGTCTGGTCCTAAGTATTTAAAAAAAAATTAATTTAGTTTTATAAACTGTAACAACAGATAAATTGGAAACTTCTGGTATGGCGCTTCAGTGCTGTGGCTGTAAAATAATATTCATACAGGTACATTTTGTGTGCTACAGGAGTCTAGAATAGAACGACAGGCACCCGAAACTGGATTGAAAATGCGCAATTACCCATCCCATCCGAGTGACTTGCTGCATCCAGTCTAACTTACGAGTTACCTCAGTTAACGCCCATCCGTCCGTCCACTTTTGAGATCCCAATTCAAGCTCTTTACTGATATCTAATCATTATACCCAGAGGTTGCCATTATATATATATATATATATATATATATATATATATATATATATATATATATATATATATATATATATATATATTGTAGTCAAGGGCAAGAATACGCTGAGATTCACACTTCCTTTATTCCTTCCAACGTTTCGTGATTCATAATCACATCTGGGATTTCTGTGCTAAATCGAATAAATGAATAAAAGTACTGAACGGCTAAAACTGAATTACGTTAAAATGTTAATCATTAAAAATCTATACAGGCAGTTCAAAATTGCACACACTAGAAACACACGTAAACATACACACAAAGCATAAAATCACGTCAGATGCGGACACATGTGGTTACACAGGGGAACACTAAAAATAGCATAGCACCAAATAAATTACAACAAATTTTTTTTAATTTTAAGAAAATTTTCAAAGAATGGAGAAACAAACTAAGACAGCAATATACTTATACAAAAAGCAGAAGACGCTAACCTTAACGCAAACGACAGAACTACACTGACCGTAAAAGTTAAATATATCTAAAAAAAAATATATCAGAGGTACAAATAGTAATGAGTTATAACAGAAACAATGGAATAGAGGCGGTTTGAGTTTTTAATGAGGGAACCCGTAGTTTGATATTTAAAGACTCAGGTATCTGTGCTTGGTCAGTAACCTTAAAAAATCATCGTAATTTATATGCGTTCTGCACTTGGTGGCATGATATCTTGTACAGGATAGCTCTGGATTGGGCAGTCGGCATCCATTTGTTTCATTGCTAGCTGAAAACTAGAAAATCACAGTCTGCCAACATCTCTCAAAACGTGATCCTGATGGTGCATTCACTTTAATTACGAGGTCATTCAACTCAGTGTGTATGTGATGTTTGTGTTGTGAAGACTACAAAATGCTTACAGTCTTCCGAGAAAAGTAATCAGCCAACTACCACTCTCCCACTCTCTTGAGAGGTTGTCTGCTCTCAGCTAGCACCTGCTGGCCGCGAGTTCGAATCCGACCGGCCAATGAAGTATAAGAGGAATTTATTTCGGTGATAGAAATTCATTTTCTCGCTATAATGTGGTTCTGGATCCCACAATAAGCTGGGTAGGTCCCGTTGCTGTGGTAACCATTGGTTCTAGCCACGTAAAATAAATTTAATCCTTCGGGCCAGCCCTCGAGAGCTGTTAATCAGCTCAGTGGTCTGGTTAAATCCAAACCATATTCTTTAACTTTTACCACTCTCCCTCCCACTCAACGTCATCCCCCCATCTCCCTCTCTCTCATTTTGCCGTTTATTTGTCAATATAAAGCACGTTTTGATGGAGGTCTTTGGTCGTATTTAAACAACGAAGTTTCTGTTATGGCTGCATTCAGTGGGCTACAGTCATCCTTTTATTATTCACACACAAACACTGGTAATTAATTTTGTCCTTTGCATATCTGCAACATTTGCATTTCATCTCTTCCTTTATGTTAATGCTTTTGATCTGCTAATGTTGCCTTGATGAATACGAATTAACAGTCGTGTATATCGTTATACATAAACTGATGTATAATCTGAGTTCCATGTCAGTTAATTACCATAGCAACATTTGTTTCGATCTTGGTTAATGACCTGTAACATGACTTGAGAATCTGCAAGTTATTTGTTTTTCCGCAAGAGGTTAATTACATGATGCGCAGTAATTTGCAGGTTTATATATGCCTATATATATATATATATATATATATATATATATATATATATATATATATATATATTAGTTGGACCAGCGTGGCACTGCCAAGGAAGACTCTAGTACTTAGAAACATTTTTCTGCATCCCCAAAATTGTTATTGTTGTATTATATATGTATATATATATATATATATATATGTATATATGTGTGTGTGTGTGTGTGTGTGTGTGTGTGTGTGTGTGTGTGTGTGTGTTTCATTTGACCAAACCTAATACTGTAAAGTATTCAGGAGAAAACAGCGTCAACACTTAATTCACCTGATCCATGATAGCCCTTTAAAATCGACGAAAGGTAACCATCACTGTCTGGAGTTGCAGGAAAAAAATATCTTATAACTCATTGGGAGCTTGGAATATCTGTTGGTTTAACTCTCTCTCTCTCCGTTGTTTCTCTGTGTCTTTCCTACGTGTCTAAATTGAAAAGAGAGATTCTCACTCCCAAGTTGTGGAAAAGATGCCTTCATAAGCCGCTCGTCACCGTTTAATTAATGATAGATTAATAACAAACAACGGTGCGCCAATAACCTCTCTCTCTCTCTCTCTCTCTCAAATACTTATTCGCTATCACAGAATTCAGCATCCTTAGGTGATGTAATCACATACAGTAAATTGATTGTTTATTTTTATATATTAGAATGATATATATTTATTTCTACCTTTTGTCAACGTGCATTTATCCAAAGCAATAAATAACCGATTGCCTTACATCCCTCCACGAAGGGAATGATTTAGTTTGATACATTATTACGTCATCACCAAAGGTACGAATTTACTGGGTTCATAAAGATTCCGTACGGACATGCATAGCGGTAATTTTTTTTTCTACCGATCTACGCATGCGCAATTAGCAAAGAATCTCTCTCTCTCTCTCTCTCTCTCTCTCTCTCTCTCTCTCTCTCTCCTTTTCTGTCAGATCAGCATCTAACATTATGATGATCTCACAGCAATAACGGAAAAACAACCGCAACTGATGAAAGACATGCCAGCAGGGGTAACTATTCTTGGCGCCCTTTCCATCAAACGTCTCAAACTGGGAACGTTTTTATGAAGAAAAGTCGCGAATAATTTACGCTTTTAAAGCACTTTGTCATGCCAAATCTATTATAAAGCATTTTATATTAAATTTAATTCTTTGTAACAATACATTTGTAGAATAGTACGATTTATATTTAAAAATATTAACGGTTTAGTTAGCGGTGGTAGTGATATATGGCAACTATTCCTTTCACGCAGCGGTGGGAGGGAAGCTTCAGCTTCGTCGGGTTCCTCTAGTTTTATGCCCTGTAGGTTTTCAGTGTTGATTTTATCGAGGTATTGAACTATTGTATTGATGATTATCATTAATTATGATCAAAATTCACGTAAATTCTGATAAAAAATTTGTTATAGGGGATTTATTGTTGTAGGGTAATCATACATCTGGCAGCACCGGAAATAGTGATTGCATCAGTGAAAATGAGAATAAACCCGAAACTCAAGGAAAAGGTGACGTAAAAATGAAAATTTAATTTGTTTTGTCTGTGTTTGTATGTCTGTCACGGGTAGGGTTTACTCCTTGTGTTATGTTTTTCTGGGATGACTTAGATGCCGTGTGCAAAATTTTTTCAGGGTTTGTCAGGTGGCTTTGGATTTTATAGTGGACAAACAAACTACAAATTCATTTATATATATATATATATAATATATATATATATATATATATATATATATATATATATTATTATAAAATATATATATATATACACATGTATATATACATATATATACTTGTATATATCTATATAAACTATACGGCATACCAATGAAACCATTATGAGGATATTATCTTAGAAATTAATTTCCACTGCAAAGATTTTTTAAAATAAGGTTGTCGTCATTTAGAATCATTGGTAATTTATGTCTTAACAAGATGAGAAGGCGTCATCTTAATTTACCGTTTGATTTTTATGGCTGTAATGAAAGGCGTGTGTCTATTCTTCTTAACAGAACTATTAAACTGGTTGATTTCAAGTGTATGTTACAAGTTATGTAATGGGGCAAAAGTGGTGTAGCGTTTCCTTGGCATCATGGCTGCTTCAAAGTCATCTGAACATCTTTCTTCTTGGTGTCCTCAGAAGTTCAGCTGGTTTTAATCAGATAATCTATAAGATAGAATTTTTTTTAAGATTGTTCAGTATTATCATTATTATTATTGCTAAGAAGTTCAAAATCTCAGAAAATATTAAAACCAATAATTATATAGAGAAGACATTATAAACAATAAACAGACTCTCAATCCACAGTGTTAGCGTTAAAATGTAAAAATAAATTTAACTTTAACACTGATGAAGAACACCGTTCAGGTTTTCGAAAGTCTTTGTTTATTTTACATAGTAATATATTTACTATATAGTTGTGGATTTTTATTACACGTTATTATTATGATTTGGAAAATGAACCCTTTTCTTATGGAACAAGCCCACAGGGGCCATTGACGTGAAATTCAAGCTTCCAAAGAATATGGTGTCCATTAGGAAGAAGTAAGAGGAGGTAAAGGCTAGTACAGACAGAAGTGAGAAGAGAAAAGTTGACTGATATCATAAATGTACTGTTGATCATTTAGTACTACGTTGTAATAAATGGACTTAAGGTTTACGTTGCTTTAGTACTCTCAACAGAAACAGTTGCAGAATATTTATTAAAGAAAAATTTTAATATAAATCTTTTAACTATACAATCGCGGAATGACGCACATACACAAATGATCTATCAGGAATTCTCATCGTCTGAGATCTAAGGCTTACTTCCGCTCTGTCTTGACGTTCATTGTGAAAGAGAAAACGGTTGAAATTTAGACGAAGAGGTTCCTTAGAGCTTGTAGTATTTTCCTTAAATCGGAATGCATCCTTGTCAATAAGGTACCTGAGTTTCAACAGTAAGCACAAACGTTCAAAAGAGGTTATTACTTATTTGTCACTGTTTATGTATCACACACCCACCCACGATATGTATGTGTGTGTATGTGTATGTATGTATATGTATGTATATATATATATATATATATATATATATATATATATATATATATATATATATAATATATATATATATATATATATATATATATATATATATGTATATGTATGTGATAAATAATATATATATATATATATATATATATATATATAATATATATATATATTTTATATAATATGTATGTGATAACATTATATATATATATATATATATATATATATATATATATATATATATGCTGTATATACATTATATATATATATATATATATATATATATATATATATAATTATAATCGCTTTTGTACGTCATTCATTTTTCACACATTACCACAGGTGGAATGCAACTTGGATTTTTTTAGCTAGAGATATCGGAATCGATCAGATAAACCCCTTTGAAGAATATCGACGTCGTTGTTAGTCGGTTGTTTTGATATCAGTTTGGATTTTAAGATGATCTGTTTTAGTTTTCTGTAAACGAAAACAACTGAGATGGCTTTTTGTCTGTCCTTCACTTTTTCTTTCCGCCCTCGACTATTAGGCTGGGGAGGGGCTGCAAATTATGTTGATCATCCACCCTCCAGTCATCAAACATACCAAATCGCCGCCCCTAGCCTCAGTAGTTTTTGGTTTTATTCAAGGTTAAAGTTAGCCATAATCAAAGGGGTCTGGCACCGCTACAGGTGCCAACAACACAGGCCACCACCAGGCCGTGGCTGAAAGTTTCATGGGCCGTGGTTGGGAGTTTCATACAGCATTATACGCTGTACAGAAGATTCGATTGCGCCGAAGAAACTTTGGCGCATTTTTTACTTGTTTATTAAAGCTGATGATGTGGCAGAATTTTCACTACCACTAACATGGTTTTAGAGTTTTTCAGTTTTTTTATTATAGAATTCCAATTCACTGTTACTGGAAGTTTTACGAACAATGATTATGAACTGCAATGGGGAAACCTTTGTTACTGCTTTTAGGTAATGTACGTGGGATTAAAAAAAAAAACACTTTTAACAAGTCTTATCTTTTAGCATAAGTGAAATTTGTTCCTTCATTTTGTGAAATTTACTGTTGAAGAGGAAATAGAGGAAAGAGATTGAGTTTACCTTTTGTAGATGTAAACACACACTGGCATGATGAGTCCTGTTGAATTTAGTTTTGTTTGAAGGACCACGCAAAAGTAAAGCTCTCTCAGCTTTTCTTTTATATATTAAGAACACTGCGAATTAGCTGCCCAGAATTTTCTGTAACGAGTTTTTTTTTTTTAAATACGATTTTGCTTTTATGCTTGATACATCCAGAGTTTTTATTTGTAGGACTGTACTAAAAAGCCAAAGAAAATTTATATTTTTATACTTGATAATTTATTAGTTTTACTATTTAATGACAGATTTCTCTTTTTGCCGAAAATCTTAAAGGATTTTAATGGTAATGTTGGTTTGAATAATTCATCAACTTTAAAATCTATTTTAATGAGGAAATCTTCTGAAATCTGTTTTAATGAGGAGCTCTTCATTTGGAGAAGTAGGTTGCGTGCGGGAAATTCCAAGTCTAAGTTTTGAATGAAAACAAATGGACGGTTGATGTTGGCGAATAAATAAAAGTATTGTGCTTGGATGGAAAATATGTCCAGTCTCTTTCTTCACATGGACAATTGTAACCATTCTAGTAACTGGAGAAACTCAAACAGAGAATCGTTATGTAAACAAATTGTTATAGAACCCAGAGTAATAAAATTGTAGTCGTGCTATATTTTTTATATTAGGAAGCGTTTACACAAAATGGATAATTCGATTATGTAGGATAATTCTTTGTAATTTAAATTATGCAACTGTTCGATATTTTAGATCTTTTTTTTTTCATGCAAGTGTCGATTGTTTCATTGTGGGACGAAAACTTCAAGCGAAGATACAATGCGTTACTACCCTAATACTGTTCTTCTTGCATTTTAATACATTTTCATCTGTTTATTGATTTTTTTTCTTTTCTGTATTTCCCTTTACTTCCTCTTACTTCTTCCTAATGAACACCATATTCTTTGGAAGCCTGAACTTCAAGTCAATGGCCCCTTTGGTGGGCTTGTTCATATGAATAGGTTTCATCTTCTGAATAATAATAATAATAATAATAATAATAATGATAATAATAATAATAATAATGTGGCTGCTGCTTATTCCCATCTCCCTCCTCCTTTTTATTTTTTCTGTCCGCCCACAGATTTTAAAAACTACTGAGGCTAGAGGGCTGCAAATTGGCATGTTGATCATCTACCTTCCAATCATCAAGCATACCAAATTGCAGCCCTCTAGCCTCAGTATTTTTCATTTTATTTAAGGTTAAATTTAGCCATAATCGTACTTCTGACACTGCCGTAGGTACCACAACACAGGCGAACACCGGACCGTGGCTGAGTTTCGTGGGCCGCTGCTAAGAGTTTCATGGGCGGTGGGTGAAAGTTTCATAAAGCATTATACGCTGTACGGAAAACTCGATTGCGCCGAAGAAACTTCAGCGCATTTTTTACTTGTTTCTTTCTAACAACCCTCAGTTGTCTTTCAATTTGTACTGTACCCTGAACAAGCTTATATTAATTGCACAGATGCGCTATGTACTGATGCAATTCATTATTTTCTTTTGACATTTTCCGAACATTAGTCACGAGATCCGGATGACGGCACAGAACGGTATATTCCAGTGAGTTAGTATGTGAATGTACGGCAATTCCCAAACGCCTGCTCCTAGCCAGATACAAAATCATCCTCAAACGTAGCTTCTCATGAGTTCTTGGAAGTGATGCATTACAGATCCTCCCATTCCCAAGCAAAAATTTCAGTCGATAGATTCTCCAACCTTGGAGATGTAAATCCGTGGAAGAAGACAAGTCTTACCCGTAGACTTCACAACTTTTCTCAAACCATACCTTAAGTATATGGATACGAATTTACATTATAAATACGTCTACTGGTCTGATATCCGTGCCTCTCTAAAGAAAGGACAAGGATTTGGCGCCCCATCAAGGAGGAGCAATTAGTAGGTGGTCAGCTAAGTTGAAAAACGTTGACTTTGACTTAACAGGAAATTTAAATTTTGAAACTATGTATCTTTTATAACATTCAGTGACGTAAGGTGTAATTATGAAGCAGAAAAATCATGTGTGCGTGATTGTTACACGCACACATGTACAAACATGCACTCACACAATTGCATTTAACCGTACATAAATAGAGCGCTCCGTCAGACTTGCCCTCTACTAGACTCTCTCTCTCTCTCTCTCTCTCTCAAAGAAATATGAATGAGGACCTGTTTTTTATCCGAATGCTCATCTTGCAATGGGAACCATATTCCCTTATCTTACCGGAATATATAATCAGGCCATAACAGATTACGCATTAGCATGTGCGATTCGCTGTATCCCGATGTTTTTCACATTATTTTCATTACTTTGCCGAAATACGTTTTTCATTGGTTGGGGGGGGGAATGTGGTCTAGTCTTCAGCATGAGTCGAAATGCATGTGATTCCGAGGATTGCAACGGAAGATTTTTCAGTCTGGTAAAACGTAGTTGATTTTACTTTTGGATTTCAAAGTCACCTTTTCCCAGCTCCTCTGGGTGGGAATCGTTTTCAGCTAGCACTCTTCTGGTCCCGCGTTCGATTCTCCGACCGGCCAATGAAGAATTAGAGGAATTTATTTCTGGTGACAGAAATTCATTTCTCGCTCTAATGTGGTTCAGATTCCACAATAAGCTGTAGGTCCCGTTGCTAGGTAACCAATTGGTTCTTAGCCACTTAAAATAAATCTCATCCTTCGGGTCAGCCGTAGGAGAGCTGTTAATCAGCTCAGTGGTCTGGTTAAACTAAGGTATACTTAACTCTTTCGAAAACTGTTATTATTCATTTTAGTCTCGTTTTCTGTTTGTAGAACCTATGGGCACCCATTACGTTGCTTATATATCCAATCCCACTGCTCATACACAATATTCAATCCCTTGTGTTATTGTAATTCCTGTTCCTAGGATTCGGTAGTCAGTGCACCTGAATTTATTTCCACACAACGACTATTAAAGCACGGATCTCTTTTTATGTATTGACACAGTATCTTCAAGAGAGTGGTTATATAATGTAATGTGTAGAAAAGGGTAGTTGATTGTCAGTTGTATCACTTGTCCATAGACTGCAAAGACTAGTAGTCATGATTTCGAAAGTTTACTTAAAAAACTGCTTAGAGATTTTTCATGCTTTCATACCGCGTTTGGGGTTCAAGCTAGTCTAGGTGATATTATTATTATTATTATTATTATTATTATTATTATTATTATTATTATTATTACAAAAGGGAAACTTACATGTGCTACTGCTACCACCACCTCTTCTGTTAAACATGCACTTTATATTTAACTATTATTTCTCTTTGTCCTTAAGCGCTGAAAATGAAAGTAATGAAAATAGAATATATCCTTACTTTTTCCTTTGCTCAGACACAACGAGTGTACAAGTAACTGCAGGACTTGGCACTGTTCTGTTAGAAACAGTTCATCGATTCGGTAATTAGAACTATTTTGATGGCGTCGTAAGTTATATATTTTCTCCTCTATTTATTTTTGCAGTTAACGTTTTGTGATGCATGAGGTTACACTGAAGATTTTCTTCCTTTTTTTTTTTTATTCGTCGTTATTGTTAGATTTGCCGGACCTTATCCTAGCACAGACTCTTAATGGCCCAGTCTTTCCAAAATTGACTTTCCGTTTGATTGTTAGCACGATGGTTCCCTTCGGGCACGTACTTTAATCGGAATTAATTTGACGGATTTCTTTTAACTCCCGAAGCGAGCAATTTGTGAACCAGACTTTAATATTTTACGAGATTTCGATATTTCTATTCGGGCTGAGAGCCGGTTAAAGGGCGTAACCATAGAAACGTAAATCACAATTTCACCCATCCTGACTGTGCCTATTAGAGCGATAGTGAACGCTGATAAACGGGTCATAATTCATCCCACACTTATCGCTAAGCTCAGAGCTAGATACGCTCTGTTGCATTTTAAGCAATTGCTCCGATTTCTTTCGATTCCCGTCTTAGAGAGAGAGAGAGAGAGAGAGAGAGAGCTTGATTTATATGCTGAAATAACTAATAAATGCTGGTGTTATCAAATCACTCTTTTATTAAAATTTTGATCTTGTAATTCTTTTTGTATAAATTTCGGGTTTTACCTCAGATTTACATTCGGCGTTTTTACTGATACGACCTATTGCATTCAGTAATATCTATCCTTTTTTGTGTCCTTTCTTTGCCAATCAGTGCAAAAAAAAACATTCATTTTTCGAATGGGAGTTACAAAGGTGTTGCTGTTCCGATGTTTACCTGTTCTCGTATTGTGGGCCTCTAGTTCCCAGAGGAGACAGACTGAAATTGCAACAGATCTGTGCCTCATGGAAAGGCAAAGTTTGCTACTTTGTGGCACATGAATATTTTGTTCAGGTTCTGGGTACAATTTTCTTAATGGCCTGAAGGCTTGGCTCATGGAAGGCAGGAAGAGATAACGGCGGGGTGTACAGCAGGGGAGGTTGCTGAGTCCCTCAGTCAATGAAGACATCTATGCAAATGGGTTCGCCTCCTTGATAGCCTTCGAATCTAAAAGAACGCGAACAAATTATGAATGATTTATGCCCAGATGTATAATTAGTTGGGGTGGTGTGTTGGCGCCTACCCGCAGATAATTAGATAATTTCTTGACTGGAGCTAACGAATGGGCTTTTGGCATGTGGGGCAGCTCTGCTCACAGAGACCCCTTTGGCCCCGTATCGCGCCTTCCTCCTCGTCTCTTGGCTGCCTCTGATTAGCTTTCGTCTCTCTCTCTCTCTTTCTCTCTCTCTCTCTCTCTCTCTGAAGTTCCATATAAGCAGTTGCCATGTCTAAGGGCTTAAAGGATCTGCAGTCTCGTTGCCTTCATTCCTAATGTATTCTCTGATAACGTCTCTCTCTCTCTCTCTCTCTCTCTCTGTGTGTGTGTGTGTGTGTGTGTATGTATGTGTCTGAAATTCCATACAAACAATTGCCATGTCAAGGGGTTTAGGGGAACTACAATCTCGTTAGCTTTATTCCTAACATTAAATAATAATTCTCTCTCTCTCTCTCTCTCTCTCTCTCTCTGTCTGTGTGTGTGTGTGTGTGTGCATGCCCAGTTCCATACAAACAATTGCCATCTAGGGCTAAGGGACTCTACAATCTTGTTAGTTTTATCCCTAACACGTTAATTGATAACATCTCTCTCTCTCTCTCTCTCTCCCTTTTATTAGTTCGTTTACAGATGTTGTGCACTTGGTCAAAAGGACTAATGTGTTACCTCGTCACTATGCATTGTGCAATTGTCATTTCATACACAGTTATCATTCAAAAGTATTTCATGAATTATGTACGTTCTTTTTTAATTCCTTTATTTAGTCATTCCTGGTTTTAATATTGAATAGATTTAGTATGATTCTTAATCCAAGTAATGTATTCAGCAATAAACCCTCAGAACGTAGTGTTTGTTGTCTATTTTGCTATCACATAATATCTCCCTTTTAAACTTTTTTTTATTAGAGCATAAAAGTTATTTCAAAATGCGCGCCACCCATATTGTACACATTATCGCCATTGGAAGTGAGACATTAGTATCTCATCGTTGCTTGTTGACCTCTTTTTCCCTCACCTGAAAGCAGATGAGGAAAACGTGATAGCTAAGCTTTTCCTATCTATTAATGATGTCAGCTGACTTAGGTGATTGTTCGGTCAATAGATTAGTTTAGCTTTTAATTCGTGTATCATTGCAGTGGTATTGATATGGATACACCAGTTCATCTCCAATCTCCCTTGCGGACTCAGTCATTTTTCATCGTTACTGAATGTACAGATTTAAAAATGAATGTTTATTATATGCATTGTGATTACTGATGTTGGACTGGTAACTCCATTTTATTTATCTAGTGTAACTCCCGTAATTTTATTTAGTTTGGCAAGCATACAGTGCACGCAGTCCAAAAGTATAGAAGGTCGAATTTAAACGGTTTTCTTCTCACAACATTTCACGGTTTCTTTTTATTAGAAGCAATCAGCTCTTATTATCAGTGTAACTGTCGATGCAGGGGAATGGTAAGCCTGTGATAACAGGAAAACCATGTGTCATGTTTATTATAATTTAGGATGTATGTCACCGAAGCCTTCGCATTGTAGCTGCGCAATAGAGATGACAGAATCGAAATAACCAGCTTATACTGCATTTTAGTATTTCGACCATAATATTTTAGGGTTAATTTCAAATACGTGGCATACTCTAGGCATTTCTAGCATAACCAAAATGAGTATTGTAACTTCCTTTCTGGCCCTAGCGACATCTACTTTTTAGCCTTTTACTTTACCTCCTTTCCCTCTTCCACTTGCTCACCTTGCTCTCCAACCTCTATCACTTGGTGGAACGGTTGAGTTTTCTCCCAGTCACTTGGGGCTCTTTTTACTTCACCTCATTTATTTTCAGGATCTCCATCTTGCTGTCCAACCACTCCAACTGCCATTTTTCACTTTCTTTAGCGCCGAGTGGCTGGAAGTGGCTAATGCTTGGCTTTGTAACATAAATTTCTAGATTCGTTTCATGAAGGATGTATGAAGCATATCACATAATGGAAGTTTCTGCGCGTGGATCATGAAATATGAATGTGATGACGATTCTTTTCATGTCTGTCATCGGGAGCTACCCCTAGTTAGAGAAAAAACTCATTGTTGGGATATATATATATATATATATATATATATATATATATATATATATATATACATACATACATACATACATAGCAGTATAGTATTACTTGACAGACCTCAGTAAAACTGGATGGCAACTAGTGCACTTTTAATGAGGTCCTGTCAGTAATTGTATTAAAGCACAGAACAGTTGTGTAAGTGATAAAGTTTATATATATATATATATATATATATATATATATATATATATATATATATATATATATATATATAGAAATCATCAACACATAATCACGTGTGAACAGAAATAAATTTCTGACTCCACGTCGGGATCGAACCCAGGTCTCAGGTGAAAAAGGGCGTTACCCACTGGCCATACAAGTCTAAAAGAAGTTGGAACCTGAGAGCAACTGCACCCAAGGAATTACCTGGGCAAGTGCATACCAGCGAGTTTTCCCCAACTTCCCGACTCAGCAATGACCCAATAGACAACATTTCATGCAAGCAGTTAGCTTGCCCAGGTAATTCTTAGGTGCAGTTGCTCTCAGGTTCCAACAGTATGGCCCAGTGGGGAACGCCCTTGCTTTCCACCTGAGAGATTCCGTTGATCCCGACGTGAGTCAGAAATTTATTTCTGTTCCACACGTGATTGTGTGTTGATGATTTCTATCTTATTCACCAGAAGCGATAATTCGAATGAAATGTTGTCTATTGGTCATTGCTGAGTCGGGAAGTTGGGGAAAACTGCTGGTATGCAAGCAGTTAGCTTGCCCAGGTAATGCAGTTGCTCAGGTTCCAAACTTTTAGACTTGTATGGCCCAGTAACGCCCTTGCTTTCCACCTGAGAGACCTGGGTTCGATCCCGACGTGAGTCAGAAATTTATTTTGTTCCACACGTGATTGTGTGTTGATGATTTCATCTTATTCACTCAGAAGGGATAATTGAATGAAATGTTGTCTATTGGGTCATTGCTGAGTCAGGAAGTTGGGGAAAACTCGCTGGTATGCAAGCAGTTAGCTTGCCCAGGTAATCCTTTGGGCAGTTGCTCTCAGGTTCCAAACTTTAGACTTGTATGGCCCAGTGGGTAACGCCCTGCTTTCCACCTGAGAGACCTGTTGATCCCTGACGGAGTCAGAAATTTATATATATATATATATATATATATATATATATATATATATATATATATATATATGTGTGTGTGTGTGTGTGTGTGTATGTGTGTGAATGAATGTGTGTCGGTGTCTATTTGTTTGTCTGTGAGTGGTGTGTTACATTTATTTTCTCTTCGCTTCATCATGTTATTCACATACACATTTCCACGGACATTAGGGAGTTAAGTCGTATGAAATCGAGGAGTAAGGAATCACGCAGGATTGGAGAAGGTCATTTATTACTGTAACAGAAAGATGATGGTCGATTTAAAGGAATTCGCCTCTGTTAGGTTTGTGCTTAGGGGTCAAAGTTCATTGATCGGGATCGGAGACAAGTGTGGACAGTACAGAGGCAACGGCCGACAGAAAGTCTGAAGAGAGTTTTATGTTGGCATCCGGAGGTGTTTAGAGGTCAAAATACTGTGAGGCCTAGAGCATCCTCGCTTCAAAACAAAAATCTCCATGACGCACCGAGACTCTCAGATAACACAGATCCAGCGCTCCTGATTCAGACGATCTTTTGTGCATTTTTCAGAAGATGCTTTATGCCCTTGTCAGAACTGTAATTACCAATGTGTGTAAGGCATTGCAAGCTTTCTAAGCGTATGTATTTGAAACCTCTTCCTAAATTGCGTATACAATTGTTAATTATTCTTCAGGTGCGAGAAAACACACCTGACTTTATACAGAAGTCCATCTGTTTTCCTTTAATGTCAAATGCTACTTTTCCGCTCGCAAAGGTTCTTAACCTGTCAGTCAGGGATTTTGTGTCAATAAATTCTTGCGGGCTGCTCTATGAGCAAGAGCCCGTGCTGGCATAAAGGCAGTTTAATCAAAAACAACAGTGTCAATAAATTAGAATACCTTGAATCTGCTTCTTACTCGCCGCCTCGTTATAATACACCGAAGAAAATCTCCCAGACAAGTGACCTAAGATATAATGGATGTGAGTCCTTTGGAGGATAGTTAACCTGATGACGGCAAGAAAGACCTACTCACTCAGGTCAATTTTATTTTTTTAAACCATGTTAACTGATAATAATAGGACAGATAAAATCCTAGATTAATCAGCAGTTATCCTTATTAACTCTCTCTCTCTCTCTCTCTCTCTCTCTCTCTTCGAATTTTTTTATAATGTCCTTATTCTTCTTAGAAACAGGATTTATAGAAGTTTAAACTTACTTTTATTATATGGTGTTGCGCACACAAACAGTATTATGAATGGTATTCATTGAAGTGCAGAAAAAATAGAGAGAGAGAGAGAGAGAGAGAGAGAGAGAGAGAGAGAGAGAGAGTGTGTGTGTGTGTGTAACGGTAGAACTGCACCCACTCATGCTGCTTGCGTTAATCTGCTACCAAGCCCAGTGCTATTTATCAAAATAACAAAGGGAAGCTAATGCAAGTACAATGGAATGTATAATGACCAATTTCCACCACACCAATAACAACATCAACAGCAAAAATCATAAGTGTGAAGAATGTTGATAAAAGAAGCTTATTTTCAGGCGGGTTTATCTATGTAGGAATCTTGGACATTATATTATAAAGACATTGCTTGATTTCGCAAATGGTACTCACACGTGCACTGTATGTATGTATGTATGTATGTATATATATACACATATATTAACTATTATGTGCATATGTGTGTATATAGACATACATACATATGTATATTATACATATATGTGTGTGTGTATGTATGTATTTATAGCATCTCCAATGCATTTTCATCAGTGTTACTTCTTAAAACTATATTTTTCAGTCACGACTGATAGCTGTGCGATATATTTTGTTCCTATGACTGCCATCTGGAAAAATCTTAAGTGTATTTATGGATGTCCTTTTCTGTAAAAGATTTCCAAATGCAGTCTGTCCCAGGCTTTCCTTACTCATTACGTCCTCAATACCTTCGTCGTTCCTACTAGCTTTCACATTCATATCACCAACACCAATCCTCATATCTCTCTCTGGTATTTCATCTCTAAGATGGTGCAGTTGCATATAAAAGTCCCATGATATTCCTTCGGTGACACATTTGGTGATGCATTGTGCACTTGAATACTCATATTGCACTGTGTAGAATTAAATCCTGCGGGCAATAATCTTAATACTCATATGACACTGTGTAGAATTAAATCCTGCAGGCATATAATCTTAATACTCATATGGCACTGTGTAGAATTGAATCCTGCCGGCAATAATCTACTGCTCACTGCTTTCCAGTCAGTCGGTGCCTGTTGTGCACCTGGTGTTAAGATCTTGGTTCTTGTGGCCCCTCGGAAGGTGATAAGTACAATTTTACTGTTTACCCAAAACTTGACGCAATATTCAGTTTCGTATAGTTCATTTGTATAAGTCTTTTGCTTTGGGTTGTCGAAGGAATTTACAGTTTACCGTGACCTTTTCTGTTCCCAGATAGTTCCTCATTGGACAGGTGGGTACCGTTCTCAGCTAGCATTCTGCTGGCTCCGCGTTCGATTCTCCGACCGGCCGATGAAGAATTAGAGGAATTTGTTTCTGGTGATAGAAATTCATTTCTCGGTGTAATGTAGTCCGGATTCCACAATAAGATGTAGGTCCCGTTGCTAGGTAACCAATTGGTTCTTAGCCACGTAAAATAAATCTAATCCTTCGGGCCAGCCCTAGGAGAGCTGTTAATCAGCTCAGTGGTCTGGTTAAACTAAGGTATACTTACTCTATTCCCAGACTTTCATGTGCGCACAGTAGTGGTCGGAATAATTTTCCAGTAGTGTAACTACTGAACCTTAGATGCAGTATATATATATATATATATATATATATATATATATATATATATATATATATATATATATATATATATATATATATATTAACCTATTTGCAGTTAAAGAACACGGTAATGTACTAACTACAAATGCGCTTCCTGATATCCGATGTGGCTCAGGCAGAGTAAAGCGGAAAAGTAAAAGTTCTGAGAATCGTGCTTTTTGCGAATTTACCAAAAGAGGAGTTCTCCGGGTAGCTTGTGGTTTTTATAAACAAACAGAAAACTCATGAATTCTTAACCAGTATGGCATGAAACGTGGGGTTTTCGAGTTTTCCCACAATATTTGACAAAATCTCCGGCTTTTGGGGTTATTACGCAAAAATAAGTCAGTGTTTTTAATTGAATTTGTTAATGTAATGATTAAGTGACCTTATAGATTGTTCGAATGTTTGTAGAATTGTCAACATTTGACATTCGCGGGTACGTCGAACCTCGATTCTTGGCCTTGAAACAAATGGCGCGAAAGTTCATTGTGTAAAAATTTGAGCAAAATGCCTTTTAAAAGTAGGAAAAGACAGTTATATTTACAAAAGTGTGATTAGTTTTAATGCGCTTAATGAATAGTGCTCAGTGTTGTCAGTTGTTACGGGCTGCTCTATTAGAGCAAGAGCCCGTGCTGGCATAAAGCCAGCGCAGTCAATAACAACAGCATCGGTCAGTGAAGGTTGATATCCAGTGGTTTCTTGATCTTTATTACATAAATAACACACGCGGAGAAATTAGATATAATTCGCATATTGTGAGCATTACTAGATATTTATCCAAACGATTTCGTGGCTTCTACGATTTACGGAGCATTTTGCGTTTCTATATTGTGTTGGGGGTTGACCGATATATATTGGAAAATATATGGGTTCCTAAAGAAACTTCCAAAGTAGTTCCGTTTGAGGATTGACTGATATACATATCAGAAACATTTGATCCTAAAGAAACGTCCAAAGTAGTTCCGTTTTCGTAATGGCTTTTATTGCTCTCTCTCTCTCTCTCTCTCTCTCTCTCTCTCTCTCTCTCTCTCTCTCGTGTCAGAAAGGCGTTTAAGGTAAAGTATAGCCTCTTGAAAAGTGCGTAAATTTCGCATATTTTCCTCTCGTGGAAATACTTTGGGTTCTAGCTGGAGTCTGTCTGGCAGTTCCAGAATGCGAAAAGAAACGCCACGAAACCCTAATAAAGCTTCCAGGAGGGGTGTGACCTGGTTGTTCGCTCGTTGACCTGGTGACCTGTGTACCCGGATTACGATGACCATCAACGACTTGGAAAAATGTTCAAACAGGTGTGTTGTGTCAGTAGGGATATAATATATTAACGTGACCTGGACTCCGAAGTTGTAGTGCTTTGCCCCGCCAGTAGATCTGCTCCGGGATATTTCACTGTTACCCAGTAACGCCTTTGTAACGAAGACTTATGATTTTGATACATCAGCTAAATAAATGTTTGTCTGCCGGGAGAGTTTAACGAGTAAGGTCTCTGCACAGAAGTGAATCTCTCTCTCTCTCTCTCTCTCTCTCTCTCTCCAGTTACGTTATTGATCAAAGATTTAAAACTGTATTTTGTTAGAGTAAAAAGAAATTCTTCTTCTTTTCTTCTTCTTCTTCTTCTTCTTACATTATTATTATTATTATTATTATTATTATTATTATTATTATTATTATTATTATTATTATTATTATTATTAAACTGAAATATGAATATATAGTTGGCCTTTAACTTCTCTCTCTCTCTCTCTCCAGTTACGTTATTGATCAAAGATTTAAAACTGTTTTTTGTTAGAGTAAAAAGAAATTCTTCTTCTTCTTCTTCTTCTTCTTCTTCTTCTTCTTCTTCTTCTTCTTCTTCTTCTTCTTCTTCTTTCTTCTTCTTCTTCTTCTTCTTATTATTATTATTATTATTATTATTATTATTATTATTATTATTATTATTATTATTATTATACTGAAGTATGAATAAATAGTCGGCCTTTAACTTTTGAACTCTACGAAATCGAGGCCACTTATTTGGCATTCAGACTCCATTAATGAAGCCATTGTGCAGAGTGAGGTCAAGGTTGTACTTTTAGGTCAGAGGTGAAATATGAATTTAACATTGACAATAAATTGACCGATACGAAATAGCAATTTCATTTTTAGCAGGCTTACTACAGTTATGTAACTATTGGGCACAGTGAGGTCAAGGTTATATTTGAGGTCAGGTGTCAGATAGTAATTTTCTCAGCAACATGCGTCGTGTATTGTGAAGTACTGTTTTGTGGGTAACTATTTTTTCTTCATTACTCAGGTTACCGTGACAGAGACGATACACGTATGCCGAATTTAAAGTAATGTTAGGGTGGGTTAGGTTATTGGATTAAATGCATTTGTTAAGTATTTGTTTTTATTTTCTCTTTCTGTCCGCCCTTAGATCTTAAAAACTACGCTAGAGGGCTGCAAATTGGCATGTTGATCATCCACCCTCCAATCATTAAACATACCAAATTGCAGCCTTGTAACCTCAATAGTTTTTATTTTATTTAAGGTTAAAGTTGAGCCATAATCGTGCTGCTGGCAACGATATAGGCTAGGCCACCACCGGGCGGTGGTTAAAGTTTCATGGGCTGCGGCCTCATACAGCATTATGCCGAGACCACCGAAAGATAGATCCATTTTCGGTGGCCTTGATTATACCCTGAACAAACTTCGGCGCATTTTTTACTTGTTTACTTGTTTTTTTTTTAAGTTCTGAGAATTGCAATTCTGCTATCGTATGTTAGCAGTCAGAATTGTTCTTGTGTGTACTTTTCTGTAGTGTATATCTATGTATTGTCTCTATGGGCTAAATGAGCTTCAAAAGAAATATCTTACGTCTGTTTGTTGCAGTTTCCAAACCGTACCGTTGTTACCTGGTCTAAAAAAAAAAAGTCTAGCCGTGTTGACCTCTTAATTCTGCCTCTCCCACTTGTGAATTTTGCATATGTCAGCTTCTAAAATCTACCTTGCTTGCTTTTAAAGAAAAGAACTTCTCTTGCCATCTCCCCATGACGTTGTCACTGATAGCCTTAATGTACTGAGAGGGAACTAGACATAGGTAATATGAGAATACTGGATTAAGTGTTCCAGTGTCGTCAGTGCACCTCATGCGGTGCGGTGTAGGCATTACTTAGGGTTTTATGGACCCCTTCTTGGCCCCAACTGCAACCCTTTCATTCTTTTACTGTACCTCCGCAATATTCTCTTTCTTCCACCTTCCTTTCCACTCTCTCCTAACAGTTGATTCATAGTGCAACCGTGAGGTTTTCATCCTGTTAAGCCTCTCAAACTTTCTACTGATTCAGCGCTGAATGAACTCGTAGGTCCCAGCGCTCCGCCTTTGGCCTAAATCCTATACTCTTTTTCTCTCTAAGAAGGATACTGCATGCATTAACATCTCCGCTGAATATGCTTGTCGTTGTCGATGGCTGGAAGAGCTCTGGCCTCTGAGATCCAGGTCATTATAGTCGAAGGGCGGGTGATTGGTCTGTCATGTCTCGGGAAAGTAGAGCGAAAAATGCGTCGAATCAGAGAATGCACGAAATTTACAAGAAAATTCTTAGTGGTATTCAAGCCCGTTGCTAGGACGTACGGTGGGTGTCGACATAAATTTGATTGCGTAGATCTATAGTTGAAGTATTTTGATCTTTCTCTCTCTGTGTGTGTTTGTTGAGTTATAATAATAGTGAAATCAATTGAAATGAAAAAATTTTATTCTCTCTCTCTCTCTCTTGTGTGTGTGTGGTTTTAGTAATAATAATAGTGAAATAAACTGAAACGAAAATAAAAGGGTTAAGTCTTTTTAGATAATCTAGAAAAAGGAGCGTAATATATATGAAGGTCTGATTTAGCAGAGGTAACTTATTTTGTAAGGAACGCAAAAGATTGTTGCATTGTTTTCACGCACTGCAACATGAAAATAGAGGTAATTTTAATGCCGTTTTATGAAATTATTATTTGGCCTCGAGTCATTTATTTTTGTTTACGCTTGTTCCCTGTGCACTAGCGATCAAGAAAATTTCATGGGGTTACCAATTTTCAGATATATATATATATATATATATATATATATATATATATAGGTATATATATTGCATATGAATGTCTTTTTCCTGTAATACTTACAGTGTTATGAAAATAAGAAGGCCCATAAAACACTATTTAGACGTTGAAAGATATATTTGCACTTGTTTCTGTGCCCTGTTCACTGGTAGAATATGGACAGGTGGAAAGTTACAATGGTATATATAAAAACATGAAGGTGTGGCCTTAGGCCCCGATGTTATGGAGGTTTTAAGAAGGAGGAGATTGACCTGCTAGTGGTTTTTGGCCTCATTAGTCCCGTTTGGCGATGGATCAGAAACAAGTGCCCGAAATATATGGTTTCAACGTCTAAATAGTGTTTTATGGGCCTTCTTATTTTATATATATATATGCATATATATATATAATTTATATATATATATATATATATATATATATATATATATATATATATATATATATATATATATATATATATATATATATATATATATATTTAAATACATATACATAAATATATTTCTTTTTAATCGATTTTTTATTGTTTCATTTTGTATATTTATGTTATTATCTAAATCTTCAATATTTTTATTTTATCATTTTTCATGGGGGGCCCAGGTTCCCCACCCCTCACCCCACCCGATCCGCTAGTGCCCCTATGATCTTTTCATTTACGTTTTCTTCTCACACTTATCTTAAGTTTACGTTGGCATTCATTATACAGTAGGTAATTCTCGGCTGACTTTTCCTATTATTTGTATCACGATCATTCTTTGCGTTAAAATGAGTAATGCAGTTTCCGGCAGAAGTGAAGATTTGGTATTTGGAATCACGCTTTGCAATGCCCTTCAAATACCCTTGAAAAAGTGTCGAGGTTTCAACCAAATAACCTGCGTCCCACGAGGCCATGTTCAACCAAATAATGATTATTTCAGAATAATAATAATAATAATAATAATAATAATAATAATAATAATAATAATAACAGTCGTCATGCGCTTCTGACTGACTAATCCAATATGCGTGACCTCATCAAGTAAATCTTTTTTTATGCTTGCCCCGCAGACATGTACAGTAGAGGACGTGAGTGCTTTGGGTGTGACTGTGAAAGTTCAGTCCGAAAGAGTTTGCGTGTGTGTTGTTGCGTGTTTGTGAGTGAGTGGGTGTGAGAAAGGGTGCCTGGGTGCGAGGCGGGTCCGTGATAGGCGGTGGATGTAAGTATGCTAATCCAGCAGAATAAACCCTCCTGTGTTGACCCACATTAACACTGTATTTGTATAATATTGAGAATCTCTCTCTCTCTCTCTCCTACACACACGCGCACGCACACTCACAGTATATACTTCCAATTTGAGCTTTAATGGCAAAGGGCATCCAGAATCTAATACGACTTTTCATCGCTTCATATCAGCGAGACTTCCTTACCTTCATTTCCCTTCGACTGCCGAGGGGGAAGAGGAGTTATCCCTTCCACTTACGAGATTCGCAAACAACATAATCAGGCTTTGGGCGTCGAAACCACTGAGGTGTATTGGAAATCCATCATGCAAGATAGCGATGCTTTTTGTCAGAATCCATTCCTGGGCATCGTAAAAGGCGGGCATTTGCCGGGGGAAGGCGGGGGAGGGGGAGGAGGAGGAGAAGAAAAGGTGTTTATACATTCGACTCACAGATAAAATCGAAACATTTTAAAAGGAGGGGAGCTGGAGGAGTACGCCTTCATTTGAATAGAAAACGGGACTAGTTGCCGCCCTGTTCAAGGGGAAACTCCTCAACATTATGCTCTTCAGTGGCTTTCAAGGAAACCCGGTGCTCGAGACCATGCACTCGACTACAAACCCCTTCAAGCAGAGAGAGAGAGAGAGGAGACTATACACCGACATACATACAAGCCTAAAAACTTGATAGTATTTTTCAAGATGGAATGCAAAGGAAAACTCAGAGCTCGTACCTACACAGGTATTTTGAAGCGGGTAGTATGTAAGCGCTTTGTACTTTTAATAAACAGCTTTTCTCCCATTCTCTGAGCTATTGCCTTGCAGGATATTGTTGAAATTATACTTTTGTACCCCAAGGCATGTTACAGGATGTCTGAGTACAGTACATTTTAAGTGCTTTGTGTACATATCCGAAAACAAACATTTCGTATGTTATGCACGCATTAGAGAGAGAGAGTCCACATGAATATTAGTTCAATCACGTCGTATAACCCAGCCAGAAGGAGAAAAGCTTTAATGGTGAATGAACAAAAGGTTTAGGTTTATGTATACTACATAAATCTAAAGTGCTGTCAACTGATCTTAGGAACGATAAAGATATCTTGTTAATTTGTGATGTAAACATAACCTTGCATTCAGAATTATTTTCGTAGAATGATAAAATATATCCGTGAAAAAAAAAATGTCTCATACTTGTTTCTATTTCAGGAATAATTCAGCAGTAATTGTACTTAACGAGATCAAAACAGCTAAAAAAAAAAAAATTTTCAAAGTCATTGTTGATGTATAAGAGAATCATATGTCCTTTCTTGAAAAAACATTGCATAACCATGGCTCCCAGGTGAGGGCTTTTTCGTCATTATTTCTTAAAAAAAACAAAATGCTTAACCATGGCTCCCTGGTGACAGTTCTTTTTTTTAATATACCATTATTTAATGAACCTCATCATATCTCCTTACCGGTTTCAGAACTTGCCTTAACACCCAAATCCAATTATTCTGAAGACTTCGCTTTTCATTGCAAGTTAGGGGCCACATGTTTTGGTTTACAAATGCTCAGTTTTCTGGCTTTCTCTTAATCCGTTGCAAAATAACACGAAATTTATGTACCCAAATTGGTTTGGTGATGAGTTCATTTTGGGTCCATGCCCAGCCCAGGCGTGAGTGAAAAGGGGTACATTGTGTTTTATTGTTTGGTACGAGAACGAAATCAGCTAATAATGACAGTAGTTAGTTAGTTGGTGGGTAGTTGCTAAAACATGCTTAAGGTATACACTTTACAATAATATATATATATATATATATATATATATATATATATATATATATATATATATATATATATGTAACTGAAACACGAAAATATGGAAAGTGATAATTAATAACAAGTAAAGGACAAGAAGTCGAAAGGCCTTGCAGTACTCATTGTCACCTTTTCCTTGTGATTTTGTCTTTGTGTATATATATATATATATATATATATATATATATATATATATATACACATACATATATTCAAATACATATACAGTATATGTAAACACACAATACACACACACACACACACACACACACATATATATATATATATATATATATATATATATATATATATATATATATATATATATATATATTATGTGTGAGTTGCATGTATGTTTGAACAATATGCATTCATTTTCAACTGTAGTTGCATAATGTAAAATATATTTCGAATTTTTATCCGTGACCGTAATTTCTTTCGGCTACGATAAACAATAAAAAAAAAACACCATGGCGGTAAACTTAGGAGAAAACAAATTACTTATATTTTACACTTTCCTCAGTCTATTCAAATGAACGCACGAAGCTCCCACGTTCACAGGCTTCGAGAGACAGGCAGACTGAGCCAGGGATGGGCGCAAATTACCTATGGCGTCTTTATTACCATAAAGATCATTTAAGGCAAGGTCAGCCTCATTTGACCTTTTTTTTTTTTACTGGGATTGTCAGGTAGTTAGCATATTCATCAGAGGACGTGTTGGCTGTCCATCATCCTGAGACCCAAATGTTCACGGCGCTCTGGGAAAATTCGCTTCTCCATCTTCTGTTTTTTTTCTTCATATATAGCAGAGACATTATATTTATACATATATAATGTATAAATTTGTGTATATATATAAATAGATATCATGGTAATATATATATATATATATATAAATAGATATATAATATTATTAATATATATATATATATATATATATATATATATATATATATATATATATATATATATATATATATATATATATTTATATATATATATATATATATATATATTTAAATTTGTGTGTGTATGTAATACGTATGGTCTTTGCAGTCAGTTAATTCAGTCAGAGTTGAATGCCACCACTGTGGTATTGGAGCGGTACCATCAGATCTAAGCTGCCCCAGAATTGTTACACGCGGCTTGGGATTGTAATGTACGATATCCCAGGCACAGGAACACTTACTGGAGAGTTGTGAAATCCTTGTAGGAGTAAATTTGTACCCTCTCTTTCGTAGACAACTACAGACATCAGATCTGCCATTTTATTCTAGACTGCCACCACGCTGGTAGTGTGCAGTCCAACACCCCCTCTTTACTTCCTTAGGAAATGCCAGTTGGTTAGGGCACAAAGCAGAGGAGTTCTTAGGGAGGGTTGTACCCTTCACTAGAAATGCCTCCCCCCCGCAACATGGCAGTAATGCCTCTTTAATAAAGCCAGTGGCATCCATTTTATTCGTGTGGAATGCTAAGAAAATAATATATCTTGACCAACATGTTTGGTGAAATTCCCATTTGCCTTGTATTGGTTTAAACTGTGCCTGTCAGTCAGTAGTTGTCAAAACACTAGAAAATGGTATTTCTTACTGTATGTATATATATATATATATATATATATATATATATATATATATATATATATATATATATATATATATATATATATATATATATATATATTTCAGTAAATATCCTCAAATAATACTTTGTTGTAATGAGTCATAAGTGCTGTGTTCTCCCTCTACTTGTACATCACATTCGTTTCATGCATACAACATTTTCCACTTACTGTTATCT
>NC_089765.1:5275875-5288375 GCF_040412425.1 Macrobrachium rosenbergii | reverse complement strand
AGCAATTACTCATAAATATAGAATAAAAGTAGAATATTTTTTTATAATACAGAAAATCTTACAGTGAGTCGCCAGGTACTTGATTCATTTAACTTCTCATCGCTAATAATGACGTCATTATTATTCTCAAATTTGATTATCCAAATATTCTACTGAAGCTTTGGTCTGTTTTACATTTTACGGAAAAATTTAAATTTGTTATGTCATTTTAACGGTCCTTTATCGTACTTCCTTCATATTCTTCTTTTCTTCCATGTCTTACTTTCCAAATCTTCTCCCGTGTAATTGATTCATAGTGCAGGGTGCGAGGGTTTTCTGTGCCACACCTTTCAAACCTCTTACTGTCATCATCGTTTTAGTGCTGAATGACTTCAAAGGTCCAGTGCTAGCTTTGCTGTTCTATATTCAGTTCAGTTCCACCCAATTCCAATGACTAGGAGACATGTTATCATGGAAAGTTTATCTGATTCAATTTTTCATATCCAGGAGCACTTTGAAACAACCATGATTATATCGGCATCGCTTCGGGTCAGATAGGACGGGACTTGTTTCGTTTGCTATTTATGGACATTTTGTTCCGATTAGTAAGCTCTTTAGAGCAGTGGTACACGACGTCACTGGATTTTAACTGTGCCGTGGTCAGTTCATTGTCTATTCATTTTTTGTTTGTAAAACAGATATGTATCCGACTGTAATTTATTTCGTGATGAGGTCATTTTAATGATAATGACACACAAATGACAATGATAGTTGAAGGTCATTTTAATGATAATGACACACAAATGGCAATGATAGTTGATGTGCCATCGTTATTGCAGTTTCAGAGCATTCGCAGTTTTATTCATAGAGTCGTGAAACCAAATATTATGTTAAAATGTACTGTAGACGGTTTATCTGTATTTTCGTAAAATTCATATGGCAGCTGCTTAGCGTTGGGTTTGGTTGTTTATGCTTTTCATTATGCTGGTTAGTTCAAATATAGCTGAATATTTTTTGCTAATTGGTATTTCATGGCTGGTAATTTCATTGGCTCTTTTAAACAACCCTGGGCTTCTTTTGCTTCTTGACAATTTGGTTTAATATTTGCTGAAAGGGTGTTTGCTGAGGTATTTGCTATGCACTGTCCATTTCAGGGACCGCGAGTGATTGTTTTTCTCAAATATCTTTCAAACTATGTATTTGATCGAAATGGCACTTTGACACAGTGTACAAGACACCTCCCGCTAATTTTTAATAATATAATGCATTGTCAAGTAGTTTTAGTTAAGCCGTTTATTCTTGACTTACATGGTGTTGCCAAGCATCGCCAAACTATGCATTCGAACGTCCTTTATCCCCTTCCCGTCCCTCCCTCCCCCATCCCCTCCTCATCCTTCCCTCAACCCAATTTCCTTGCCTCCCCATCTCCGCCCCTCTTTCCTGTCTATGGGGGATAGCGGACGTTCGATTGCGCAGAATAGTCCTTAACTAACACCATTTGACAATGTAGTACATTACCAAAAATTAGCGGGGGGTGTCTTGTACACTGTGTCAAAGTATAATTTCGATCAAGTTGTAAGTTTGAAAGATATTTGAGAAAAACGATGACTCGTGGTCCTGAAATGGATAATACGTGGATGGTGGTTAATGGAAGATTTGATTGTCCCCATTTTGCTTCTATAGTGGAATTGTGAGTTCTTTCAAGAATCGTTTTTATATTGATATGGATGTTTTTTTTAATCGATTGATGTTTATGGTTTTATAGTTTTTATCTAGTCTTTTTTTTATCCAATTACTTTCTTATTTCCTGGTCTTTTAAAGCAATAAATTTTATTGATGCTTTCTCTTCATTAAAGTAGTGTAGAGAGGTCATGAGACCATGTTTGTCTTTTTCCCCTTTAATTAGAGAAACTGAATCTATAGGACATAACTGCATAGTTCTGACACTGACTTTTTTTTTTTTTTTGCTTGTATTTTTAGGAAAAAATCTAGCTCTTTCAAGCTTTTGACTGAAAATTATAAAATTCAGAATTATACCAATAATGAAAAACTTGACTCTCTTTCTTTCTTTCTGTATTTATTTCTTTATGTATTCATTTATTTATTTATGTCTTTCTTTAGCTGAAAATCTTTACGGACAGAGTCAACAGTCTAAAAACTCAAGAGGGTTCCAAAGTGAAATCAGCCTTGAGAGAGAGAGAGAGAGAGAGAGAAATTAAAGAAGGTGATAAATAAACAAACATGAGGGAATATGAAATAAAACTGCAAAGGAAATGGAAACAGCATTTCAGATTAATGTGGCTTCCATTCTTTCTTTCTGAACCCTTCGCGGGATCTTTTACAGCTTCCGCGTAACGGCAAGACAGTGGAAAGAAAATCTCTTTCGCGACTGGCGCTTGAAGTATGATCGTCTGACATCATCTGCATAATGACGGCGATTTGAATGCTGCAGTGAGGAATGATCTTAGGGAGCATTTCCTCTCGGCCACTTTCCTGTGGGGTTTATGGCTTTTCTACTCTCGTCAGAGGGCTTTCTTTCAGGGGGGAATGGCAGCGAGGAGGTGCAGGAATTTTTAGCCGTTTTCTTCACTAAAACCCTCTTTGATTGTGAAACAGTACTAATAATTTATTATTATTATTATTATTATTATTATTATTATTATTATTATTATTATTATTATTATTATTATTATTGTTGTTGTTGTTTTATTTATTTACTCATGAAGGACAAGGAGAAATGGTTACCAGTGTGTATAGTAAGGTCTTTTGAAATAAAGACGTATGGAAAAATCTAATTCAATCGACGGGTTTTCTTTAGCTCCTAGACGCAAATACGCTTTCATTATCATTTATATTCCCCGTTCAAGAAAGACAAATTTGTTGAGGTATGCTGGAGAGAAAGTTTATGAGTGTTTTATTCCACTGTTCCTTAGTTGAACCTGCTTGACATTAAATGACCTCGGGGTAAAAGCCACGACACCTCACGTAGCATCCAGAAATTCAGTGAAGAAAGTGCTCATGTTTTTAGCGGAGGGAATTTGCATTTAAATATGTGTGATAAAATGAACATGAAATATTAGTCAGTACATGCATCGAAAGCAGGAGATGCATAAATAAACACATACCGTATATTAAAAGCTTATTACGTGCGTAAATACATGCTCACAATATGTATGTATGCGTGTATGTACTTAATAAGCTGTTATATACGGTATGTGTTTATTTATGCATCCTTCTGCTTCCGATGCTTTTATTTTTGTGACAACATTGTTACATTGACGGCAACAGATTCAACTGTCTTTATATGAAATTATTGAAATGTTTTGTTTTCTATACTTTCGCCTTAAGTCATTTTATGTCCCAGTTAAGTAATTTTACGTCTCAGTTAGTTTGTAATTACGTTTAATTCATTTAAATTCAATGGGCGTTCCTTTAGGCATTACTTAAGGTTCACTGCAGCGTCCCTTCGGCCCCTAGCTGCAACCCCTTTCATTCCTTTTACTGTACCTCCGATCTTATTCTCTTTTTTTCTATCTTCCTTTCCACACACTCCTAACAATTTATTCGTAGTGCACTTGCAAGGTTTTCCTCCTGTTACCCCTTTCAAACCTTTTTACTGTCAGTTTCCGTTTCAGCGCTGAGTGACCTCATAGGTCCCAACACTTTGTCTTCGGCCTAAATCCTATATTCTATTCTATTATATTCAATGAGGGTTTGAAGGAAAAAAATATTTCAGTAAGCATAAATTTGAAATAGAGGTAACAAAATCAGAGGATTAAAAAATCTGACCTTGATTTGGTTACTGTGGTAATCACTGTTACAGAGGTCTTTATTTGCAAGTTTTCTTTTTTTGATTTTCTGTAAAAGAAAACTATTGTGCCGGCTTTGTTTGTCCGTCCGCACGTTTTTCTCCCCGCACTTTTTCTGTCCGCCCTCAGATCTTAAAAACTACTGAGGCTAGAGGGCTGCAAATTGGTATGTTGATGATCCACCCTCCAGTCATCAAACATACCAAGTTGCAGCCCTCTAGCCTCAGTAATTTTTAATTTATTTAAAGTTAAAGTTAACCATAACCGTGCTTCTGGCAACGATATAGGATAGGGCACCACCGGGCCGTGGTTAAAGTTTCATGGGCTGCGGCCCATACAGCATTATACAGAGACCAACGAGAGATAGATCTATTTTCGGTGGCCTTGGTCACACGCTGTTGTGGCTGTACAGAAAAACTCGATTGCGCCGAAGAAACCTCGGCGCATTTTTTACTTGTTTTTGCTAGCACTCTTTCGTCTTATCGTGTACTGTACATAATAGTACATATAATCGTTTATTTTGCGATGGCAGGGATGTTCGTTGAGATACTTTTAGTTATATATCTTGGTGAAATACTTTCATTATCAAAACTGACTTTTAGTTAATTCATTTGTTGATTTAATAAGACCTTTTCTGACGCCGAATTTCATTTTCTAGGCCATGGTACATTGCAAAACCGCTTTTAGAAATTTTTTTTCGACTGTGATATAGTCATTACTACACTTCTGGTCGTATCCTCCTTACTCCGTCTTACTTTCCACTCTCTCCTAACAATTGTTGCATAGTGCAACTGCCAGGTTTTCCTCCTGCTTAACTCTCATGTCCTTTCCAGCGCTGAATGACTTCATAGGTCCCAGCGCTTGGCCCCTTGGCCTAAATTTTATATTCCACCATAATTATGTGAATCTGTTTCAGCTCATGTGCGCTCGCACATCTGTCTAGTTCAGGCATATATTTTACTAAAGCCTGAATAAACCTATTGGTGCTAAGATGACCGGTTGTAAAGTGTTTATTTATTTATTTTTTTCATTATTATTATTATTTATTTATTTATTTTTTTTTTTTGCCTTAAAGGCTGAAGTTTATAGCCTACTGGTCACGTTCAGCAGATATGTAAAAAAAAAAAAGTGAAAATTACGTCACCGCGCCGTGGAGAAAGGTCTGCAAAGAAAAGGCACCGAAAGTTACGTCACCGTGGTAAAAATACGTCTTTGTAGAAAATATTTATTATTGACGTAATTTGCAGGGTGTTGAATATTCATATTGTAGAAAGCTATTTGTTGAGTTATAGTGAAAATGAAGTTTGCCTCCAATCCAAATGATGTTGGTGGGAGGTCGACTGGTTTAGCTTACACGTAGGTCTCATGACTTTTATATTGTTATTGATGGCGGAGTGAGAAAAGTCAGGGAAAGCTCAGGAAATAAACGGGCCGTTGCCTCCAGATAGTTGTAGAGCTCCTCATTCATAATTCCTGTTAGTAATTTCCATATGTCTGACATGCATACGATCGGTCCAAAGTTACGAACTGCAGTGCCCTCTTCTTTCTCTTTTGTTTAGTCCTCTATCATTCAGTGTGGTAAATCCTTTTGACCCATATATTCGTGTAGATGCTGGGTTTTTTTGTTTTTTTACTCGTATGCTGTCAGATCCTGAGAGTTCGAGTTAGGAATCTTTCTAAATTGATTTCTCATTTTTCTCGTCATGATTCTAATGTTGCTTAATTCTACCTCCTGTAGCCACTTTGCCTTCTTTTGATGGATACTGGGTTGCTCCAGATGTTTCCCCAGAACCTCTGGTTACGGCCTCTGAAATTGCGTTTTGTTCTGCCTTTCGTTTTGCAGTTGTTCATGCGGTCTCTTTCGGTACTCTTTGAAGAGCTTGTTTTCTGTATATGCTTTGTACTGAATTTTGTGTTGCTGCTGGTTTTGTTTTGCTTTTATGCTTTGTCTGAGGTCTTCTTGAACAGCTGTTGTTCATTTTCGTGTCAAGCTTTACCTCTTTTCCATGGTTTTATTTATTTATTTTTTTTTTTCATTTGATTTTTCCCTATATGATTTCCTCAGTCCATGTCAAATATTTCCGTCATTCTTTGATATCCTGCATTACTCTCGTCTTTGTTTAATGTATGATCTTTCCCAGGTTTGTGCTTGCGAGCCACGATGAAAATAAAGAACACAAGCGCAAACCAGAGGAAGCGTACTTAGTGCCAGTACAACTTCTTTGGTTTCCTCCTCCTGTTAAGTGGTGGGTTTTTCTTCTCACTGGTGGTAGCCTAATCGTTGTCTTCTTTTTCCTGCCTTTGGCCTCAGGTTATCTGTGAGATTCATTTGTTTTTGGTACCTTTCGGTATTTCTAAGTTCTTCATGTGTTCAGCGTATGCAGAGTATCTGGGAAGTTCATGACATTCCCGAATTTCCTCCGGTTCTATTTTTTGTTTCTTTCTCTATCAGTGCAAGCACCCCTTAATTATTTCTCTTTACTGGTCTGTATGTATTTGCTCTACAGCCTTTTCCATACCTTCTCTACTGTGATTTACTAGGTACTGAGCAGTTTTGCTAGTCGGTGTTCTCCTCTTCGTCCCAGTTCTCCTTATTGTTTGTCCTTCAGGGTTGTTTTTTATTGTTCCTAGCATCGTTATTTTCAAAAGGTTGCTGGTCGTCACTCCTTCCTGAGACAGTAGCTTGTTGACACCATCAGACTCCCTGACGAAAATTCCTGAGATGTTTGTTAGTACTGCACCAAACCCCGGTTGTTTTGCCATGTCCCTAGGTTAGGTTAGATTTGAAATAAAATATTGTCAGGAATTTGGGTGTGAGAAACGTAATGAGATTATTTTCAAGAAAATTCTATGGTTAGTTTTTAAGATACGGCGTCCCGCTTTTTCCAAGGAAAGGTCCTGGTACTCGGGTACATCTCTGAAAATGCCTCCCTGCCACCAGACGTTTGGCTGGCCCCACGGCCGGACGCAGCTCTCCCGTTTTTAGGAGATCACTGACGTCGTTGGGGGTATCTTCATTCATCTCCTTGATTTTCATGGGGATAATTTCACTTTCTCAGTTCTAATTATGCGAAAATATTGTGAGATATTGTAGCGCCCTTCAGCGGCCTCTGGTTTTGCCTCTTCTATTTTATTTATTTATGTGTTTCTTCTCATTTTTCCATCTGATCATATTCACGTTTTGCTGGTTTTGCCGTCGTTCCCCAATTTTCACCCTTCTAGGAACTGACCCTACTAAAAAGGTTAAACATTAGTGATTAGATTGCAGTTGCCATCCCGGAGGTTTACAATTGCTCTTTCTCGTCCTTCATATGAATGTTATACATACATACATACATACATACATACACATACATACATACATACATACATACATACATACATACATACACTTATTAAGTAGTATTTAAGTGTGTGATAGGTTGTGTTTATATAAAAAGTAGGTGTATGTGAGAGGAACCTGAGTGAGTTCCTAAAACTTGCGGGAACTCGAAAGTTATTATATATATGACGTAATCCGAAAGAGTAGTGGAATACAGCATAATTTAAAAATTCCTGCGATATAAAGCACACAGCCAAACTTCCAGCATATTAAAAAGTTTCTTGATTTGCAAATGTGGAATTCTTTTTTAGGGACCACAAATGGAAGAGATTCTACTACACTCAGATCTGCTGTATAACTATAACCATTCTTACCTCTATGTATGGTACCTTCTGGAATAGCCAGGTTAAATGTTTGAGGAAACGCTTATATCTCTCCTCTTATGGCAAAACAAAATTTTATTATGTAAACAAAACCATTAAAATTTTAGTTCATAACTGTGAACATTGTCACTGGCATAAATTTGACAGGTTGTAATTGTATGATTTTACATGATTTGTAGGTGTGGCTGCTATGTAGGAAAGTACATTTTTATTGAAGCATTTATAAATACGATTTATACCACAACTGCTCCATGTAACTGTTGATATGTTAGATTTACTTATGTACTTTATTTATTATAATAATTCGTCAAAATTCCTTGTTTCATTGAAATGATTCCCTTAGCTGCGGAGAACGAGAGAGACTGCACGCGAAGGTTGTTTTAATCTCAAGGGTGAAAGATCGAAAAGTCAAGTTTGGTTGTCAGAGAGCCCAGATGATTTTGAAGATAAATGACGCAGTTCTTGTCCAGGTGTTTTTATTTCCTGGAATTGTTTATCGTTTTGCTTTATATATAATTTTTGTAACGCAGGATAATCCCTCGGATTCCAGTGCTTGGATTCAAGCCTAAATTTCATATTCCATTTCATTATTTTTTTGTATTGTTTTCCACCCAGTATCATTATTATATTATACTATTATTATTATTGTTCTTATCGCCGATGCTGTTGCTGTTGTTGGTATTTCTTATTCTTTATCATCAAATGTATTTATACATTTTAATCGCATATTCAGTCATTACTTTCAGAGGATTTGTGAGAACATGAAAACCTACGTCCAACGTAATTTTTACAAATAATTGCTTGAAAAATATTCTTTGTCTTAAAGAAAAAACAAGTTATCATAAATGAACCCAAAATTCTAAGCAATACCAAGTCCTCTCTGGCTTTCAGCTTTGAAGATCTATTATTACTGTGACCAGTACTTAGTTAAAATCTGTTCATATCATCTTTCGATCTAGCCTTGGTCTGAAACCCTACAACTCTTGAAGACAGACAAGCAAGGCCATCATAGGTTACAAATAAATGTGTTAAAATCCTCTAGAGATTAATTTCTACACAGGAAATACAATAGGTACGACGGGAAGCTGAGCAAGCATTAAGGCGGATGATACCACGCCTGCTAAGACGGGCATTGTGGTTGGAAAAAGGCCAGCGGGTAAACTATAAAGAAGCTGGAAAGATATTTCCCCCGAGAGTCTACATATAATGGTTATTGCTGGATTGACACGGCGCAAAAGATTGACGGAAGGGGTTTGTTAGGAGTGGTGGCTGGTAAAATTAAGGAATACGAGCAACAGTAGCGAGTGAATTCATGACGCTATCTTTTTGAGTGATGGAATGATTGGTCCTCTCAGAATAAACCAACTTTTTTTGCTCTGGTTCTGAGGGAAGGTGCCATGAGTTATCTATGTGATTCTTCAGCTGCTCTAGATTCATTTGTACTCTTTTGTTTACTCAAATCATTTTTAGGACATTTCCAAGAGTTCGCCTGCCTGTTTCATATGGATGTTGATAATGAAAATACTAAAACCTGGTTTTGTCTCCGTTTTTGTGGAATACCGTTTTTTCAAGGTCTGGCTCTTGGTGGTGTCTCAACCGCTTTTGACTGATACTTTTAGAAACAGGATTACACTCTGCCTTTGTTGGAGCCATGTACGTACAGTTTAAGAGCAGATATGTAATGTCTTTCTCTTTGGAGCTCCTATAATAACTCTTCTTTGGCTTTCTTTTATTTCTCCGTAGTTGCTATGGTGCGTAGTTTACTCAAAATTTCAGACTTAAGACCCTCCCCATTTTATTGTATGGCAACTCCTCCTTGTAATAATATTGTAAAATGCCAATTTTATGGGCGGTTGGAGAGCTGATTCCCCCTACATTTCAAATAGGGCTTTCAGGTGCTATAATTCGTCACGCTGTGCTAGATTGTCATCATATAACCAATGATTTTTAAACTTTGGCCCTACCATACCCTCTATATATTGTCGTCCACTGACTTGGATTCGAGAGTCCTTGCTGTCACTTCTCTCCTTGCTTGTTTGTTGGTCTGTAGTTGTCTGTTGAAGTAATATTATTTTCTTTTAATTGAATGTATTTAGTTTAACTCTCATGTTCTTTGCTCTACTTTTTTTTTTGTTCGTTCCCTGTTTGATATAAAGTTATTATATTGTCTACAGAGCTTGCTTACTGTGTATTCTAGAGGCCATGAAATAGTGTTTTCGTAAGCAACTTTTAAAAAAACCGACGTATGGATTTCCTTGCTACTAAAGAACTGAGTGTTTCTAACACTGTCCTAATTTGTGGTAATGCACAGAATTGACAGATGCGTTTAATTAAGCCTTTTACTCTTATTAGAAAAAGGACGGACTTCTTACCTTTCCTCAGACCGTTTCGAACAAGTGGTGCTTTACGACGTATCTGTGACGCACAGCCATCCCCTTGCATAATTATTTTAGAAAATTTATATCTCATCATACAATATATTAATTTGCTTTAAAAAATTTCGTATGGCCCAGGATAGGTAAAATGACATGTAACCATAATCCAAACAACCATTTGAAAAGATATAGTGGAGGATATGCTATACCGACGTCACTGATACCCGTCACCACTTCTGCAGATGGTTGAGTGGCTAAGCGCAGCTTTAACCTCATTTTCTTAAGTAAAAAAGTGAATGAAACACATAACGGCAATGCGCAGTACTTCCGAAAATTAGGACGAAGTTCACTCAGGGCTTTAGTGGCAGGAAATCCACAAGTCTGTTTAAAAGTTGTTTATGAAAAACACTGTCACGGCCTCTGGAATGCATAGTAGCATGCTGATTGCCTTGTGATTTATTTACATCATTCAATTTTCATTTTGATAAATGATGACAGTCTACTTCTAAGTTTGTTAAACTGTTAATTTGGCTTTGGATACACAAGGTGAGAAATCAGCAAGAATAGTCTAACCATTTGCAAGCGCTTGCCCTGAGGCACTTCGTTGTTAGTATCAGATCCTCTCGATATCACATTACACGCTACATGCTTTCTGTTACAGGTCCAGTATTAATTGTGTTTGAATCAAATGCTCAATAATTTTTAGAATTCTGTCACAGGGGGCTTTTGTGTATAGGCTTCTAAAATACCTCCCGTATTGAGATCTCGGTTAATTAGAACATACTTTTTCACTGAAAAGTCTACGTAAGCTAAGAACAGCTTCATGACATTCTTCGTTTTGTGTAACTGAAACTCAACGATAGCTTTATATTCTCTCTCTCTCTCTCTCTCTCTCTCTCTCTCTCTCTCTCTCTCTCTCTCTCTCTCTCTCTCTCTCTCTCTCTCCAGTACTCATGCATAATTCCTGATGAGAGTAAGGTATCCCCACGGTGTAGTGAATTGCATAGTAATATGCTGGAAAGTATAGAATATCATCTATAAAATTAGGAAAAAAAAAACTAGCATATGTAGATTTATGCATACATGCTGCTTTCAGTTTCAGGCAAACAAGTCGAAAAATATTGTTTACACAAAATGCAAAGAGTTTTTCCCTTTACTATTGTTCGTCAAGTTTCTTTTCTCATTATTGACACGACTGCCCGACCTGGAAATTTGTAGAACTAGACGGAAGTAATCACTAGTGTATGGAATTAGCTGAAAATCTGTTTCCAAGCTTTAACAGTTGAATAACAAAGTGTGAACGACCTCATTTGCATATGAATGTGCATGTCTTCATATATGTATGATATATATATATATATATATATATATATATATATATATATATATATATATATATATATATATATGTATATATATGTATATATGTATATATATATATATATGTGTGTGTGTGTGTGTGTATGTATGTATGTATATTATATATATACATTTTTTCACAACTTCAAAGTCACCAGCACTTTAATATCCAGTTCACTGTACCACGGGAATAACTTACACCCAAGGGGAATTATAATTAAGGGTACTTTTGATATTTAACGATACTTGTGGCTAAATATTTTTTTTTTATATTAAAAAAAGCATCGCATGTAAAAATGACAAAGTAGGTGTGTATATATGTGTATATATATAATATAACATAATATTAATAATATATATATATAGAGAGAGAGAGAGAGCGAGCGTTTATTTATATATATGCAGGCACCACCTTCAGCATGTCGTAGGGGCGTAAAGTGTCTACTTGAATTTAAAACAGCAGAGAGAGAGAGAGAGAGAGAGTTGTTTTTATTTTCACCTACTCCACAGGGCGTGTCTGCAAATTCAGTGATGTTTTTACTCACGTTGCGCATATTATGCAGTGAGTGATCCATTGCAGTCTTGCAATTTCAACTCATGCGTTTTTGCTTTATTTTCCCAACTGCTTCTTAGTTCGCGTTTTCTCGGTGCGGATAAATGTTTTGTGTCGTGGATGTGTTATGGTTTCATAACAGCCTTCGTTCTGGATAATAGATTTACGCGATATGAAAAGTTGGTCTCTTCCAGCAAGAGTCTGCTGTTGACTCGGCTAGATCCATTTTATGTAGTTACGTGCAGTCAGTGAGTGCGTGATCATTTGTGTCAATGTTAATAAGGTAAAAGTGACTGCTTTGTTTCCGATTATTATTATATTGTTGAAAAGGGTGGCTGTATTTTGCTCATTCATCTTATATGGGATCTTTTCTGTTTTCCTTGTAATTCGCTCTTCAGGCTCGGCGATGTTGATCAGCAACTGGACAATATTCATGCTGGAAAACGACAGGTGAATGCGGGAAATATTTTTATTTTTGTTGAAATATTCAATCAGAAATTAAAATACTTCCCGCATTCCACCTGTCCTTTTCCCATATGAATATTGGCCAGTTGCTGACCAACATCGCTGAGTCTGAAGAGCGAATTATAAGGAAAATAGAAGCGATCCTGTATAAGATAAATTAGCAAAATACAGCCATCCTTTTCAACAAGACTTGTTGGAAAGATGGTCTGCTTCCTTCATATTATTATTATTATTATTATTATTATTATTATTATT
>NC_089765.1:5268375-5270875 GCF_040412425.1 Macrobrachium rosenbergii | reverse complement strand
CATAGCTGGTAGAAGAATATAGGTGGGGCAGTCAGTGAAGCTGCGGACTGTCCTCGATGGGTAGAGTTCTATTCCCCAGCAGCTAGGTGAAATTAGAGAAATTTATTTCTGGTGATGAAAGTGCATTTTCTCACTATAATGTAGTTCGATTCCCTGACGGCTGTAAGTTACGTTGCTAAGTAACCAATTGGTTCTTATGCACGTAAAATAAAGTCAATCTTTCAGGCCAGCCCTAGGAGAGCTTATTAATCAACTCAGTAGTGTCAAAACTAGGTATACTTCTTTTACAACTTCCAGGTAAATTAAGTAACCAACTAACTATTGCAAGGCGTGCATACAAATATCTCCATCAAAGTGAAAATTTCATCAGTCAATAAAGTAAAAAAAAAATTGTGAGGAAATATAGGAAATGATGGATATTTTACATGTATTATAAATGTATAAATATATATATATATATATATATATATATATATATATATATATATATATATAACATATATATATATATATATATATATATATATAATATATATATATATATATAAGAGAGAGAGAGAGGGCGGAACTACAAGTTGAACATGTGATATATTTAGTATATATGTCAGTGAGACCTTTCCGTTTCCTTCTCAAAAAGCGATCTTGTCTGCAGTTTTCATTGAGATTAGAACCACGTATACCATGTATTTATTTTAAAGGAACAGTCCACAGGCACAGCTCATATCAATGGCAAGAAAGTTGGACACGGTCAACAGGAAACCAGAAACTGAAGGCTCAAAATCCTTCGGTAAGAAAGTGGATTTATATTAACCCAGACCGGGAGCAGGTATCAATTTGCCAAGAATGCTCATCGGCCATATATTCCAATATCTGTCGGGCAAATATTACAATAGACCATATCTTAATAGAATGGACTTCTTTTAATACTGAGCGAGGACCAATTTAAAAATGTATACAAGACTCTAAAGAAACAGGATTTTGCCAGGGGGTTTTATCCAGAAATTGTCGATTGTAAATTCATTAGTTAGATATCTTTATATTTTTAAATTGCCAGGAATTAGCTCTAAATGGGCTGCCTGACTTATCAGCATAAACCTCATTATCCAAATTAACTCCAAGGCGAAATAAAGGAAGTGAGTTCTCGTTCGGTAGATCTTCTCTTATAAAAATGCATTACAGATTATTGCATAAAATCAGCAGCTGCTCTAATATGCAATGCTGATTTTGCAGTGTAGTCTTTGATGATAGACTATATATATATATATATATATATATATATATATATATATATATATATATATATATATACATATATACATATATATATATATATATATATATATATATATATATATATACCTCTAACCGGAGCAACAGCTCGAAGAACAATCCAGGCAGGTCAGGAAAAGGCCACTGTCCTTATGCGTTTTATTATAATATGCCGACGTTTCACAACTCGTCATAGTTGCATTTTCTAGGCTGCCAACAGCGAACAGCAATCAGTAAATTAAATCAAATCACAAATTAAATTACAATTACAATAAAACGTTCAGAATAAAATGGCTAAAACCTATCCTAAGAACAAGTGAAAGGCTGTGACAACCTGCCCAGAGAAGTTAAAACAAACTGCTACCACTCGCATTGAGTATTACCAGAGAGGGGGAGAAAAATAAATAAATAAATAAACATACAGATAGAGAAGAAAACAGCTCAGCAAGACCATCCAGGCAATAAACAGTTTGTGTGAGGATGTCTGAGAGTTTAACAGATGGTACATCAATTTGATAATAATACACATTCAAGTATTGTTAACTCATTTGCTTTGTACCTGTCTATTATTGAAAAATCTTTATTTTCTGTGAAGTTTTATCTTCCGAATGATTCTGTATTGGACTGTTCAGGGCTGGACAATCTGCTCCCAGTTCTGAAGCTGACTCCTCTATGAGCACCGATGCGAACTTCGCAACAACCTCTTACTACATCCGACATAGATCTGACTACATCTGAGGCGCGGCCTTATATATAACGTTGGATGTAAATAAGGGACTGAGCTTGTCCTTCAACTTGGAAAGGAACGCCAACTGTTCGAGGCTAAGAGGATGAATTTATACACAGCGTTCCCCTACCTGAAGATGATTCTTTCAGGAAAAATTTTCTCAACATCATTCGAAAAATTACCATTGCGCCAACACCTCAAGCTCATCGAAAGAACCCCGAACGGTTGGCGCTCTCTTCAGAGTTGAAGACAAGCTCAGTCATTACACACATCAACGTTATATATAGGTACAAGTGCCCCAGATGTAGTCAGGAGATCTATGTCGGATATGGTGAGGGGCTGTTGCGAAGTTCACATCGGCGGTGCTCATAAGTCAGCTTCAGAACCAAGACAGATTTCCAGCCTGAACAGTCAATACCAGGAATCATTCGAAGATGTGTAAAACTTTCATAGAAGATAAAGATTTTTTTCAATAATAGGACAGGTACAAAGCAAATGATTTAA
>NC_089765.1:5190875-5265875 GCF_040412425.1 Macrobrachium rosenbergii | reverse complement strand
TCAGTGCTCTTCATGCGGTGCACTGTAGGCATTTACTTGAGGATCTTTGCAGCGTCCCTTCGGCTCCTAGCTGCAACCCCTTTCGTTCCTGTTACTGTACCGCCGTTCATAATCTCTTTTTTCTTTCTTCTTGCTTTCCAACCCTCCTAACAGTTGATTCATAGTGCAGCTGCGAGATTATCCCCCTGTTAAACCTTTTAGATTTTTACTGTCAATTTCAGTTTCAACGCTGAATGGCCTCATAGGTCCCAGCGCTTGGCCTCTGGCCTAAATTCTGTATTGTATTCTGTTCTATTCTGTCTCTGTTTGTCAGGATTATGGGCAAACAAACTGTGGAGTTTTTTTGTGGACATTCTGTGTTCTAGTCGAAATACTGTACGCTTTAGTGGGGATTCAATTTTGTGTCTGGAATTTTATTTTGTAATTATGGTCATTAATGTGAATTTAAAAGAAAGCAGAATTTTCTTGCTGTCTGTAATTGAAAGCAGTTGACTGGGTGTTTGGATAATTATTAGAATCTTGCCAATCGCATTGTTGGAGGCTGACAGTCAGTCATTTCTCTTTGTGTAGGAATTTTTTGAATTTACATACTTCGTCTGTGAGATCTTTAGCTTCATAACTGGCTTTATAAATCATGCTTCGAATACTCATAGGGAGTGGCTTTAATCTGCCTTCTTTATGTGTATATAGTATGTGTAATTAGCCATTACAGCACTCTGAACTTCGTCTGTTATAATGTGGTAACGGAGAGTTATGACTCGACTTGGAAGAGAAGTCTCTTATTCAGTTCTTTAGATGTTATAATGGTCGCCTGTGGTCTTGCATTCTTTATTGACATTCATTTCCCCCCCCCCCTCTCTCTCTCTCTCTCTCTCTCTCTCTCTCTCTCTCTCTCTCTCTCTCTCTCTCTCTCTCTCTCTCTGAGTGTCCTTGGTTTTATTTCTAGAACTAATCCGCCTACGGGTCGTAGTGTGTGGTTGCAGGAGTTAAGGCTGTCTTTTTTTTTTTTTTTTTTTTTTCCTCTCTCGTAGAAGGCTGGTCAGTGACTCGATTTAATGTATATTATTTGGACTGGAGGTATTTTCTCAGCACTGAATGGTCTAAACTTTATCAGGATCGTATTATAATTTTTTTTTACTTGTTCCTACTAGGAACCTAAACTAGAAATCATTGAGCTAATAATAATAATATAATAATAATAATAATAATAATAATAATAATAATAATAATAATAATAATATAATTTTTTTACTTTATTCCTATAAAGAACTAAACTGGAAATCATTGGTTTAATAATAATAATAATAATAATAATAATAATAATAATAATAATAATCCCTTTGTTATTGTTATTAATATTAATGTGTGTGTGTGTGTGTGTCAATATTATTATTTACTAATAATTTCAGTTTAGGTCTTTATAGGAATAAAGTAAAAATTATAATAATCACTATTGTGTGTGTGTATTATTATTATTATTATAAGGCCACCAGTATACCTATGAATAAAGAGTTCACTGCAACTGTAGTTTGAAAATCTATTAGAATAAAAGATTACCGAGTGATCATTGATAAGAGATAGCTTTTAAGTTACTCCTTTGGGGCCATTGAATTGTGAATGTTATTTTTCCTTCTGAACTCCTGAGCAGACGAGTGCTCTCTTGCCCCGCTAATTCGTATTCACTGCGACGCGAATTTTACTCATATTGAATACCGATGTTACAAACTCCAGCAGACAATTTAGTTTTGGCTGTCCCTTTTAATGATAATTATTATTATAATCCAAATTGATTAGTTATGCTGGAAGTTACAGCGCAAGTCAGTTAAAAATGCGTATTTTAAATCGTCCATAAGCACTGGGACCCATAAGGTCATTCAGCGCTGAAATGGAAATTGAGAGGAAAAAGGTTTGAAAGGTGTAACAGGAGGAAAACATCGCGGTTGCACTATGAATCAACTGTCAGGAGAGGGTGGAAAGTAAAGTAAGATGAAAGAAAGAGAATATGAAAGGAGGTACAGTAAAAGGAATGGACGGAATTGCAGCCAAGGGCCGAAGGGACGCTGCAAAGAACCTAGGTAATGGCCCCTTAGGGCTTGTTGCATATGAATAAGGTTCATCTCCTGAATAATAATAATAATAATAATAATAATACAGAATGCTGGCTTTTCTAGCTTCTCTGCCAATGACTTTCCACTACAATAACAGGAAAAGATTTGAATTCAAAGGTTGGTTGGTAAGGTTCTCAAGCTACCAAATTTATGGGCAATGTAGTTATCAGTTTATCTCACTGGAAAACTGACATCCTGTTCCTGCTTTGATGGGCCCGGTTCCAGAGGGGGATAGTGCCGTCAGTGCACCTCATGCGGTGCACTGTAGGCATTAAGTTTCTTTGCAGTAACCCCTTTCATTCCTTTTACTGTACCTCCGTTCATATTCTCTTTCTTCTATCTTCGTTTCCACACTCTCCTAACAATTGATTCATAGTGCAACTGCCAGGTTTTCCTCCTGTTACACCTTTCAAACCTTTTTACCGTCAATTTCTGTTTCAGCACTCCGTGACCTCATAGGTCCCAGCGCTTGGCCTTTGGCCTAATTGGACAAGGCTGCGAAACACCACAAAATATTGAGCCAAAGTTCAATGAAAGTCAATCGATCGTTGATGGAAGGTGAAAAGGGAATGCCTAATCGTAGTGTATTTTACTTCCCCCGCCCCCCCACAAAATGTTATTAGAGCCTAATCTAAATTTACATGGCAAGGGTGAAATTCCAGAAAACCTTGGCGTTTGCTTCAACCTAAAGTAAAATAGTTTTTTTTTGTCTCTCTCACAGTTGTCCTCTCCTGTATAAGAAGCGATTAGAATCGACCCTCTCACCTGAGATTGCGTCGCCGTTACTTTTCTTCTGGGGCCTTCGAAATACTTGTCATTGTAGACCTTATCTGCCTCCTCACTCAGCAGAGCGACGCTTTTCTATGTTCCTCTCTGTATCGGACCGCCTTCGCTCCTCATGCTTCTATTATTTCCTTATCTCGAATATCATCGGAAATCTCCTCACCCTTTCACTTCTTATTATTCTAGCATTCTCCGTCAGTTCTTTTTTTTTTTTTTTTCTATCCTTTCTCCTGTGACCTCTCCGTCCCCAATTTCATAGACGGTATCTCGTAGTTGTTGTTTTACCCCTAAGTCTTTAGTGGATGCGGTTGCTATGTATGGTCGAAGCGATAAAACATTTTACAGCTAGGGAGGGTATGCAATCACCCTTCCCTTCCTCACCCCAACCCACCCCCATCATTGCCGGGAAGGGAGACACACCATAACATCCAGCTGGCAATGGGGGAACGATAACCACGAGACGGGGTCGCGCTATACATCCCACTTAGCGGATCCACACTCTCCCCGTGCATTTTAAATAATATATATATATATATTTTTTTTTTTTTTTTGTTAAAAGAAAAGGAAGACCAACGCCTTCGATGGCTCTGCATAAAAGGGGCGAAACGTTTTGCTTAATTGTTGTTGAACCCAAGTTCATACGTTTTTTTTTTTTTTTTTTTTTGAAGGGTATATTGACTTGGGTGTTAAACGAGTGAAAGTTGACCTTATAAATGAAAGCTTCTCGTTATCAGCGTTTTGTTTAGGGTTTACGAGGATGGAAATCGCCTTAACGATATCTGTAAGGCGACTTTTACAAGGCAGTCTATTTTTATTAGAGAAAAGTGAACACGAGAAACGCTTGTTTGTATTCTTCTAAATAGCTTTTATGACGGCCTCGGGTATGATTTCATACTGTATCTCTTACGATTCTGTATTAAGAAAATCATGGTAAATTCAGTAAGACGAGAACGGAATGTCGGTAATATACATTTATATTTATTTACTGCTATCTGTTTATATTTTACTCGAATATTTGTCTTATTTTTATCGATAAATCAGAATTTTTACGATATAGGCAGCTTCAAGAACATTCCATTTCGTTTAGGTGGGCTTTTCCTGATTGAAACACTTTGTATTGAAAGAAAATTCCGAAATGTTTCTCTGCTGACCCAGATTTCCGTTTCATTCATTGCCTGCGCTTTCATCCATTAGCGATCGCAGTGAGACCACCCGACGGTCCCTCACTTGGCTGGAAAGGGAACTCCGAGATTTTATCGAGTCGTCGGTTCCGATGAAAACAGCCTTTGGCATTGGCACGCGTTTGGAAATGAGAAATGGTTTTTGAGCGTGATTATGAAGAGCGGACTGTAAAGTATTGTTACGATAATGCAGCGAGGATGGCAGGCGCTGAATGTCGCCCCTCCCCCGTCCCCCCTCCCCCCCTTGCGAGGACGTCTGTTGTGCGCAGCTGGGCTGCGTTGATATGTCCATTGACGCCTGAAATGTACCTTCACAATTTAATCCGCTATTGTAAAATCATTTTATTCTCTCTCTCTCTCTCTCTCTCTCTCTCTCTCTCTCTCTCTCTCTCTCTCTCTCTCTCTCTCTCTCTCTCTGCTGATGGACAGAATATTTGCTTTATGAAGACTTATGAATTTAGTGTCTTCGTTTAAGGCCAGTAATTTCTGATTGGAAAACCGACATTTTTTTTCTCGTGGTTTTGACTGCTTTAACATTTTTCTTCTGAGCAGCAATTCAGATATTTTTGCGTTTCAGTTTCGTCTTTGACTTTCTCTTTCCTTTAGAACGTTTGAACAGCCATAATGTTGCAGTGTGCGTTGTCATTTGTAATTGAAGAAATGTTGTAATGCGCGTGCTTGCGCACTTATTTGTTCTTAGATACATTTGCATACTATTTACAAGTTAAGAGAGTTGGAACCCTAAAATGGAATGGGGCTGAAGGTTAGCTGATAGAAATGGCTTACTTGGATTGATAGATTTGAGCTGAGAGATAGAATAATTGAAGTGGAAATTCAACAGACACATGCAGGATCGAGGAGGTAACATTAAAAGAGTATGAAAAATTGAATATAGATGTAGTTGGGTTTTTCATAAATTATTTTTAAACTGATTACGAAAATGATGATGAGTTGCCTGATACTTGTGAGAACCCAGTAGAGCTTTACCGTAATTTGAAGATAATCTTGTTCCGCGTGAATATGGTCAAGCTCCCTCATTCAGGTTTATTTGTAACGATGTCTCAAGGGCCTGTCAGAATAAAACGTAATTTCTACTTTCACCTAGTTTATTAATGTAAACTTCGGCTCATCTCTCAAGAGGATAGCAAGATGTAATTTTCATTGTTTAAAAATACAAGAAATTGTGGTATAGATTACTTCGCTTTGTGTTCTGAATTGGTTTGAAACAGTTTCGAAGGAACAATAAAGCAGACTGAATAAACGTCATGAACCAACATTATTTAATGTAAATTTCTTTAGAAGATTAGGGCGATCTACATAGATGGTTATTATTGGCTAGTCATGATTACTGCTGATTGGCTTTTGGGTGAAGCTGCCAGACTTTTTGGACGAAGTATCTTCTTCGCTCACCTGAGAGTGACTTGGGACAGTTGAAAGGGGTCACTCGAATATGTATATAATATATATGTGTATATATGCATACATATATATATATATATATATATATATATATATATATATATATATATATATATATATATATATATAATCATGAAACTACAAAAAATATTATAATAAAACCGCGTGTTTCCAAACGTACCAATGAGCTGTCATGGTGGAGGTAGGTTAATGCCGAAGCTAAGTATAATTTCCCCGCTGTCGACCGGTAAGCAAGTACAGCAGATTTGTTCGGCATTAACATACCTCTCTTGATGGCTCATAGGGTGAACTGTCGACTGGAGTTGTTGGAAGGCAATTGTAATCGAGGATGAGACCGGAATGCGATCCATTTATCATATAAATTCCCTTCGGTGATAATCCTCGTCAGGATATTCGAAGCTAGCGTGAAATTTGATATTAAACAACATTTTTAGTTTCATGATTGTATATATACCACAGTTTGATAAAAATTTTACATATATATATACATATATATATATAAATTATTATAATCACTTTTGTATGTGATTCATTTATCACACATTACCATAGGTAAAAATAAGAGACAAGGTGTAGGTCCTGACCGGTTTTCGACTTTATTTCAAGCCATAAATAAAGTCGAAACAAATCAAGTTTCCTAAATCTTTTCTTTATTTATCACCTGTAGTAATGTGTGTATATATATATATATATATATATATATATATATATATATATATATATATATATATATACATGTATGTATAACTAAATCACGAAAATGTGGAACGTGATAAATATATAAATAAAGTGCCACAAAGGAAAAAACGACGGAGTGGTGCTGGGCCTTTCGACTTATTGTCCTTTACTTGGCAGTAATGCTCAAATAGTATTTTTATTTTAAGACAACACTTTCAATTTCGTGTATTTTTTCTGCTCTGGTACTCCATTTATTAATCTTAATCAGACAACAATCTTAGCCATTAAGTCACGGCTGTCACCAGGGTAGTTGTACTGAGAAACTGCATTGCTTATATAAGGGCATGTATGAGCAGAAACTTGAAAATAAGAACATAAGCTAAAAAGAACAAAAAAAAAAATAACCATTATAGGAAATAGCTCTTAGAGATCTTCAAAACTGGCTCCTTTGGCTCCAGTGACACTCTTAAATACTTGTAGAGACCCTTTCTCCTGTTGAAGGGGATAACGCAGTCTGAAAACACCAGAACATTCAACACTAGTTGCTCAGCTTGATGTTCACCGCTTCAACAACCAACAGTCGCCCTATAGTTATCCTCATGGTGAATAATTTCAGTATATCTGACAGGGTCATGCAGATGAGGCTTTTTGCCATTTACTCGTACATCCACAAAGTGCTGATGGACAGCCTATTTTTGTGATGGCCTTGTGGTGTTTTCCTGGGCTTTTTGTTGCCAGCGATTCTCGTTAGAAACTAATATACATGGAGCATCTGTTAATTTCAGGTAACACTTCCATTTTCATACTCTTCAAGTATACAGTTCTGAAGGAAAAGACAGAAAATTGCTGCTATGCTTATCCATTTATTCTCTGTTCTCTCATTTCGTCTTCCTGGGATCATCATGTTCCTCCTTTTCTTTCTCGTTCGCCTCTCTGTTATTCTTCATCCCCCATTACCCTCGGAAGTAATTCTGCTATGATGGTGTCCTCAGCAATGTATCCGTTGAAATGTATTTAGCGAGTTGGTCGGATGTCGGTAGGGGACATGTACAGTACAGTCCCAGACAAAACTCCCTTTCCCGCTGGTCTGGGTTACTCGTGAATTTGGCACGTCGCATTCTTTCGAGTCCGCCGAGAATTGGGAAACTACCTTGGCGATAGTTAAGATATTCACTTTGAATGAATGAAAGGGGTTTGTCTGAGGCGCTTTGCTTAAACCTATGATGTTTGACTATCACCAAGGTAGTTTCCCAGTTCTCGGCGGACTCGAAGGCTCTGACTGTTGCCAGGTCACAAGTCGGAAAGGTGGTTTTGTCTGGGACTGCTACTAATCCACCCCCTCAGAACGCTCGTTTCTGCTACCTCCCTTTAGATTATTATTATTATTATTATTATTATGTGTGTGTGTGTACTGAATCGCAGGTATGGGTATCTTTTAGTCACCACCAGTGACCTTCACGAGGCCCTTAATTATTTAGAACACAGGGTGGTCTAATTGGTTTTTAAAATTTCTGTTGGCTTAATCGATACCTTAGAAATTTTGCCAATTTGTTTTGTGGGGACAGGCATAGAAGTCGCAACTAAAACGTTTTCATTTAGTAAAACTTGTTTTATTGTCCATTTACAAATTTACACTGCTATCACTTATAATTTTATATATTTACGCCTCCATATCTGAAGAGTGATCCTTTTATTTAGATTCTTCATACAGGAGAGAGAGCTACTTAAATACTCGCTTAGATATCTATTCAAAAATCCAGATTGAGAGACCGATTTAATCTACAGGGCTCCGTTACAGCAAGATATTTATGAGTTCCCTTTCGGCATTTTAATAAGCAATGTTGCTTTTAATTGCCGGTGCATATATCTGGTCATTAGAGATCCATATGAAAGCTAATTAGTAGATTGCCATCAGTTGTCAGATGAATATTTATTTGCATTTTATTATAGCACAATGGGCGGTACGGAGAGACCCAGCCTCGAAGTGCTATAGAAAAGCGGCACAAATTTTCTTCCCGACTTTTTTGACGTCATCGGTTGCGTTCTAATCCATTCGGGTCACTTCTTGCTCTTGACAGGTGTTACATCACCTGGAGGAATTTGGTATACACTCATTGTTATTGATTGAGCGTTTCTGTGTTGAGAATTTGTGTGCGCGTGCCTTGCAGTCGATGGATTGATGTCACTTAAGTTGGGATTTTGGAAATTTATGGTTTATAAAGGAACACACGCACACACACACACACGTATATATGTGTGTGTGTGTGTGTATGTATCTGTGTGTGTTGAAATGAATCTATATTATATATATACAGTATATGTATATATATATATATATATATATATATATATATATATATATATATATATATATATATACAGTATATATATATATATATATATATATACAGTATAATATATATATATATATATATATATATATATATATATATATATATATACAGTATATATATATATATATATATATATATATATATACAGTATATATATATATATACAGTATATATATATATATATATATATATATATATATATATATACAGTATATATATATATATATATATATATATATATATATATATATATATACAGTATATATATATATATATATATATATATATGAAATATACAAGTACTATGTCGTACTTCTCACAAAAATGTGAGGTAAGATTCACAATGACATGCTTGTAACAAAACACAGAACATTAAATATATAAGTATACAAAGCTCATAGCTTTCGTCCAACTGCTGTGAACTTGACCGATAAAATGGAGTAGAATAGACAATTCAGGAAACAAAATAAAGCAGGAAACCATACATACAAAACAATCATTACAGAAAGTAAAACTATCAATCAAGTTGTTGGGCCCTTGTCAGTTCCAAAATTCTACGAGACCTTCTCGGTGGAAGAACCTGGAGTCGTGCTTGAAAGAGCCAACAAGGTGATTTTGTTCAGTGACGTTTCGCTACATTGAGAAACAATTCACAGAGGCACAAATTTACAATCCAGAGGTGTACGTACATTGAAAATTTATTAAAATGATAAACATTATGAAAATTGCTCAAAGCATTTAAAAATATTTACAAGAATGTTTATAAAGTACGAGGAACTACGGTATATGGAGCCTTCAGCTGGTTTCTTACTGTGCTGCCTGTTATTTCTGAGAGCCTTCCCACAGTCTCTTGCCTGGCTCAGCTTCAGGCCTCTCCACTCCGGCTGGTTGCTGTCGCCTCCCAGTTGGTGGCACAAACATTTCCGATTTGTTTGGGAAGAGTTTGTTCTTGTGGTGCCCTAATCCCTGTTGATATATCTCTGGATCTTGCACGATCCAGCTTTTTAGTGCCTGCTTTCAAGTCCTCCAGTTTTTCAGTGTTTACGCCTTTCTAAAGTAGTTTGTATTTGTCATTCAATTGGGTTCTTGTCTTCAGCAAGCTTCGTCAAGCGGAATTAAGCAACAGCAGTTTCAAACGTTTATTATTTTTTTTTTTTTTACAAATTTTGGACGGTAAAGAAACGACAGAAATTTCTAATATTTATTTTTTCTCTTACAATTTGACGTGTTTAATAAAACAACAGCAATTTCAAACTTTTATTTATTTCTTATAGATTATCAAGGGTAATAAAACAACAGAAATTTCAAATCTTAATTTCCTTCACGCACTTTTTCTAGGTTAATAAAACTACTGCAATTTCAAACCTTTATTTCTTTTCTTACGCTTTTTCTAGGGTAATAAAACGCTACAGTTTCAAATCTTTATTTTTTTTACATTTTTGTAGGGTAATAAAACAACTACAATTTCAAATCTTTATTTTCTTCTTGCACTTTCTCTAAGGTAATAAAGCAACTGCAATTTCAAATCTTTATTTTTTTCTAACAATTTTTCTAGGCTAATTAAACTCTCAAACTTTTATTTTCTTCTTACACCTTTTCTGGAGTAATAAAACTACTGCAATTTCAAACCTTGATTTTCTTCTTACATTTTTCTAGGATAATAAAACAGCAATAATCGTGCTTCTGGCAACGATATGGGAGGGGCCACCACCGGGCCGTGGCTAAAGTTTCATGGGTCGCAGCTCATACACAATTATACTGAGACCATGGAAAAATAGATCTGTTTTCGGTGGCCTTGATTGTACGCTGAAGCGGCTGTACAGAAAACTCGACTGCGCCGAAGAAACCTCGACGTATTTTTACTTGTTTAAATTCGTCATAAAATCTGGAGGCAAAACTTTCTATAAAAAGCATATAAAAGAAAGCGCGTCCAATTCGACAAAACTTAGGAAATGGAGTTCTCGAGAATTGTATAAAGGAACAAGTGATACCACCGAAGATGTTTGGATTTAGAGAGCCTCGACGTTAGTTGATCGTCAAATCAATTTCGTCATCAGTCACAAGGAGCCCTTTCCTCTTCCCTGTGTCAGCTAAGCTTCTTCTTCTTTCTGTCAAGATTGAAATTTCTTTTATTCCAAAAGTAGAAGCAGTTGATGTTGAAGTTGTTATTTATATTTATTGTTTTCAGTTTTCTGTAAAAGAAAACTATTGAGCCGGCTTTGTCTGTCCGTCCGCACTGTATTCTGCCCGTACTTTTTTCTGTCCGCACTTTTTCTGTCCGCCCTCAGATCTTAAAAACTACTGGGGCTAGAAGCTGCAAATTGGTATGTTGATCATCCACCCTCCAATCATCAAACTTACCAAATTGCAGCCCTCTAGCCTCAGTAGTTTTTGTTTTATTTAAGGTTAAAGGTAGCCATAATCGTGCTTCTGGCAAGGATATAGGATAGGCCACCACTTGGCAATGGTTCAAGTTTCATGGGCCGCGGCTCATACAGCATTATACCGAGACCACCGAAAGCCAGATCTGTTTTCGGTGGTCTTGATTATACGCTGTAGCAGCTGTACAGAAAACTCGAGGAAACTTCGACGCATTTTTTACTTGTTTTTTTTTATGAAGTATTGTTAATGAAACAAGAAAACACTTTGAAAATGTAGAATCAGTTTTTGATAATTCGCAATGTATCAGTATCATTCATCACATCTCCATATATCATAACAATAAAGTTTTTATTGAGATGTGCACAAGTTTCAGACATTTTTCCCCTCTCTTAACCTTTGGATTTCCCGAAAATAATAATGAGAAAGAATCGAAAGAGAAGAATATTGTGGAAGAAAGAGAAGAATATTGAGGAAATCGTTGCAATTCGTAAACAAACTTTCCAGCAAACTTTCAGTTTCGTAAGTGAAGTGTGGATTCTCAATCTGGTGTGGACAACATATCTGTACAAACATGGATTGAAAGGGGGAGAAATATAGATAGAAGATATACGAGGTGGTACAAAAGTTATAAGTGTTCAAGTTGATCAGAGTTTTTATGTGACTCATTTATGTGGAAGTGTAAGTAACAGTGGAACGAGAGTGCTTGCAATATCTAGAAAGCACAGGAGCAATAAATATCTAGAGCGCAAGATATGAATTGGAGAAGATTAATGTATGCTATAGGTTGCGTGCATACTACAGTCAATATGATTTTTATTATTTTGAGATACATCATCATTACACGTTTGTTTGATTGTGAGAGCGCGGTGATTGTACGGGAACAGGAATTTTAGTCATTAAATATCACAACACCCACACACACACACAAAAACTAATGCAAAGGATTCTCCAGGTTTATCTCGTTTATCTAATGTTCTCTTCCTGGCCTTTTTAAATGTAACACTTTCCATTGCTCACATAGCTTGAACCTCTTTCTGAAAAATAAATTTTAAGAAATTTGTCAAGGTTGTTGGGATACTCCCCCCTGCAATGAAGGCACGATGGGTCTTTGTAACGATTTCCACGGGGACATTTACCACAGTTGAAGCAAGTTAAGAAGTTAATTATTCTTACATATTTTACTTTGGTGACCATACATTTGACACATAATTATGTTATTGTTATTAGAATATATTGCTTAACCTTAAAAGAAGCAATTGTCATTTCCTTTGTCAACTGAAAGAGTAAGGCCTATTCTAAAGAATGAGCCAAGTCTTTATTTGATTATGAATCTCAGCATGAGGTAAAGTTAATAAATAAATAAAACGAAAAGCCATCCAGCTGGAATAGTAATTGGTAACCTGCAGTGATCAAAAGTTTAAACCAGGGTTGGCAGAGGAACGTGTTGGCTTGCAAAGCTCTTTATCATTCTTTTAACTTGGACAGCACCTCGACTTTCCAGTTTCTGACTGGATTCCTGTTTCCTCTGTTCCCTCTGCACTGATTACGTTTAGGATGAAGGAAGCACTTGACGGTATTGCCGACTAACTGGGTTATCCCCCCAAGTTTTTCGCTTGATATGGGCGATAACGTTTCTATTAGTAAGCTGCCAAACCTCGTCATGAAATGCTGGGTTGACCACCGCATAATGCAACTATTTATTTTATTCGCTCTCAATACATTTATATTTTCAATTTTTCATTTTCAATTTCAAGTATAACAATTTTTTCGTAAATCACCATTTTAAAGATGCCAGGTAAAACCTCCATTTGTCTCGTATCATTCTCTGTCATATTTTATAGCGTTTGTCTTTCCTCCATAAATCTCTGACATCCGTCCAGTTTGGGAGGGATAAGTAATTTAGATACTTGGAAACATGTGAAATGCAATAATATTTCGTAAATAGAATCTTTTGGTCTCTCCAGGACTTTTTCTTTTTCTTCTACAATTTTTAATAACGTGTGATGTAATTGGAATTACAGAAACCTTCCGTTCTTCTGGGAACATAGGGAAATTAACAGAATATAGGATAATAACTTTGAACTTTCCATTTCGCTGCAGTTTTACATTTCTCGCCATCACATGCTTAGTTGTCGACTGGATAACTTTGTCAGTTATGGGGCTTTCATATCAGCCGTCATTTTGTCTTATATATCGAAATTTAAATAAGCTAAAGGGAGTTTTTTTTCACCTTATCTACATGCATTTCGTTATATGCATATATACACTTAAGTACTGAAAAGCCCATATGCTTTTTTCTATCTTAATAACTCCAAAAAGAAATTTCTGTTCGGTAACACTGCCGACCTCCAAGATACCCATTCCAGCGGTAGGAATAAAGCCTTAAGATTGGGGTACCCAGCATTCATTGCTCAGGAGGTACTACCAAGTTCCGGGTGCGAAATAAATGATGCTGTATTATCTCAAGTTGATGACATGATTACACGTTATCAGGAGTTCCCACTTCTCCGGTAGGAGAGAGAGAGAGAGAATGGGAGGAGTGTATATGGGAGTTATTAGCAGTGATCATCACACCCAACAACGCCCTGCCTCTTCCAGCTTCAGGTTATGTTAACTGTTGCCGCGGCCTTATCGGAAGAAGCAGGAATAATTCGAGACAGCGCAACGTGCCAGTAAGTGTAACTGGTGGTCTAACGACGCTCTCCGTCTTCTTAATATTGTATTTTTTAAAGGCTGGCGACTCCCATCTCTCGGTGCTTCCCGCTGTGTGTCGTGAAGTTGAGACTTATCACTGAGATTGCTAGTTGATGTTTGCTTCTCATATCCTCCCAAAATCAGGGCGTGGGTATAGTCTTTCATCCGGGCTGACAAATTGTCGCAGTTAATGTAAATGTTTCAAAGGGCACCAGATGCTATGGTGTTCGAGAGGCAACTTTCATGTTCTTTGTTGTTAGAAGATCATTAGTATTTTGAGCTCGCTTAGACTTAAGTGCCGAAGAGTCATAAGTATATTTTGGCGTCGGCATGAACGTCCGGACTTAATATTAAAGTCAGTGTTAAGAAGTGTATTTCTTTTCGTGTTACAGTTTTACTGGGGTAATATTCTTATAGTGTAGACCTTCTACTACTTATCTGCATCACTTAGATAGGGTAGGGTTCTTCGTTCCGAATGAAGTTATGGGGTTAACATTTGGATGTTCAAATTAAAGTGTGTTTTAAAAGGTATTTTATATTAATATAAGAAGGCCCATAAAACACTATTTAAACGTTGAAATCATATATTTCGGGCACTAGCTTCTGTGCCCCTGTTTACTGGTAGAATATGGACAGGTGGAAAGTTACAATGGTATATATACAAAACATAAAGGTGTGGCCCTAGGCCTCGATGTTATGAGAGATTGGCGTTTTCTTAGAAGGAAAAGAATGACAAAATTCCTACTGGTTTTTGGCCTCATTAGCTCCCGTTTGGCGATGGATCTGGCGGTCGCGTTTCTTGGGTCATCTTCTTTAGGAGGGGTTTGAGGATTAAGGTGTCGTATTTTATATTATATATAACGTTAAAGGCCCCATTGAGTACATTATCAATAATGCCATTGCACCCTATCATGTGGGGTTGGGGTGAGGTCTTTGGGTAATAATATACCTATTTAAGATCATGGCCACTTATTATATCAAAGGAGCAGCATCTGTGTGTATGAAAACGGTATCTTGAGATCCATTTTCCCGTGGTGTAGCCAGGCCCTCGGGTCAGAATGGAAATATTTATAATTCTGTATTAGGTATTAGGGGATTAGTGTTGACGCATGATAACGGCCTGTGTGGTTGTATTATGAGATGGAGGTTGGTTTAAACTCTGTAATAATAAGAGAGGAGGTGGAAACAATCAAGAGAGCTAAGAACATGCCAGTGATGGGGAGGAGGAGTGTGAGGTGTCAGCGGATCAGATGGGCGGTTGTGGTGGGGAGGGATATGGGTGAGGTGGGACTGGGGCAAGATGCAAGGAATACAAATGGATGGAGAAAGTTGACTTGAGCGACCGACCCTGCTATACAGTGGGATTAATAAGGTCGAAAGAAGGAGGAGGAGGTTTGTTTAAACTCTCAGTTCACATTTCATAGGTCCAGGGTTCGCTCCGGGCCTACCGCTCACCAGTCTACCCAGCTGTAAATGGCTGTGCCAAATTTATATCTTACCATACTTGGCAAGTTCATCAGTGAAGTGGATGATATAAATAAGCTTTGGGGAAGGACAAAGCCTTTTACTCCTCATTACCTTCATTTCCCTCCATACACGAATCATATCCTGAAAGGTTTTGGTTGCTTTTCAGATTATCCCATATGCATGCTTCGGTGGCTTCCTGTCTAGAGGCACTCGAGAATTAAATAATCGAACCAGTTATCTGCAAGGAAAGTGAATCGGCTTGTAATATCCCAATCCTTATCATCAAGCAGACCTTCGTTGACGTAGTATTGAAGACATTTATGCGTAGTTTCGGACAGTGAATGCACCGCTAGTTTAACATTCATACGATGCAATACCTATAACGAATGATACGATTTTTTATGATTAACTCTGAACAGATCACGATTGGCGAACCTGTCTTCCGACGGTGTAAATCCATGGTCAGGAAAATGATTATTAGTAAGTTTTATGTATTTCCATATTATTATCCACTGGTTTAACAAATTCTGAGTTATCTATATCAATGTCTAAAGACTTCCATAGAATTTTATTTGTTGGCCCTAAGTCATTAGCCATGACCACTACAGGAAATTCAACTTTCTCAGCCTGAATAATCAATTCAAAAAAGGAGTTCTTTAGTCGAGTCAGCGTCGAAGTCATAATAGATAACTGGCCTCAAGGAAGTCGTAAATCATACAAAGTATCGGTGTCTGTATATTTATGCAACATTGCACTCGTCAAAGGCAAGTACACATGAGATGTTCGTGTTCCGTCATTAACTCTGATTTGAGCTTTAACAGGTTAATTACCAATTCCAAAATACTAACTTCTATAGCTATTTTACTGGATTGGATGTTTTACAAGACCAGCGATGGATAGAGAAGTAAAAAGTAATTTCCACTCTTCCTACAAAAACTTACAAGCTTTGCGACTGAAACTTCACAAGGTTAGTGCTTTACTAATTTCATCATCTTCCCAGGTATTAGTGTGACTTTTAGCTACAAGAATTCTGCTTGCTGGGATGAGAAGAATTTCTACAAATTATCTTATAAGGGTGCAACTGCTGATGCATAAGTCTCATTATTCTTCAGATACATCACACATCAGTGTTTGCTCGTTTTCCCAGTTTACCTTTTCTTTCCCCTACTTGACTCTATCATCCAAACATTCAACTCTTTCATTTTCCCTTTTGGCCCCTTCGGTGTCAAATAACCTTTCTTTAACCTCCCGGTCCTCGTTTTCACATTTCCACTTTGCCTCACCTTCTTCCCTCTTCTGTTTAATATCATCCCTCTCCTTTCCCAATCGTTCAGTTTTACGTTTCAAGTCTGCAGTCGTTGGCACCGCTTTGACTTCTGCACAAAAAAATCTTCCTTATTTTCTTGTGTTCTCGTCTGAGGATTTCGTCCACAAGTCGTTTTTGGCCTCTTCTGCCGCCCTCATCATCCTCTTGGGCGTAGCTGTTTGAAATCAGTTGAACTGTTAAAGAATGGATTTGTGAAGAGAACACCAATGTTTGAATTTTATGACAATGTCAGTAAATAGGCAAAAAATTTACATTTGGTAATTGTTTCACAGAAAAGTCTAATAGAAATTTTATGTAAAGCAGGAAGACAGAGAGAGGGGCAGGGGGAAATTTCCCTTTTGAACCGTATATATATTACATTGCAATGATCTGAATTCTATATTTTTTGTAAATTACTCGAGGGAATTCTAAACTAGATTTATGAATGGTAATTTTGACAGTGACATCGTATCAGCAGTGGCTTTCCCTCTCTAATGGAATTCACAACTGATTCTTCGATTTCCAAACTACTTATTTCTCCCCTTACTAAGGAGAAAGTACAATGATTGTTTTCTCTGTAGGTTGAATCACATCATTTTTAATATCTTATATGTTTACCAAACAATGCAAGATACTAACTACTTACCTTGTGATATATATGAATGTCCATTTGCAGGCAAATGAAGCGACGGTACTAATCCTTTCCTCATTGTGATTTGAGTTCGAAGCACTGGTTGCTTCAGAAATACATACATCAAATCGTTTCAAAGCCATTGGCTTCAAAGTGTTTACTACATATCTGAACTGTTTCCACATTAGGATCTTCCCGTTTGCAAAGGTGAATCCACTTTTACCTTGTGTCGTCATCTTTGGGGAATCTACGAGTACAAGAAGTGAGGTCCTTGTTTCTTTCCTGTTTGAGAAGTATGTGAACACTGCACAAGTGCTTGTTTGATTGTATATTATTTCAGTAGATGAAAATTATTCACATGGAACAAGCACACCAAAGGGGCCATTGACTTGCAATTCAAGCTTCCAAAGAACACGTTGGTTTCAACCTCCCACCACAGCAGACCTCACACTGGTGCAGTAACTGACCATGATACAGAGCCAGTGATTTTTCATCGGACTGGGGGAGACGCGAACGCGCGACATCTGAGTGGCATGCCACGACATTAACCACTATACCAGTGGACCACCATAAACGTAACGTGTAGAATAAATTATCAGCAACTTGGACTTTTTCTTGAACTCTACTATATGTTTGCTGGTAAACAACGCGCCCCGGTCAAGGGGGTGTGTCTAGGTCATTATTTTGACGTCATCATCTGTGCCTGAGCGGAAGGGGTCTTGGCCGCCATAGTTAACACAGAAAACTATTTCTGTTGGCAGTACCTCTGCCGAAATATAAGGTTTTCCTCTGTTAATTTTACTGTTATGGTCCTCGAAATTCACACCCTTAATATATAATATATATATATATATATATATATATATATATATATATATATATATATATATATACAATATATATATATATATATATATATATATATATATATATATATATATATATATCTGACCCACACCGGGATCGAGGCCAGGTCTGTCAATTTAAAGGCAAGGGTATACCAACTGAACCACACAAGTCATTAAAAAAAAGACCTGGGCACGATCCCAATGTGGGTCAGAAATGTGTGTATATATATATATATATATATACATATATATACAGTATATATATATATTTCTGACCCACATCGGGATCGAACCCAGGTTTCTTAATTTAAAGGCAAGGGCGCCACCAAATGAACCACACAAGTCATAAATGAAAGACCTGGATACGATCCCGATGTGAATCAGAAATCTATTTCTGTTCCACACGCGATTGTGCGTTGATTACTTCTATATATATATATATATATATATATATATATATATATATATATATATATATATATATATATATATATATATATATATATATATATATATACATTATATATATGTGCGTGTATGCTTGTGCGTATGTATTGTATTTTGTTTTGTGATGGTAGGTGTGGTTTGATACAAAGAGGACGCAAGCTCTTCTTTGGAAGCATTAATTATTGCTGTTTCGGTAGAGAGCCCGTATGCAAATAAGAGCGGAAAAAAACAAAAGGTTCTGAATTCTATATTAATAACTGCATGATTATAAATTGAACTTGTAATGGGAGATGAATTGCGAATGAGAAATTCCTCAGGCAGCATTTTGAATGCTGAAGAAATTCTTTTAAGGAAGACTGACATTTTCAGCCTTTTTCTTAACTTGTTTGCACGTATATGTGAGGTTCGCCTTACAAGTTTTCCGTTCTATTTATATAAATAGTTATTTCCTTTTCGTCGGGTGATTTTCAGTAAAGGGCAAGTCGTGTTAACAATGTTCTTTGGAAAAGATATATTGCATCATATCTGACTAAAACAAAAATCATTTCAGTTAAATGTTGACTCCTAATTCCTTCGCACTCTCATCTGTACCGTAAAAACTTACTGATTTTTTATATATATATATTTTCCATGAGTTTTGGTCACAAAGCATCACTTTTCAATCACATCAGTCTGTCAGTTCTCTCCAGTTATATATTTCCCGTAGGGGGGTAGTGCTGTCAGTCCACCTCACGCAGTGCACTGTAGGCATTACTTAAGGTTCTTTGCAGCGTGCCTTCGGCCCTAGCTATAACCCCTTTCGTTCCTTTTACTGTAACTCCTTTAATATTCTCTTTCTTCCATCTGACTTTCCACCCTCTCCTAACAATTGATTCATAGTGTAACTGCGAGGTTTTCCTCCTGTTACACCTGTCAAACCTTTTACTGTCAATTTCCGTTTCAGCGCTGAATGACCTCATAGGTCCCAGTGCTTGGCCTTTGGCCTAAATTCTATATTCAGTTCAATCCAGTTATGTATTGCACCGAAATTGTTGTGTATCAAGTTTTTTTTTTTTTTTTTTGGCTGCTGATTGGCTACGATGGTGAGGATGGGTCTATTCCATCTCTAATAAAAATTTCTGAAAACGACAAGTTTATGTATGTACGAGAGATAATAGACTTTTATCCTTCTCGTGGTCAGGTCGGCAACGTGACCTCCTTGTGATTACGGTGACACGGGTTCGTTTCCCGCGACCGGACATCACAACCACTTCAATTTCTTGCTCTTGGATCTTAAAGGCTTTGTAGTGACAAGCATATCCAAAAAAGCGCGAAGAATTCGATAAGTTAAGAGGGCATTGTGGCTGTTAAATTACATATATATATATATTGTATATATATATATATGCTATATATATATATATATATATATATATATATATATATAGTATAATAATGTATATATATATATGTATGTATATATATATATAATATATATATATATATATATATATATATATATATATATATATATATATATATAATTATATATATATTATATATATGTATGTGTCATGTTAAGAATACTGTGCCGTATATAATGATTCAGTACGTTGGTAGTCAGGTGTGGAAAAGCTTTAACGTATATGTTGATCATTTTTCGAGATACATTTAAATTCAACCAGGAGATTGTTTGGTCTGGTTTATTTGTTTGTTTGTCTCTTTGTTGGTTAGTAGGATTACGTAAAAGTGTTTTCCTCAATTTATATGAAAATTTACCATTTCAGCTTCGTGAGTAGCAAAATATTGTTCGATTTTGGGAGAGGTAGGAATGTAACTTGTTTCACCCATTTTAGGCTTAAGAAAACGAAAGTGGCGCATTTGATTTGTGTAACAAATTTAGTGGTTACGTCTGCCAAGAAGTTTCGACGGAGCTCATGTCTCTTCTTAACCTGTGTATAAGAATTCTTTAGGCTCCCGACAGAGAAATATTTCGGGGTGACTGGTTGATAAAATTAGCCTTCGTAGGACTGGTGGCGGAGGTATGCGCTCGCTCAGGGAGACCTTTTCGACATGTTTAGTCTTACAGCGACTGTCGATTAAACTGGTTTTAGTTTTCTGCAAAAGAAAACTATTGCCCCGGCTTTGTCTGTCCGTCCACACTTTTTGTCCGTTCTCAGATCCTAAAAACTATTGAGGCTAGAGGGCTGCATATCGGTATGTTGATCATCCACCCTCCAGTCATCAAACATATCAAATTGCAGCCCTCTAGCCTCAGTAATTTTTATTTTATTTAAGGTTCAGATTAGCCATAGTCGTGCTTCTGGCAACGATATAGGACAGGCCACCACCGGGCCGTGGTTAAAGTTTTATGGGCCGCGGCTCATACAGCATTATACCGAGACCACCGTAAGATAGATCTATTTTCGGTGGCCCTGACTATACGCTGTAGCGGCTGTACAGAAAATTCGAATGCGCCGAAGTTTCTTCGACGCATTTTTTGCTTGTTTTATATTATTAGTTGCCCAGATATAAATACATTGTTGTTGTTGAATGGAGTGCTATAAGAACCTGCTTCGCTTTCATTTTGTCTTTTAGTTCATGTAATTTTCAAATGGTTTAGTATGCACGGAATCCAGCAAAACTCAGTGGCGCCCACTATGAAAATTTTCCCGACCGAATGTTCTCTCGTAAGTCTATCGACTTTTGCCCATTAAATGAGTAACATAAGCGGTCAAGATGGGAGGCGATAAGAGACGAAGCGTGTTGACCAAAATGGCGGGTTGTCATGCCGGGCACAAGTCAAAATGGTTGCGGTAGAGAAGAAAAAGAGGAGGAGGAGGAGGAAGATGACTAAGAAAATTAGATGACTGGCTCGAGGAGTGTGGATAGGAGGGGAAGAAGACGAAGGTGGGCATGAGGAACAGGTAAAAATAGGGAGGGGAATGTGGAGGAGGAGTAAAAGAAGGAACAGAAGAGGAATATAATAAAGGGCACGAGATGATGGTAGTGACTGCGGAAATGCGCATGAGGAGTAAAGGAAGAAAGAGGAGAGGAGTGTAATGAAGGTCACGAGACGATGATAATGGCTGCTGTTAGGTTGTCTGGGGCAGCTCGTTCTTGTCTCATTCATCGGGCATTTGGTGTTCCTGAGGGTGTCACTGGAGTCCCTTTTTTTTTTAGGTCAGCCTCGTAAGAGGGCATGACATGAGTGCTCTTGCTTGTCGTGTGCAATTATAAGTTTTGGATGGAGAGTGAAGGTGATTTTTGAAGGCGGCGACCCGCTGAGCTTATTGGTTCTTCTAACCACTCTCGTTTGACAGATGTGTTTTATGCCGGTCGTCATTCTCCTTCCGTGTGTCTGTAACTGTCTCCTCTCAAGAAATACGACTCCTTTGACTCTCACCTTTAGTCACGTCACCCATAAAATATTTTCAGCTCGAACTTCGCTTAACTACTCTCCATTTCAGGGACCGCGAGTCATCGTTTTTCTCAAATATCTTTCAAGCTAATTATTTGATTGAAACGGTACTTTGACACAGTGTGCAAGACACCTCCCGCTAATTTCTAGTAATGTACTGCATTGTCGAATGGTCTTAGTTAAGGCGTTTACTCTTGACTTTTAAAGGCAAAGTCGCATGAGTTAGGAGGACTAATCTACACAATCGAACGTCCGCTATCCCCCATAGACAGGAAAGGGGGGGACGGAGATGGGGAAGCCAGGAAAGTGGGCTGAGGGATGGACGAGGAGGGGAAGGGAGAGGGAGGGACGGGATGGGGATAAAGGACGTTCGAATGCATAGTTTGGCGATGCTTGGCAACACCATGCAAGTCAAGAGTAAACGCCTTAACTAAAACCATTTGACAATGCACTCTATTTCCAAAAATTAGCGGGAGGTGCCTTGTACACTGTGTCAAAGTACCATTTTGATCAAATAATTAGTTTAAAAGATATTTGAGAAAAACGATGACTCGGGGTCCCTGAAATGAATAGTAGGTATTAATGGGGGTCAGGGCTTGCTCAAGTTACCTGCGTTAGGTGTAAAGGTTGAATTTCATTTATTATTTCTCTTTCATACGAAATTGCATGAACGCATTTTGAACACTGGTTATTCACCTGTTTTTCGATCAGTTTTTAACATTGGTTATTTATTTGCATTTTAATAAATTTCAGCATTGGTTATTTATTTGTTTCTCAATAGATTTTGAACGTCGTTTATATGTTTGCTCTTCAATAAATTTTCCCTACCCATCAGCCATTTTATTTTGTTATTATTTATTACCTGTATTATGTTGTTGGTAGAGCTAAAGAGACGTTTCACTTGATTGTTTGAATATAAATGAGTGGGGCTGTTTCTTACAATCATGGAGAAAGTAAAATTCTCCTTTTTATGTTTGCCTTTTATTGAAGGGTGCAGATGGTAATTGTTAGTTCTTTCATTATCTGTTGTTCAAATCCCGCACTTGCAATACATTCCCAGTGTTCGACAATAACGGTTAATCCTTTTATAAATAACTACTTCGCTCATTTTCAGTGAAAAGTAATACTTTCATTACCTTTTTCCTGCTGGATATGTTTTTTTTTTATTTGTAAAGCTACATATACAGTATACTTGATACGAAGGTAGCTCCTACTTTTCAATCGCAAATAGTTAATACCCGTAGGGGGGGCGGGGGTGGTGTCGTCAGTGCACCTCACGGGGTGCACTGTAGGCATTAGTAAAGGTTCTTCGCAGCGTCCCTTCGGACTGTAGCTGCAATCCCTTTCATTCCTTTTCTGCACCTCCATTCACATTCTCTTTCTTCCCTCTTGCTGTCCACCCTCTCCTAACAAGTGTTTCAAAGTGCAACTGCGAGGTTTTCCTCCTGTTACACCTTTCAAACCTATACCTGCTCTCAATTTCCCTTCCAGCGCTGATTGACCTCATAGGTCCCAGCATTTTGGACTTCGGCCTAAACTCTATATTGCATTCCATTCCAAATAGTTAATATCTCTACTGTTCCTGTGTGTAGTTTTATGAGGCTTTGTGAACTGACTGTTGGAATAGTAGCCTCCAGGTGTAATGTGATGCGGGTAATTTCTAAGTAATTCAGAGTTATCGACTCTTCCGTTGGTGTTTTACACCACACTGGTCAAATCTCCCCAGTGTTTGTAAAATCCTTTGATCAAATCTCCCCAGTGTTTGTAAAATCCATTGATCAAATCTCCCCAGTGTTTGTAAAATCCATTGATCAAATCTCCCCAGTGTTTGTAAAATCCATTGATCAAATCTCCCCAGTGTTTGTAAAATCCATTGATCAGATCTCCCCAGTGTTTGTAAACTCCACTGATCAAATCTCCCCAGTGTTTGCAAAATCCATTGGTCAAATCTCCCTAGTGTTTGTAAAATCCATTGATCAAATCTCCCCAGTGTCTGTAAAATCCATTGATCAAATCTCCCCAGTGTTTGTAAAATCCATTGAACAAATCTCCCCTGTGTTTGTAAAATCCATTGCGTCTTTGACGCGCTTGAAAAGTAAATGAGAGACTGACCGGGCTTCCAATTCAATTCGTCGTCATCACGCAAGCAATGAATTGTATGCAATCTGTTTTTTTTTTATTTTTATCATTTTTCATGTGTTTTTTTACTACCATTCTCAATATTATTACTGGCATTACCATTATTATGAATACTATTTTTTTACTCCTTCAGCAACCATGTGGATATTGCCGATTTATCATTTTTTATCAGGTTATCTCATGTATCTAGATTGTGTATGTTACTGTCTCTACTATGTATATTCCATGTATATGTCCTTGAGCTGAAATAAAATCTTATTGCTATTATTATTATTATTAATTAATTAATTAATTAAGCGCCGTGCATGACAGTCATTAACGACGGCAAATTTGGAGCAACACTTCCCATTATCTCCGAAGCCAACGACACAATTATGGGTTGGAATAGTATTGAAAATTATCCTTTCTAGCAACCCCCACAACCACGCGCCTGTAATTACGGCTCGCGCTTCTCGATAATGCATCGGGTTCAGCCTTCCAGGTGGAAATTCCCTGACTACCGCTGAGGCAATTTTCTTTCCATCATCGCTGTTTCTGAGAGGGGAGATTAGTTGTTTGTGGGTATGAAAGGAAGATTAGTTGTTTGTGGGTATGAAAGGGAGGAAGATAAGTTGTTTATGGGTATGGAAGGGAGGAAGATTAGTTGTATGTGGGTATGAAAGGACGATTATTTGCTTGTGGGTATGAAAAGTTAAGTATACCTTAGTTTTACCAGACCGCTGAGCTGATTAACAGCTCTCCTAGGGCTAGCCCGAAGGATTAGACTTATTTTACGTGGCTAAGAACCAAATGGTTACTTAGCAACGGGACCTACAGCTTATTGTGGAATCCGAACCACATTATAGCGAGAAATGAATTTCTATCACCAGAAATAAATTCCTCTAACTCTTCATCAGCCGGCCGGAGACTCGCACTCGGGCATAGCGAGTGCTGGTCCACAGCTCTACCGACTCTCCCGACGAAGAGCTTTGTGGGTATGAAAGGGAGTAAGATTAGTTGTTTGTGGGTATGAAAGGGAGGAAGGTTAGTTGTTTGTGGGTATGGAAGGGAGGAAGATTAGTTGTTTGTGGGTAGGAAAGGGAGGGGAAGTTACTTGTTTGTGGGTATGAAAGGAAAATTATTTGTTTGTGGGTATGAAAGGGAGGAAGATTAGTTGTTTGTTGGTATGGAAGGGAGGAAGATTAGTTGTTTGTGGGTATGAAAGGGAGGAAGATTAGTTGTTTGTTGGTATGGAAGGGAGGAAGATTAGTTGTTTGTGGTTATGAAAGGGAGGAAGATTAATTGTTTGTGGGTATGAAAGGGAGGAAGATTAGTCATTTGTTGGTATGGAAGGGAGGAAGATTAGTTGTTTGTGGGTATGAAAGAGAGGAAGATTAGTTGTTTGTGGGTATGAAAGGGAGGAAGATTAGTTGTTTGTGGGTATGAAAGGGAGGAAGATTAGTTGTTTGTGGGCACAAAAGGGAGGAAGATTAGTTGTTTGTGGGTATGAAAGAGAGGATGATTAGATGTTTGTGGGTATGAAAGGAAGATTAGTTGTGTGTGGGTATGAAAGAGAGAAAGATTAGTTGTTTGTGGATATGAAAGGCAGAAAGATTAGTTGTTTGTGGTTATGAAAGGAAGAAAGATTAGTTGTTTGTGGGTATAAAAGGGAGGAAGATTAGTTGTTTGTGAGTATGAAAGGGAGGAAGATCAGTTGTTTGGGGGTATGAAAGGGAGGAAGATTAGTTGTTTGTGGGTATGAAAGGATGAAAGATTAGTTGTTTGTGGGTATGAAAGGGAGGAAGATTAGTTGTTTGTGGGTATGAAATGGAGAAAGAGTAGTTGTTTGTGGGTATGAAAGAGAGGAAGATTAGTTGTTTGTGGGTATGAAAAGAAGGAAGATTAGTTATTTGTGGGTATGGAAGGGAGGAAGATTAGCTGTTTGTGGGTATGAAAGTGAGGAAGATTAGTGTTTGTGGGTATGAAAAGGAGGAAGATTAGTTGTTTGTGGGTATGAAAGGGGAAACAACAGTTTTCTGTTTAATAGCATAGACGTGCACGCGCTGTGTTTTGCTTTTAAATTTTCCATGTGGATAATACTCATAAGTTTTACATGTATCTTAAGTATAAGTATAGTTAGTCCATCTCTGTCCTAATCCTCCCTCCCATTCTGTCTCTTTGTTTACGCTGATTTTATACTTCTGACTGAACAGGAGAATCGAATAGATTCCCGAAAGCTCTCTGTAGAGACTTATTTTTAAATATATTTGTACCCATACAACTATGGATTTGTTTTGCCACTTCTGTTCATGTTAGCGCAAGCACAGTTGAGTCGCATTTCATGGTTTCTCGATGATTATTGAGTAAAAAAAATCATTTCCCCCCAAGAAAAATTATGACGGTAAATCTAATTTCCACGAGGACTTGAAGTCATGGTTTTTCAATACAATTTTATTTAAATATTCGGTGAAATAGGTAATCTATGGATAGAAGAACAGTTTATACAGGGTGTTTCGAAATTAGAGGCCCCCCCCCCTCTACAGCATAAACTAAAATTGATATAGACAAAAACAAAAGTAATTCAGAACATGTATTTATTTAAGTTTCTCTCTGAGTATCTAATATTTTGTGTGGCCTCCATCTGCCTGCACCACAGCCTGCATTCTTGAGGGGTATGATTTCAGCAAATCGCAAAAAAGCTGAGACTCAAACTCCATTTCCCTGAGCTCTTCGGTCACCTCTCTTCACAGGTCGTCAAGGCTTGGTATACCATCATAGTTCACTGTGCACGCTTCAACACGATCGTTTAAGATACTACCAATGTATTCACACACATTAAGGTCAGGGGAACTACATGGAAATTCATTTGACGAGAAGAAATTGATACCACTGTATCGAAGCAGCTCCTGTGTCTGAAGAGCCTTGAAACATGGTGCCTTATCATGCAAAAATGTGACTTCTTCAACAGATAACACATTTTCAGGATCTTTGAGGAAAGGAAATACTCCACCAGTAAGCACATTTTCTCTGAAGTGTTCGCCATTCCATGACTGTCCTTTTTCTTTGATGATCCACATTAACCGTTTGGCTGTGGAACAGAGCAAAATTCCCAAACATTCAGGAAATTTCACAACTTGGCGATAGCGCACATCATCGCTGATATCATCCAACTTTGCAGCCAAAATGATGTCATTTTTATGATTTGGCTTCCTGACTGTGTAAATGAAGAATTCATCTGATGCGGCAACATGGAGAAAGTCAGCTTCATCCCAGTCTTTAAGAAATGAACCACAAAACCATGCACGGTGTTCTCTCTGTTGCTGAGTGATGTTGGGCTTGCTGATAACATGAAATGGCTTGATACCAGATTTTTCCAACTCAGATATACGATATACAGCATTATAACTACTCTTCTTTCCCTTTTTTGTTTCTAGTTCAAGCGCCAATTTACGTAAAGACTTTCTTGGTCTACCCACTGCCTCAGTTATGATGTCTTTTGACTCCTGAGAAAGGACTTCAGGCCTTCCAAGATTCTCACTCTTTTGGCGATGACAGTCATATGGATTTTTATTGCAGTTTCTTTTAACAAAGGATTCATCTCTTTTAATGTATTTAGCTATCCAGGAACGTGAAATGAAGGATGCAGCATCCTGGCCTCTGAAGGTTAGAGCGGATTTGGTCAATCCATCTGATTTCCTCCGAGTCGTTAGCCATGGCTGTATTTAACTCCGTCACTCAGTCTGAAAATACAAGAAATGTAAAATGAAAAATAGCTTAATAGAAACTTAAAATAATGCACTTGCAGATAGGCTATAGCAGAAAACTTCATAATTTTCCATTTGTTCTGTGGATGGGGGGCTCTAATTTCGAAACACCTGGTATATTAACCTATCGATATATATCAAACAAGTAAAAAATGCGCCGAAGTTTCTTCGCCGTAATCGAGTTTTCTGTACAGCCGCTACAGCGTAGCACGATTATGGCTGTCTTTAACCTTAAATAAAATAAAAACTACTGAGGAGGCTAGAGGGCTGCAATTTGGTATGTTTGATGATTGGAGGGTGGATGGTCAGCATACCAGTTTGCAGCCCTCTGGCCTCAGAAGTTTTTAAGATCTGAGGGCGGACAGAAAAAGTATGGACGGACAGACAAAGCCGGCACAATAGTTTTCTTTAACAGAAAGCTAAAAAGGCAAGATTGTAAGAACCCGGGAAAGCAGAGAGGCATGTTGAAGTTTTTTATCGTAGGTAGCAGGGGACAAGAAAGTCGGCGAGTCGAGTCATCTGGTTATTTCCATATTTGGAAAAGATGACTTTCTGGGAAAGTGTTGACTTTTCCGCCAAAGGCAAATGTGTCCACATACTCTCGGTGCAATTAGGGAGTGCCTTCATTTTCCCACGCTTTCATTCATTTTATGACTGATAAAGCTTCATACCTAGAGGTGCAGGAAAGTATCAAAGACTAGATTAACAAAATTTATGAAATTGCCTTCCTTCATTTTTGACTGATAAAGCTTCATACCTAGAGGAAAAGGAAAGTATCAAGACTAGATTAATAAAATTTACGAAGTGGCAGTACTTGTTTTTTTTTTTTTTATAGAGTTATATTGTTCGGCCAGTAGTCATGTATTTGTGAATTTATTTCCATGCTGCAAGAAAATCAGTCTTACAATATAATTGTGTATATTATGTAGAGTCTTTCAGTGATAGCCAGTGACGTGTTTTTCCGAAGAGTGCATTACATCTCATAACGATATTTAGTAAAGAAAAACTGTAGCACAAGAAAAGATTTCCATTATTGGAAAGGTAGTATTTTTTACAGACTGTCACCTTTGCTGTTTGAAGACCTTTACTTTAATCGACAAAGTAATTATTGGATTTTTTTCATGTAGTTTCTCTCATATACTTGATGATATACTTATGTAAGAGGAGGGGAGATGGAGATGGCTTAAACATGACCTTTGCGCCACTCCACGGAGAACAGGTTAGTGCGTAATAGTGTCAGATGGTTCTGTGAGCACCGGAAGAGCTAGAAGACTCAGAACCACGTTGATGATAACTAAGAAAAAAGTAGACTGTAGGTGGATGGAGATTTGTGAAAGTGAAGGAACAGGAAAGGCGTAAGTGGCGGAATTTCATAGAAGTCCTTCGCGTCACTTGGAGCTGGAGGCGATAATAATGGTGGAGTTAATGATTGTAATTAGGAAGAATCTATTTTGCACCAAAATTTAGAAAGGAGTTTGACGTAATTTAGGGTATTTAGGCTTCAACGTTGTAGCACCATTCCACCCTTTGTCAGCTGAATGGCTAATTACATGTATAAATACCAGTAAACTGGAATCGATCAGGACATCCATTTAAAAAGGAAAAAGAAAAAGTAGTGAAAAGCTGTTTATAACAAAACCGGATATTCGAAGTACCTGACCTAAGAAAGATATTAGACGTTTATATTCTTGCTAACATTACGAAAGTATTTCAGACCGCGTCAGGTTTTTTCTTGCCAATTTTTTGTGACTTTTTTTCAGGACTAGAGTTAGACGTGGTCCTTCTCCGAAACCCGATTCGGAAGTTCATCTCTCTCAGTGCTGACATTTTTCCCCCCATGTTATTTTACCAAGTTCTTGTTAGTCTGATCAAAGGTCAGATTTCATGTCGCTTTCATGTCAGTAAGTTAAACGACCTTTTCTGTGGAAGACCTTTCAAACAAACCTCATTAAAAAGCACGGCCGTCTGAATACCGTTGACCTTATATTCCACATGAAATGAAATGAAAAAAATATGTTTTCTTTTCATATCCTCCCTAGTTTCCTGTAAACGAGGACTTGAAACAAAATGATGTCCTAGGTATTTTAAGCATTTATTTTTCATATATAACCGATTACGCCAGGAATAATAATTGAATGGGAATAACTTAGCTAAAGAGGAATTTACCGTATAATGCCATTGAAGATTTTTAGATTACTTTCGGTGTCCTCGTTTGAGAGAGCAGGTGTTCTTCTACACGCGGAATGCATAGAACGCAGCCTCGCAAGTATCATCTCTTGTTTTCAGTCTGGGAAAAGGTAATCTGTAACGCGTGTTACTGAATGCTGCCTTCTGCGTCTCTCTGACACGGCTTCCCCAGTGTGTTATGTATGTTATTCTTCATAGGAAGCTTGCGTGGGTACGTTTCCTTTGTAAAACTGGTGGTATTTAAGCAGCCCGAGAAATGGACACCAAACATTTTGTTTGAATTACTAGGATGATTAAATTGTCATACAAAGGGCGGGCTACGCTTGAATATGTGCACGTTCTCCGGCTATAATGGCAGGGCCTGGTCCTGGGTGGACCAATAAATTTGGATTAGTATCCTCCCACACAAAGTGGGTGCCACGGAGATCTGTTCCTGTCACCAGAACGAGTTTCCACAAGTAGCGCGTTCGCCGACCACCCGCATTTCGCCCTTCCGCACAAGTCTTTCATTTGTTTTTATACGCGGACAAGCGTCGAGGGTGACACTAATTGCATAACCGGACTCATTTGGATTCATTTAATTTTCCGAGGGGTAATTAGGTTCAATTGGGCCACTACTTGGAGCCATTAGCTAATGAACAGAGTTCAAGGAATGGGAAGGCGCGTGACGGGTAGAAGAAAGGATTTACAATACTATTTGAGCAGCGAAGAATTCTCTCTCTCTCTCTCTCTCTCTCTCTCTCTCTCTCTCTCTCTCTCGTGTTTGCTAACAGAAAATCTCTCACACTCTTACACACACTGACATTGTTTTTGCGTAAATCATCATATTAAGTGACGTATTCTAATATTTTGGCTCTGGAAAAATTGATAAGAGAGAATAGAAACTTTTTTATCAAATATTTTAATACATAAATAAATGGAAAGAGTGAGGGAGAATTTAGTGTGGCTTCAGTAGAGATGTAGGAATAACGACTTTCTGGCAGTAATTGCGGTTTTAAATGAAGTTACAGATAGATATACAATAAATTACTACTAAGTTTTTAGTTACTGTTATACCAGAAATGAATCCATACTAAAAAATGTTGGTTTGCAATTAACTTTAATTTCATTAGTATTCAAAGGAGAGAGAGAGACAGAGAGAGTTATAGTTACTGTTATACCGGAAATGAATCCATACGAAAAATGTTGGTTTGTAATTAACTAATTTCATTAGTATACAAAGGAGAAAGAGCTACAGATACAAGCGATCCTTTGAATTAAACATTCAAGGTAGCACGGTACCTGAATTTTTACCAGTTACTCTATTCTTCATTTCTCTTATTATTATTATTATTATTATTATTATTATTATTATTATTATTATTATTATTATTATTATTATTATTATTGAGCGATGTCGGCGTTTTAAATTTTATTGCAAAAATCCATGAGGTCAGGTCTGCCACACCTCAGTGGCATTCACCAACATTCCGATATTTTCAGTTCAGTTTCGAAGAAATGTAGTTTCATTTCCTCAGTTCGTGCGTTTTGGTTCAGGTATACTGAAACTTTTATTCAAGACAGTAGTTAATACTTTTTTGTATTAGCTTTTGAATACCAAGCCCTCTTGTATGTTAATTCGTCCGTGAATTTTGATAACAGAGAAGTATTCTAGCCTCAAAATATAATTCCCGAGTCCCCTCATACATTTGGAGGAATGTTGCTAAGGTGTAAATTTTGGGGACGATTACATCACTAGCTTTTTGTCTGGTTGTCTGGTCGGATGCATCAACATTGTATTTCATGTGTTTCTTGATCCTTTTAGCATAATTATATATTATATATATACATATAGTGTGTGAGCTCCTTGGGCACTTTTTCTCTCTTATGCAAAATTTCTGTTGGAGTCAGTGGCATTGTTCGCAGATGCTATCTTCTTATCAAGACTTTGAATCAGTCTATATTTCTTCGTTTTCTCTTCTGGAAAGCTTCTCAGGAACAAGGAACATTTATTCCGGAGTCTTTTCGTTTACTGTTCCTTTGTCTAGTCGACAGACCGTTTCCCTACCTCTGGCGGCGTCATTAGATTGAATTACAAATCATAGTAAGTATATATATATATATATATAATGTATATATATATATATATATATATATATATATATACATATATAATATATATAATATATATATATGTATATTATATATACTATATATATATATATATATATATATATACATATATATAAAACAACAAAGCCTTCACTCGGATATTTTCACTCCTAACAGGAATTCCACACAGTTTTTTGCCGGAACTAAACTGTACTTTACACTTACCTCTCCATTCAAGAGGTTTTTATGAAAATGCGTCGCGGCGAAGAAGGTATCCTAGCAAAAAACACCACAGTAATGTAGCTGATAAGTTAAGTTCTTACTGTATACACATATACATACTGTACATAATACATATATGCATGTATGTATGTGTGCGTGTGCTTGTTTGTGTGTGTGTGAATATTTTTTAGCAATGATTTCCATCAGAAGTTTTCTCAAGAGTTGGAGTATAATGAATGACTAAGAAAAAGAGAAATCAAGGAACGTTCAGGTTGAATTAGATTGCATGCGAATGTAAAGATGACAAATTAGTTTTCTATAGTCAGTAATTCTGTTCGGATTTTTATTATCGTACGGGAATGAAGCCGCACATAAAAGTTTTCCTTTTTCAGAAAAAGGTTTCCAGAAGCATATTAGGAGACATGGAATGATACAATTAGAGAAATTATGAAATACCATATTTTAAATGAGATAATGGTGAAGGGGAGATGGAGATGGCACGAACATGTCCTACGCACCATCCCGGAGAGAATAGTGCGTTATAATGTTAGTTGGGTTCCTTTTGACACCAGAAGAGTTGGAAGACTCAGAAGGTTGGAGATGAGTGGGGATTAGTCAAAGTGAAAGCACAGAGGCCCTGTCCTTTGCACGCTGTTGGAGGCGATGACGATGAGGATGTTATCTGTGTACTTTTATTGTTAATATATTTATTCATCAAGAGCTAAATTTACAGGTTTTTTCGGTTTCATTAAATTTGTGGAGGTGTTTCATTCGTTATTTTTATTTTTTTTTAATGAATTCGCTTTAGTGCGAGTAGATTTGCAGTATTTTCTAAAGAAATTAAATATCTTCTCGAGAAAGTTAGGTCATCGTTATCTATGACCACTGTTGTTAAGATGCCAATATATGGTACTAAATCAAGTCGGTGCATTTTAAAGACCGGCTTTTTTCTTGAGGAAAGAGGCATCTAATCTTCATTAAAACTTTGGCAGTTAACGTTACATTCCAGTTTAAAATAGAAATGTAGAGAATTTGAGTCACTTCGATAGCGGAGTGGCGACGTAGGGAGAGAGGTCTTCTAATCCTTTGATGCTGGCCGCACTCGTCCCCAGAATGCGATCGAGATGGATGTGATGTACGCGCATCCACCTGTGTCTTGACATGATGGGCATCGTGGGACCAACAGCATTTTCCCATAGACTGAAGGGTTACGTAAAAACACGCACATCGCCTTCCGCACCAAACCTGAGTTTCTCGTTCTTCTTCAGCATCTTGGAAATTGTTGTTTGACGAGACCCGAGTCCGTTGATACACCCGGAAGCCAAATGGAAACCGGGTGCTTTTTGACAGCCCGCTATTACCGGGCAGGTGTTGGCACATCTCGTTGCGAGAGAATACTTTCTCTTTACATATCTCTCTCTCTCTCTCTCCCCTCCTGAAGCCCTACTGGCTCCAAACTTGACAGTGACCGAGAAGAGACCCCAATTTAGGACGAGTCAGGACTTGAGACCCTGGGGCCGGTCAGGGCTCCAGGAAGGCCCATCCGCTGCAGATAAAGGAAGCGCTGAGATATATGCAGATCAGGCAAAGCTCACAATAGGTTTTTCGTCTTCTTTCCCGGTCCTTTTCCCCACTTCGTCTTCGAGTAAAGGGGTAAAAGGAGGATTGGAATGCCCTGTGAAGGGGCTACACTGGAAGACCTGACCATACGGCCTTTGTCATGTCTGCGGATCAAAGACCGCACGTAAGGCCGGTGTAGGAGAATGTCATTCCAGATCCTTCGTTCCTGGATGATTTATGGCTCCCCCTTGACCCTGCTACCTGAGAGGGCCAAAGGTTATTTGCATAATATGTTTGTGGCAGGTACAAATGTCATCTCCTCTTCAAGCAGGTGACCCCATGTGAATCTGAATTGCCCTTTTGATATCCATAATTACATCATAAAAATGACTCGCTATTTATTTTCGGAGGTTTATAATGGCTAGTCATTTGTATTCATGATGCACAACGCTGGCTTATGACCTCGTGTGTGTAAATCAGAATTTATGTTACAATAAGCAATGAAGAAATTCATAACTATTTATGCGGGCTGTGCTCAGCATATTGTTTACTAATTGCGGGAGATAAGGAGGCTACAGATGCAAATAAGGGTTAGAGAAAATGCGATATGAGATGGGACGTCGCGCATCCAGCAAAGAAATCAAACAAGAACAGCAGTATTAATATTGTTTTGCTGTCTCAGCATCTAAAAAAAAAAAATGACGGTGCAGAATTATATATTAGATGCATTTGTTTTGTAAGAATTCTCAATCTAAGTGTAGCTGACTTTCCTTTATTTAGGAAACAAGATCAAATTCAAGGAAGGTTTCCGGGATCCTCATCTCTTAGATGTGTGGACTGTCCATAATTTGATGTAATGCTTTGAAATGCTGGGCTCTTAGGTTCTAGGAAACTTGTGAAGTTAGCGATTGGTATTTCTGTTATTCATACAAATGTAATGAATGGTCTCCTGTTATGTTTATCATTATTATTGTATATGTTGATTTCCGTTTTAGTTTTCTGGAAAAGAAAACTATTGTGCCGGCTTTGTCTGTCCGTCCGCACTTTATTCTGTCAGCACTTTTTTCTGTCCGCCCTCAAATCTCAAAAACTACTGAGGCTAGAGGGCTGCAAATTGCTATGTTGATCATCCATCCTCCAATCATCAAATATAACAAATTGCAGCCCTCTAGCCTCAGTAGTTTTCATTTTATTCAAGGTTAAAGTTTGATATAATCGTGCTTCTGGCAAGGATATAGGATGGGCCGCCACCGGGCCATGGTTAACGTTTCAATGGTCGCGGCTCATAAAGCATTATCCTAGGACCACCCAAAGATCTATTTTCGGTGGCCTTGATTATACGCTGTAGCGGCTGTGCAGAAAAATCGATTGCGCCGAAGAAACTTCAGTGCATTTTTTACTTTATTATTATTAGTAGTAGTGTTTTCAAGATGTTTGTCGGTGGTATTAGCTCGCAAATGAAGTAGTTTCTCTCTCTCTCTCTCTCTCTCTCTCATTCATTTTACTGTACCTCCGTTCATATTCTCTTTCTCCCATCTGACTTTCCTTAACACTCTCCTAAAAATTGTTTCACAGTGCAACTGCGAGGTTTTCCTCCTGTTACACTTTTCAAACCTTCTTACTGTCAAGTTCCGTTTCAGCGCTGAATGACCCCATAGGTCCCAGTGCTTGGCCTTTGGCCTAAATCCTATATTCTCTCTTTTGGATCTTATATGAGTAATTGCCGTTTATAGATTCCTTTTATATTTTGCTCTTGAAATAAGTTCAGACTGTTTTAGCTCTATTTTCTGATAATGTGATGATTTTGGTGTAATCACATTTTCAGATCCCAGTTTTATATAAAGAAAACTGTGTGGAATAATTTCATTTTCACTTCTAACTTATTCGATGTTTTCATTGTTGCGTGAGTTGGAGGTATTAACAGTGCAAACTTTACAACCAGTATTAGCATACTAAAAAATAAAAAAAGTATAGGAATCTTTTCAAGAAAAAAAAATTCCCTAAGTCAGAACTGACCAGCTGAAAATGCTATGCGTATCTTTCTTTGTTTCTCTGTAGATTTTTGGGGTTTTAAGCCCCTTTTCATTTAGACAATGCCTAATGCTGATCATGCAGAAATGCTTCAGATGACCTGTCACTCATTTGTAGGTGGATTTACTTGAATAATGAAACCTGTCTCATCTCATATCTTAGTAACAGTCCGAAGCTTCGTGAAGCGCCGTTAGGTACATCCGGTCTTAGGATGTCCGAAGGTGATGCGACGGGAACAGCAACATTTTTAGTTTTCTGCTAAAGCAAACTATTGTGCCGGCTTTGCCTGTCCATCAGCAGTTTATTCTGCCCGCACTTTCTCTGTCCGCCCTCAGATCTTAAAAACGACTGAGGCTAGAGGGCTGCAAATTGGTATGTTGGTCATCCATCCTCCAATCACCAAACCTAACAAATTGCAGCCTCTAGCCTCAGCAGTTTTTATTTTAATTAAAGTTAAAGTTAGCTATAATCGTGCTTCTGGCAACGATATAGGATAGGCCATCACCGGGCCGTGGTTAAAGTTTCAAGGGTCGCGGCTCATACAGCATTATACCGAGACCACCGAATGATAGATCTGTTTTCGGTGGCCTTGATTATACGCTGTAGCGTCTGTACAGAAAACTCGATTGCGCCGAAGAATCTTCGGCCCATTTTTTTACTTTTTATATATAGCTTTGTACGATACTCATTATTCCCGTCATTCAAAATGTGCATTCAACATTCGACTAACGTTAACAGAAGGTAATGTTTCTTATTCTCTATATAATATATTCCGTACGTCGCTAATGATAATGTTCGCCTTGTTTTATGTATTTGCGGGAAGGTTAAAGTCAGCAACCCGATAACTGCTCTCCACTTAATATCCGTCCTGTTTGCGACTTCTCGTGATTTCTCCGAGTTTGATCATTCACTGGAGAAAAATCTGGAGTAAGAGAGACAACTTGTGTAAAACATCCACAGAAAGCTGTCAGCCATTCGAGTCAATAATGGAGTAGAGCAATATTTTGCTATGAATTCATAGCAACAGGGAGGGGTTTTGTGCGCTTGTGTTCTACTGCATAGCAAATGATTGTTATAACTTTCACTGAACAGATCTGCATTCAGCCGATTTATGAATCTCAGGCTGACCATGTAGAAATTATTCATTGCCCAGCCACATGAAAGCTTTGTCGTTTGACACACATAGAGTTGTATTGTCATACAAAATAGGCTCTTATGTTCCTCTTAAGTAGTGATTAACTTGAAACAACCGCTTAAAGGGTTTTTATTTACTTATTTATACATTTATTTACATACCCCACGTGCATTTTGAACCGGTCGTCTCAATTCACCAGAAGCTTCGTAGAAATAGTTCTAAATATGAGACTGATGTAAGTACTTTATTTACCACATTTCGAGGTCATACGATTCGCACTAAACGCCAGATGAACGATATGCATGGTATCCAAAACTGCTGCCGTTGTCTTCTTGAGGCGAGGTTTTGTCCGAATTCCAGAGCCGCATTCAGGCAAAATGAGCAGTACTCACTGGCTGTGTGTATAATTTCGATAGCCGCCTGATCTGCGTTACTTTCGGAGGTCCACCTTTCCCATTCTGCCGTCTGCCCCCTCTCGGGAAGTTATTTACGAGAGTGCCATACAGTCATATTGGCTTAGCGTTCTGATCAAGATTACACACATTTTATTTGGGAAGATCATTTACAAGGCTTCTTCCTTCAGGAGAGAATCCGGGGATGTCGGGAAAAAAAGTGACCCCTCGTTGACCCCTCGGACGAGGTAACTCAGTAACGGGCTGACCCCCGAAGAGATGGGCATTGTTATTGCAAATGCATTTGCCAAAAATGGTGTTGCCATCGAGCCAATTTATCACGCCATCCCTAACGCAACCTGACGAGTCTCTCTCTCTCTCTCTCTCTCTCTCTCTCTCTCTCGCGGTTCCTAAGTGGCTTCCTGACCCTCTGACACCGGACGCCACCTGACCCAGACAAGCGATGTTGTTGGACAGAAAACATTCCCTCGCGTCTAGTGACTGATGCTTGTTTCTTTGAGGGGAAAGTTTGCAACTTCTTCGTTTTACATACAGATTCTGTAAAGCAAGCTAGGAAAGAAGCTAGCAAGTACTGGAAAAATTAATGAAAGTAGTCTGTTCTCTCTTGTTTATCCTTGAAAGTATGATGGTAATTGAGCTAATACTGGGTGTTTAAAAGTATAATGCTAATTTAGCTAATATGAGCTTTGAAAAGTATAATGCTAATTTAGCTAATGCTGAGCTTTTGAAAAGTATAATGCTAATTTAGCTAATGCTGAGTTTTTGAAAGTATAATGTTAATTCAGCTAATTCTGAGTTTTTAAAAGTATAATGTTAATTCACCTAATAACTGGTTTTAAAAAGTATAGTGTTAATTTAGCTAACACTGAGTTTTTATTAAAAGTATAATGTTACTTTAGCTAATACTGAGTTTTGAAAAGTATAATGTTAATTTAGCTAATACTGAGTTTTGAAAAGTATAAGTTAATTTAGCTAATACTGAATTTGAAAAGTATAATGTTAATTTAGCTAATACTGAGTTTTGAAAAGTATAATGTTAGTTTAGCTAATACAGAGTTTTGAGAAGCCGTAGATTATTAAATCTTCAGTATCAGGACCATTATGTAACTTCATGAAAACTGAACGTTAGAAAAACAAAACTAAATCCTATTAGAACGAAAGTTACATTCGTAATGGAACAAAGACAGGAAAGATGGTGGATTTGCCTCTTATTAATTCTTATTATCGAAGGTTATAGATTTAGTCTTTTTCTTAAAGCTTCGGTTTTATTCTTAGAATTTAGGCGACAGATGTTATCAGCATGCTTTCTAATCCTTTCTTCTTAGTCCCTTCACTGATTCCTCTTTTTCTTGGAATCCGCTCTCCCTTGTATCCTATGCTTGTATCACTTGCGGATCCAGGGCGGGGGGGACCTAGGCACGTGCCCCCCCACCCCCCATGAAAAATAATGACAAAACAATAATATTGAAGATTTATATAAAAATAACATAAATGAGAAACATAAAAATAGGAAAGAAATAAAAAATCTTGTAGAAATAATATATATATATATATGTATGTATATGTATATATATATATATATATATATATATATATATATATATATATATATGTATGTATATATAATATATGTATAATAAAATTGGTGCCTCCCCCATGAAATTTTGCTGGATCCGCTAGTGGCTTGTATGATTACAAAAACCCAAATTTGAAATCCCTCCACGTATGAAATTCTATATACTATCGCACTGTATTAATACGCGATGATTCGAATGTGGAGCCAGTGTCGCTTCCCTTCAGTGAATAAGATTTTTCCACAAAATTCCCACGAGTAAATCTGGAATTTCCACGTTGTCATTCACAAAGAGGGACAGATAAATAAAGCAGATAAAATCAGGGTAACCTGTAATCAATCAGAGTTACACGTGAAGACATTGACAAACAGTTCTAACTTTCAAGTGGGTCAATTATAAACACCGCCTTCAAGAAAACTCTTTACCTTCTGTGACAGTTATGATTCAGTAGGAGAAAATACAGAATTTTGTTACCTGTAAGTTTGATTGTATTAAATGCAGCTTGAAAAATAAAATACTACCTGTAAGAAAATAACCTTACCTTTGAATGATTATGTAAAATTCACGTTTTTTAAATAAAATTAATACTATTTGACCCTAAAACATGGTCCAGTAATTACTGCAGAGGAAAAATACTTTGAAGTTTAAATATGAAACAAAACATTCTATTTTAATTAAAAACTCATATAAATTTTATAAAATTATTCAGTTTTAACTAAACACTCATTTTCATAAAGCATTCTCTGCCTAGCTTTAGGTTCACAATGTCTTGATTTTCGCAGTAGATATGACGTTAACACAAGGTATAACTTGAAGGGACAAATCATAGCGATTTTGTACTTCGGCCCCTAGCTGCAACCCCTTTCGTTCCCTTTACTGTACCTCCTTTCATATTCTCTTTCTTCCATCTTACTTTCCACTCTCTCCTAACAACTGATTCATAGTGCAACTGCGAGGTTTTCCTCCTGTTACACCTTTCAAACCTTCTACTGTCAATTTCCGTTTCAGTGCTGAATGACGTCATAAGTCCCAGCACTTGGCCTTTGGCCTAAATTCTATATTTATTCTACTCCAATATCTACCTCTGAATGCAGATTTGTAACTGGAAGGAACAGATATAATATAACCCATGACTGGGGAAATGGCAAAATGAGGATGTGAATTTTGTAACACGAGTAATGTGTCAATTTAACTTGCAGGCGTAGCTGCACTTGACTGAGCAGCATCTGTCTATTGTTTAAAGGACAAGTTTCTGTGAATGTCTTGAAACCGTATCCATAACTGATAAAATTCATAAAAATAAAGAGCGAGGATTTTTTCTTTTGGGGGGGGAGGGACGTTTAGATAAATGGCCTTGATTGTAAAAACTATTGCAACTGGCAGTGCAGGACACTGCCTTCATTTTTAATAATGATCATTGTTACACTCAAATAGATGGTATGGCTGTCGGTTCGCCATTAAGGCCCATCTTTTTATGTTCTCCCTGGAGGAGCACTTTTTGGACACGTCCTTTTGAGTTACCATCCGCTGTTCAGCAAAAGGTGACATCTCTTTGCGCTTTTTAGATGAAAGTGTGACCCCGAAAGGTTTCTTGAGTTTATCAATAGTGTGAAAGTGACAGTAAACTACATTTCTTGGATGATATAGTCTTACGACGTTGTGATCGTTTTAACACTTCAGTTTACAGGGAAGAAGACTTTTACAGGACTAGGTTCAATTTTACTCTATATAGTCACTGTTTTTATGATTTTAAATCAAACTTTATCTACACGACTTGATCATGTCTTTTCATTGACATCTAGTATCTACTCTACTTGACGGGGCCTTTTCATTGACATCTAGTATCTACATTACTTGATCTTGCCTTTTCATTGACATCTAGTATCTACATTACTTGATCTTGCCTTTTCATTGACATCTAGTATCTACATTACTTGATCTTGCCTTTTCATTGACATCTAGTATGGAATTTTTCACGAAGAAATCCTTTTTTAACATAAATATTTTACAAGTAAATATTCCCACCACCCCTTTTCTCAGGCATGTTTACAGACTTCTTAATAAGGGTTTTGTTCCAAAATTCTCCTCACCTAGTGTGCCTAAGCTTCCATTTTATGCAAATACACCTTTAATCCGTGGTAAAAACGTCTACGATGTACTAAGAAAACATATTTAGTTATTTGCCTGCAATTAAATTTAATATCATCCCAACAAACCCCGTACCCTGGGCAGCTTGTTTCAATTCAAGGATGAACTTGACCCTTTGATGACCTCATGTGTTGTGTACATGTTCAATTGCCCTAGATGTAATCTATGGATCCACGCAGAGGTTACTAAGGGCCAGAATTGATTGCCACAGAGGCGTTAGCTATCGCACTGGTGGCAAATTTGCTAATCCTGAATTTTCCAACATCAGACACAGAAATGCAAGCATAATATCAGGTACAAAGATTTTGAAATATTGTGACGGGCACCGAATGGCAAGCTACTGACAATGCTGGAATCTTTGATTATAAAATAAGTTGTTCCTCAATTGAACACTTAGCAGTCTTCCTTCCTCGACCACTCTTTACCTCACGTGAAGAACTGTTGACTTTTGTCATTTCTGGTTTGTTCCTTTTGACATTTCGTCCTTCCTTTCTCTCGTGATGGCTGGTTCTCTTAGAGATAGTTTCAATTTCGTTATTTATAATGTATTATGTCTTATATTTGTATTTTAGCACTTTTAAAGTTTATTTTATTGGTGTTCTTGTCTTTATAGCTTGAATACGAAACGGTATGTTTTCAGACGTCGCCAATAAATGTATTTTAAGGACCACCTGAGATGTGATTACTCCTTCAACCTTCTTGTATACGTTCAAGTTACTAGTAACTTCTATGCCATAGAACATTATTATTATATATATATACATACATATCTATATATATATACATATATATATATATTACATATATATATATATATATATATATATATATATATATATATATATATATATATATATATATATATATTATAATAATGAATAATAAATAGATCAAAGAAATTGGTTCAGAAAGACAGATGCCTTAAAGTAGTATTACAACTTCATAATTGTTCAAAGTTGAAGGATGGATAAATACGAAATATCTCCAGTTACTGAAGACAGTCAACTGGGAGAACAGTGCTCAGTGGCAGAATCAACGTCTCGAAACCTGTAGACGAACGAATCCTTGATGTCCATACCAAGTTGTCTGCGGTCGTGGACGTTTCGGCCGTAAGTTATTTAGGCCGTAACATCCAAAACTGCATAAGACGTTATGTTTATGGTAGTTACCGTTATGGTTATGGTATTTACCATTATTTTATGTTTTACGTACATCCCCAGGAGGCTGGTACTAAACACGACGCCCATTTTGCACGTAAACGTGCTTACGGCCTGAGTGACTTCCGGCCGAAACGACCCGAACTCGTTTCCTGGGCGTCTGAATTATATGTTTTTCAAGTGTTGCGGAAAAGAAAAACACGCGTTTAGGCAGAAAGGCAGAAACAGGACCGATACAGTGCACACTAAAATGGTTCGAAATCTCCCCATTTCTGCAAATTGAGAGGATTTTGCTTCTGCTAGAACTGAGGATGGTAAAATATCGTTAGCTCGAGCTGATTCGTCTCTGTTTCGGTATTATCTTATTTTCATTGTTAAGATAAGGTCCCAGAACTAAAATGAGGAAGCGAGTGTCCTCTCTGAAACAAATACCGATGCTGATACTCCAGGTGTTGACGCATTTTGATTGAAGCGATGAAGACGAACGTTCATAACAAAAGAGAGAAAGAGAAAGAGAGAGAGAGAGAGAAATGCCTTGTAACAAAAAGTGCAAGATTAGAGCTAAGAAAGCTACGAGTTTTGAACCCTCAGGCAATGCTATTAGGTAGGATGAAATTAACTGCTAGCCATGTGCACTGCTTGCTGGAGTACGTCAAGCTTTTTTTTTTTTTCTGTAACTCACATCGTGTTTTTTTTTTTGTAATTCACAGCATGTTTTTTCCTGTAGTTCTCAGCGTGTTATTTGCAGATGTGCAAATAAATCAGAACCTTGACTGACATATATATATATATATATATATATATATATATATAGACAATATATATATATATATATATATATATATATATATTTGGACAAGATGACATTTAACAATTTGTACCCCACCTTCGACTGCCATGTTCTTATATTGTTGATAACTGTTGTAGGAGAATTTTTAAGGCCTCTGATATAGAATACAGTGAAGTATACATTAATCTAACTAAGAACAGAAAAACTTGGATTATATTTCTGTTGGAAATTCTGTTCATCGATTGTACCTCCCTGTATGTGTATATCAATCTATCTATCTATCTATCTATCTATCTATCTATATATATATATATATATATATAAATTTTCTGATTATTATCAGGGATCAGAACTCCAGGTCTTTCAAATGATTAGACCAAAGCGCTGCCATTTGAAAGACCCTGCCTGATCCTGATGAGTCAGATATTTATTTCTGTTCCGCACGTGATTGTGTGTTGATTATTATTTCTATATATATATATATATATATATATATATATATATATATATATATATATATATATATATATATATATATATATATATAATATATTATATATAAATATATATGTATATATGTATATATATATATATCATCGATCCCACATAGAAAAGGGAAAAGATGTTGAGAAAGAATATATATATATATATATATATATATATATATATATATATATATATATAAGTTTAGGTTCGGTTCCTAAACTTCGCAACATCGTAACAGAAATTCCTAATAATACTTATCTTAACGTCTTACCTTATGCATTGACAGACCAGACGCAGCGAAGCTCACGCCTTTTTGGATAAATATAAAAAAGAAAATTTCCAGCGTAGACGAATATTGTGCGAAGAAAAAGGGAACAATTCGAGGGTGTGACTTGAAGTAACTTGAAGACTCCGACGAGGAACAAACAGACCGCTCGCAAACACGCGCCTTATAGGCGATGCGGAGAGTAAGCAGATGTTGACCCCGGCATTTCCTGAGGTCATTTTCATCAGGTGCAACGCTGACCCTCTCGCCGGAAGCGGGCCTGCCCGAGGAGGAGGGGCAGAGGGAGGAGGAGGAGGAGACCAGGTGGATTTTGGGGACGGGAAAGTGTGAGCTTATAGTGGGTAGACTGGAATGAAAAGGGAAGGGCAGGAGAGAGAGAGAGAGAGAGAGAGAGAGAGAGAGAGGGGCAGGTGAGGGAGAGAGAGAGATGAAAAGGGAAGGGCAGGTGAGAGAGAGAGAGAGAGAGAGAGATATGAAAAGGGAAGGGCAGATGAGAGAGAAAGAGAGAGAGACGAATGAAAAGGGAAGGGCAGGTGAGAGAGAGAGAGAGAGATGAAAAGGGAATGGCAGGAGAGAGAGAGAGAGAGAGAGAAGAGAAGAGAGGCAACATCGGAGGGATGTGCGCTTCGTCAAACTTCCTGATTCTTTTCATAAAGCCTTAGTATTACAGGGATAGGAATTAGGGTGACGTGTGAGGGAGGGGGGGGAAGTGTTTGGGATGGTGAGCATTTGTTTTTCAGGAAAAAAGATTAATTTGATATTTCCTCTCTCTCTCTCTCTCTCTCTCTCTCTCTCTCTCTCTCTCTCTCTCTCTCCTCGGTAGACTTTTGATTCTTTTTTCCAATTACAGAACAGTGCAGAGCAAGGGAATATGTCCGAATTTCATTGCTGAAAAAATGGTGAAATTTTTCATTTTTTAGGTTAAAAAACCACAAAATCTACACTCGACAAGAAGCAGTATCCGCTTTCACTTAACATAGTAACAGTTGTCTCCTGCTAAGCGTCGAATAACTAATATTTCCGATACTTATTATTAATGCTTTGTAACTGAAAGCCTAAAGTGGTAGAAATTATTGTTCTTTTGTTCATTTACGGTTCGGTTTGAATTTCATTTCTGGAGATTATTTGTATTAGATGAAAGTGGAACATGCTCTTTTGTATTAGATGAAAGTGGAACGTTCTCTTTTTGTATTAGATGAAAGTGGAACATGCTCTTTTGTATTAGATGAAAGTGGAACGTGCTCTTTTGTATTAGATGAAAGTGGAACATGCTCTTTTGTATTAGATGAAAGTGGAACGTTCTCTTTTGTATTAGATGAAAGTGGAACATGCTCTTTTGTATTAGATGAAGGTTGAACGCGCTCTTTTGTATTAGATGAAAGTGGAACATGCTCTTTTGTATTAGATGAAAGTGGAACGTTCTCTTTTTGTATTAGATGAAAGTGGAACATGCTCTTTTGTATTAGATGAAGGTTGAACGCGCTCTTTTGTATTAGATGAAAGTGGAACATGCTCTTTTGTATTAGATGAAGGTTGAACGCGCTCTTTTGTATTAGATGAAAGTGGAACATGCTCTTTTGTATTAGATGAAGGTGAACGTGCCCTTTGTATTAGATGAAAGTGAACGTGCTCTTTTGTATTAGATGAAAGTGGAACGTGCCCTTTTTGTATTAGATGAAAGTGAACATGTTTTTTGTATTAGATGAAAGTGGAACATGCTTTTTGTATTAGATGAAAGTGGAACATGCTCTTTGTATTAGATGAAAGTGGAACATGCATCTTTTGTATTAGATGAAGGTGGAACGTGCCTTTTGTATTAGATGAAAGTGAAACATGCTCTTGTATTAGATGAAGGTGGAACGTGCCCTTTTTGTATTAGATGAAAGTGGAACGTGCTCTTTTGTATTAGATGAAAGTGGAACGTGCTCTTTGTATTAGATGAAAGTGGAACGTGCTCTTTTGTATTAGATGAAAGTGGAACATGCTCTTTGTATTAGATGAAGGTTGAACGCTCTTTGTATTAGATGAAAGTGGAACATGCTCTTTGTATTAGATGAAGGTGGAACGTGCCCTTTGTATTAGATGAAAGTGGAACGTGCCCTTTTGTATTAGATGAAAGTGGAACATGCTCTTTTTGTATTAGATGAAAGTGGAACATGCTCTTTTGTATTTAGATGAAAGTGGAACATGCTTTGTATTAGATGAAAGTGGAACATGCTCTTTGTATTAGATGAAAGTGGAACATGCTCTTTTGTATTAGATGAAAGTGGAACATGCTCTTTTGTATTAGATGAAAGTGGAACATGCTCTTTTGTATTAGATGAAAGTGGAACATGCTCTTTTGTATTAGATGAAAGTGGAACATGCTCTTTTGTATTAGATGAAGGTGGAACGTGCCCTTTTGTATTAGATGAAAGTGGAACGTGCTCTTTTGTATTAGATGAAAGTGGAACGTGCCCTTTTGTATTAGATGAAAGTGGAACATGCTCTTTTGTATTAGATGAAAGTGGAACATGCTCTTTTGTATTAGATGAAAGTGGAACATGCTCTTTTGTATTAGATGAAAGTGGAACATGCTCTTTTGTATTAGATGAAGGTGGAACGTGCCCTTTTGTATTAGATGAAAGTGGAACATGCTCTTTTGTATTAGATGAAGGTGGAACGTGCCCTTTTGTATTAGATGAAAGTGGTACGTGCTCTTTTGTATTAGATGAAAGTGGAACATGCTCTTTTGTATTAGATGAAAGTGGAACGTGCTCTTTTGTATTAGATGAAAGTGGAACATGCTCTTTTGTATTAGATGAAAGTGGAACATGCTCTTTTGTATTAGATGAAAGTGGAACGTGCTCTTTTGTATTAGATGAAAGTGGAACATGCTCTTTTGTATTAGATGAAAGTGGAACGTGCTCTTTTGTATTAGATGAAAGTGGAACATGCTCTTTTGTATTAGATGAAGGTGGAACGTGCCCTTTTGTATTAGATGAAAGTGGTACGTGCTCTTTTGTATTAGATGAAAGTGGAACATGCTCTTTTGTATTAGATGAAGGTGGAACGTGCCCTTTTGTATTAGATGAAAGTGGAACGTGCTCTTTTGTATTAGATGAAAGTGGAACATGCTCTTTTGTATTAGATGAAAGTGGAACATGCTCTTTTGTATTAGATGAAAGTGGAACGTGCTCTTTTGTATTAGATGAAAGTGGAACATGCTCTTTTGTATTAGATGAAAGTGGAACGTGCTCTTTTGTATCAGATGACGGTAGGACGTGCTCTTTTGTATCAGATGAAAGTGGAACTTGCTCTTCTTTATTAGATGAAAGTGGAACGTGCTCTTTTTTATTAGGTGAAAGTGGAACGTCCTCTTGTGTACTAGATGGAAATGGAACGTGCTCTTTTGTATTAGATGAATGTAGAACGTGCTCTTTTCTATTAGATGAAAGTGGAACGTGTTCTTTTGTATTAGATGAAAGTGGAACACGATCTTGTGTATTTGACGAAAGTGATACGTGCTCTTTTGTCGGACATTAACGAGCATTGGCGGCTTTACAAAAGCATACTGGATAGGCCTAATCCTTCAGAACGTCGTTGTTTTTAGCGAGGGTCTTCTGACCAAGTATGATTCAGTGTTTGATTATACTATTATTTATTTTGAACACAGGTATTGTGATCCCCTCGATTTTGCTCTCTCTCTCTCTCTCTCTCTCTCTCTGCGCGTGTGTATGTGATACACAAAAACTCCGCTTCAAAGGTGATGCATACGCTTAAGCTCTTTTTCAAGCGGGCCATTAAGATCATAGTGTTCTTCTTTACAGCTCTGTGACATTGCTAGTTGCAGTATGCAAATATGGAAGTCCTCGCTTCGCATGTGTGCCCCACCATCAGTGTAACTAATTCTTTTTCACCTCCAGTTGATTCCAGTCAATATTATACATATAATGTGTGTGTGTATTCTATATTATATATATATATATATATATATATATATGTGTGTGTGTGTGTGTGTGTGTGTGTGTGTGTGTAATTTTATGCCTTCTCGTTACGTGCTTGATCTGTGGCCTCAGATGTTTATGGAAAATTATTGGAGCTCTCATTTTGATCTTTGGTGCATCGCCATGGTGTGGATTCAGACACACTATGATGTTTAATGGGTCTTATGGCCACCCTTTCATTATAGATGTATTATATTCTGTTTTGGCGAAGTTCTTCTAACTCTTGAGATGTGGAAAGACCAGTCGAATAGATTACGTTATTGAATGAAGCATAATGAAGACACATGGACTGATGAAATAAATAAAAGCGGAAAGAATAACTATATCTGCATAACTGTGATGGGTCAAGGAGTCCTCACTGCGACCCACTTCCCCGCAGAAAGCTTCCTCCAGAATTCAGCAGTCAAGTCGAACAGGGCTTTGGAAAGATTCAGGTGAATGGAATATTAATGGGAAGGCAGTAGAAACGTCTCCTACCATTAATGGCCTTTTAGATATTGATTGAGCTGTAGTTTATTCAGGAACAAATGGCGGTTATGTGACCTCTCGTTACCAGCGAGTGTCTGTCCTCGGTAATTGGCGGGAAATGAATCTCTCAGGAGGCAATTGTCATTAATGGAATTCAGTATTGAAAACCTCATCGGGTGCGTCAAGGGCTCTATTTCATTTCATTTGCTTCTTCTCTTGATCTCGCTGCAGCTTTTAAGCAGGATGGAGAGAGTGTTTCTTAGTTTTCCTTAAAAGAAAACTACTGTGCCGGCTCTGTCTGTCCGTCCGTACTTTATTCTGTCCGCCCTCAGATCTTAAAATCTACCAAGGCTAGAGGGCTGCAAAATGTTATGCTGATCATCCACCCTCCAATCATCAAACATACCAAATTGCAACCCTCTAGCCTCAGTAGTTTTCATTTTATTTAAGGTCAAAGTTAGCCTTAATCGTGCTTCTGGCAACGATATAGTATAGGCCACCACCGGGCCGTGGTTAAAGTTTCATGGGCCGCGGCTCATACAGCATTATACCGAGACCACCGAAAGATAGATCGACTTTCGGTGGCCTTGATTATACGCTATAGCGGTTGCACAGAAAACTCGATTGCGCCGAAGAAACTTCGGCGCATTTTTTACTTGTTTTTTCATATAACCACTTGAAACCTGAGTTAGGCCTTTTGACATTTCTTCCTAACTGGGCTGCTTTGTTAACAGATGAATCATGTGAACTACAAAGTTAGGGCTGGGAAGGTATTTGAGACTAAGATATATCTCTTCCTAACAACACCCGCTGAGAATAAGTTTGTTCATCACTCCACTATGTTATAGGTAATATAGCTTTTCTGTCTCTCTCTCTCGTTGCAGCTATTAGATGCAAAGTAAAGTATAATAACAGGACGTATTAGATTACTACGTAAGAATGAAATGTAATAGATGTCAATAATTACGAGCGAATAGCTGCAGTATACGTGACTATCTGTTGTAATTTCTCTAAGTGGCTTTGGCTTATCGCGTAATGACACGTCTTTCGGAAACACCTCGTGTAGAATGAGTATTCCTCTGTCACCTAAATAGATTACGTGAGAGGGTCAGTGTAGGCATTACCCAAGGGTCTGTCCCTTCGGCCCCTAGCTACAACCTCTTTCATTCCTTTTACTGTACCTCCGTTCATATTCGCTTTCTTCCATCTGACTTTCCACCCTCTCTAACAATTTTTTCATAGTGCAGCTGCGAGGTGTTCCTCCTGTTACACCTTTCAAACCTTCTTACATTCAGTTTCCACTTTCAGCGCTGAACGAACTCATAGGTCCCAGCGCTTGGCCATTGGCCAAAAATGTATATATTCATTCTTTATTGTTCGTTTCCACGGCAAGTTTCTTTTGGGTTATTAAATCCCCTGTGATTTTTTTTTTCTTTTTTTTTTTTTGCTTGAAGTGATATTTTTATTTCCTATCAGGTTTAGGCCTGTCTTTTATATTGCAGCTGTGGGTGAAAGGTCTGAATTTTAAAAGCTATTTAGCTGAAGAGGTTTCGAAGGCTGATTTTGTTTTTTTATTCAAGGGAACAAGGTTAAGCAGACCACTGGATGCAAGTGGATAGAATAACAACTCTCTCTCTCTCTCTCTTAGGTTAACGGGTTTTTCTTTTATTTGTGTAATCCAATGTTGTTTGTTTGTTCCCTTACCTGAAAACCAGCTTGACGCTCCATTAGCGACGGCTTCCATCTTTGATAATGAATACATCTGCACTTGTTGTTGGGTTCATTTGAAGATTAATTCTAAGGTTATGCTGGCCCGGGTAACTGATAATGGCTTCGCATGTTAAAATAAGCAAATAATCTAACGTCTGTCTCATTCATTAAGAGCAACGCGTGACTTGAACAAATAGGTAAAGAGCCAGGCTGAGAAACTTCAACATTTCATTTATTTTCATTCTTTATCATTTCATCCCCAAATTGGTAATGATAGCAATGTACAGGAGAGGTTGCATTGTATACATCTTGCCTTTTTCACTTCTCTTCGGGTACTAGCTCCGCCATCGCTGTTCTATTGCCCTAAGGCTCTCATAGAAATGAATAGGGCAGTAATTTCGGCCTATAGTGCCGTTCATTCTCATGTTTTCGCCGTAGAAAGTTTCAGTTCCACGTCTCTTTTGATGCGCTCACAGGTCCGCGCACGCATGCACGTGCGCGCTTTCATATGAAATTGTTTGTCATCAAAAATTCTCTTTGCTGCCTTACTTCAGTAGAATGTATATAACAAAGCGAAGTAACTTTAGCGTAACAATTCGTTTCCAGATGGCTGCGGTTCCTCGAATTGGCACGCGAAGAAGAAGAAGAAGCAACGGCAATAGGACTGTGCAGGTACCGTGTCCAATCGCACCAGATGCGTTGTAGAAGGTGAGTATTGTGAAGTGCCCATCTCATGTTTATTGTGTAGGTAATGCCCGGCCGATGAAGCATATCTAACCGGTATTTTGCTGATGGCAAGGGTTGAAAAGTTGTTTCAGAGTTCTCGCGGGATTCCGACGTAATTGCTTCGATAATTGCCTTGCCTCCAGGCGAACGGACGTACGCGGAGAATAGGACAGATATTGATTTCTGAGGATTCGTTAGGATTCTTTGAATCTTGCTAAGATATTCATGAAGAAGGTTTCCTTCCTCAAGGTCTTCGTTGGTTTTACAGATGATGATGATGATGATTATTATTATTATTATTATTATTATTATTATTATTATTATTATTATCATTCAGAAGATGAACCCTATTCATATGGAACAAGCCCACCACAGGGGCCATTGACTTAAAATTCAAGCCTCCAAAGATTATTATTATTATTATTATTATTATTATTATTATTATTATTATTATTATTATTATTATGAAGATAAACCCTATTCATATGGAACAATCCCACCCGAGGGGCCACTGACATGAAATTCAAGCTTCCAGAGAAATGGTGCTCTTTAATTAAATAAGACAAGGTAAAGGGAAATGCAGAAAGTAGAGGTATCACTCATTAAAAAGAAGAAATAGATTAATAAATTAATAAATAGATGTAGCACGAAGGCCTCCAGCAAAAATGACTCTGTGTTTTTAAGGAGCCATTGTAATACTCTCGCACGTGCGTTTAGGCCAAAAGTAAGAGATTGGAGAGTGATGAAGATTACAGGTTACAGTCGCCATTGGGTTAAAGGGAAGGAAGAGAAAAGCTGCATTTTTTTTTTTTTTTTTTTTTTTTTTTTTTTTTTTTTTTTTTTTGTATTATTCTTCGTGTCGTTGGAGAGTGAATAGGTCGAAGGTTGAGACCACCTCGCAGTAGAAAGAGTACGTTTTAACTTTCTAAGCAGTAAGTAGTTAGGTTGTCGAAGTTCTCTCTCTCTCTCTCTCTCTCTCTCTCTCTCTCTCTCCACGTCTTAAACCAAAACATACGCTGATAAAGCTTATGGTTGAGTAGGAAACTATCTCGTTTTTGGTTTTGGGAACGTAACAAAGATATATTACGAAACTGATATTTATTTAAAGTCGTTTAGCACTATCAAGTTCCATCTTCATTGCATTATATGTCATTGACTATGGAAGCGGAATGATTTGTGCTTTAATTTGAGGTTGTTGGTGTCGTGGAGCGTTGACGAGAAGTTGTATTATTCCTTTGCGTTCGATTTCAGTACTGCTCCGAGAATCAGTCAGTGAATTATTAGTTTTAAACAATGAGCTGATTGTACCTTGCTCGTTCCTAACTATTCAGAACTGAATTTAAAATTCTCCCTGTGTTAGAGTTTGAACGGAGAGGGGACCAGAAAATAAAGTGAAAATCGCTCATACGAGATCGACCTGAGGTGCAAATTTGAGTTGGAAACCGCTGAACTTCGGAGTCTCTTCACTCGTGAGATTCAGATCCCCAGTCAGTTTTTGAGAGGCTATAACTACAAGTACAATCATTTTCGGCTCACAGTTGGTCATTCTCTTCCATGGGGCGTGTTGTTTTGCAAAGTTTCGCAATGAGGCAAGCAGGGGAGATGGCAGCCATCTTTGAACTCCACGTTAGCAAAGCAGGACCCGTCGTCTTTATCGACAGGCTATCCATAAAAGATGTTCTATGCACGTACGGACTTTTTTTTTCCAAATCGGGGTTAAAATTTCTAACCTGGGCTTATGAAATGAATCCCCTACCTCATGGCGTATGAACTCGTTAGTATTTTTTATTGCTGATATGTTCGACTTTATTTATTTCTGTATATCATTGTGCTATGTTGTGTGTGTGCGTCCGTGTTTATGTCTGTGTTCTCATATGAGCATTCTATATCTCGTTTAAATTTACTAGTATACTTGAAAGACTGAAAAGTGTCACCAAAGGTTGCCTCTGTTTTTACGAGGCGAGCTAAGTATTCCGTAATGCCAAAGGTGTGTGTCAGCCACGCTGTCAAAATATTAGTTTTCTAAAAAAAAAAATATATAAATTCGATAAAGCGTCCAGTTTTCACAATAAAACAGATGTCAATAGCAAGGTATTTGTTGCGAAATGCGTAGCCTAAAAAAGGATATGAGAAATGTAGTTAAGTACACATTCGGAAATCGTATACCATCGACACGTGTAGACAATGTTCGCCGAAGGACATTTTCTTACAGTGTGATGTTAGGTCACAACACAGTTAATGAGACACTTCTCGCACTGTTGACAAGGTCTTAAGATTTCATCACTCGGCAAATACTACACCGTGGTAAGTAGGTTTTGTTGAATACTTTGCTCTAGGCCACGTGGATGAAACCTCCTTTTCATTTTCAACATGGTAATTTCTTCATCAGTTAAACCGTTCCGGTGGTTTGCTCTTTCTAAAACGCCTTAATTATTAGATATTTTGTATGATACATGTTTAGTTACTTGCGTTGTATTCAGTACAACTTATAGTTGATGCTCATTTTTTTTTCACTTCATGTCAAATAAATAGATGATGACTAAGCTTTTATGTAGACTATCTCCTTACCGAAAGAGAGAACGTCGATTTAGAAATCTGACTTGCGCAGTCACGCGTATTGCTCTCTCTCTCTCTCTCTCTCTCTCTCTCTCTCTCTCTCTCTCTCATAGGTTGGTCTTGATTTCAATTAATATAATATTATATATATATATATAGTATATATATATATATATATATATATTAATATTATATATATATATATATATATATATATATATATATTGTATGTATGTATACATATTATATATATATATATATATATATATATATATATATATATATATATCTTCGTTTTTTGGTTTTAACGTGTTTTTATACCCATTTTTATATGGGGTAGCACGGTGCCTTTCTTTGAAGGACTTTGATTTAGTGGGGTAGGCCGTAACCTCGACCGGCTGCCCTGCCTGACATCGCTTAGACCCCGGTACCGAACGTGTACATGTATTACCGAAACCCCAGCCCTTTTCTCCCAGCAGCAGGAGGAGAACTGGGCGGGTAGTCCGACAGTTCGAGACGTGTGAGGTGTCTGTTATGTTTTTAGAAGATGTTGAGCGGCTTTGTTTATGTGTATTAGTCTGTAACATCCATTTGCTTTCAGCAAACCTATCCGTTGATTATACGAATCCCGGATGTCTACACGGATAGCAAAGTTTCCGCCTCTGACTGGTCGGCTGCGGGGATTGGCCCTCGCCACAGGCTTCTATGAAGTCTGTGGTTGCCATCTACCAACCAAGCCATCGAGGCTCTATATATATATATATATATATATATATATATATATATATATATATATATATATATATAATTATAATTTAGCCGTCAAATACTGTTTTAGACATCTTATAAACAAGTCGTAACTTCTGTTACGTAATGCCATGAGTACCAGCGATCACCATTTAACAAAGTAACGAAGTACATTACACGCTAGTCTACTCAATCCATCTTCTATAGAACTTTTCCATACATCATAAGTGACATAAGAGGAATGCAAGTCATTCCCTCCTTTTCCTGGCAACAGTAATTATGTTTGTCAGATGATCAAGTTGCTGCTGACTTGCTTAGGATATTAGGTAGAACATGGCCTACCTGCGCCGTTCACCATGACCATAATCCCGAAACAAGAAGAGGGCGATTCAAAGGCCAAGATAAATTAACGGTCGCTCCCCGCACGCCGCCTCTTGTCAGCTTAACGGTCGCAAAGAAAAATCGCTATTAGAGCAATTAAGGCGAGCGCTCATGGTGCATGCCAGCTAGGAAGGCTCCCTTCCTCCAGGGAAGCGAACTTCTCATAACTCAAGATATGTTCTTTTTGCATTTTTTTTTCTATACATCAGAAATGAATTCGATCTGACGTTTGTTGCGTCGTTTCTCCAACTGCTGCTGATGCCCGTTACATTGTATCGTTAGGAAAAGTTGGCCTCTCTGCGCGCAGGTCATGCGACTTCTCGTCAAACCATTTCCCAGGGCACTGGCTGCCGCGGCGGCGTTGGCGGTGTCGTTTGTGCGGGGCCTCTTAAAAGGCTCCGCGGCGGCTTACCAAAAACCCACATCGCTTCATCAGGTGTTTGAAAAGGAGCTGAGATGTCTGGACGCTGGCGCCAAAAGCGCGTGATTTAGGATCCTATTTACTCTGCGGGCGAATCAGATGCAAGTTTGGGTATCGCCCTATATATATCCTCCCGTATATCCGCCCGTATGAATTTCTATGCGGGCTCCCCCATACATCACTCTGCACACACGTACCTAGATTAATGTCGTGCTAAAGCCTGCCTACTGTGTGTCTTCCGTGTAAAGAGTTTAAGCGGGGCCCCGACGTGAAGGTGGTCCGTGGCCCCTTTTTTCACCTCGCGCCGTCAAAGCGTTTTAGCGGCTTTTCTCGCGGCATAAATCTTTCCTTAAGCGTATTCACAGTCTATGTCTATGCAGTATGTTGAGCGATTCCTACGCATTATAGGTCTGTATCCGAACTTTCTCTCACACACACACACACACACACACACACATATATATATAGTATATGTGTGTGTGTATTTATTATTATTATTATTATTATTTCAAGGGAGTAGACCCTCTTTTAAACAGGTCTTATTGAAAAGGATGGCTGTATTATGCGAATTTATCTTATATAGTGTCTTTTCTATCTTCCTTATGATTCGCTTTTCAGGTACCGTCGACATGTTTCGACCAGCTCGTTGGTCATCCAGCAGGTCGAAACATGGTGACGGTGCCTAAAATAGAACCTGAATCTAGACGAACGATTGCTGATTGGATATTTTAACAAAAGACTTCCCACATTCCGCACACAATCCTTTTCCAACATGAATATCGGCCAGTTGCTGACTAACATCGCTGAGCCTGAAAAGCGAATCATAAGGAAGATATTATTATTATTATTATTATTATTATTATTATTATTATTATTATTCAGAAGATGAACCCTGTTCTTATGGAACCAGCCTGCAGGGTCCATTGACTTAAAGTTCAGTCTTCCAAAAAATATGGAATTCATTTGAAAGAAGTAACAGAAGGGAATATAGGAAATGCAGAAGGAAGAGATCGGTTATTAGAAAAGAAAAAAAATTAAAAACTAATAAATAAATGGGTAAAAATGTAAGCAAATAATAAAATACGAAGAGAATTACTCAGGGTAGTAATGCGTTGCATCTTTACTTGAACTTTTGGGGTTCCAATTGCCCAACATCCTTAGGGAATAAAGGACCTCTGGATCTGAGAAGTTCTTTGGAACAGGCATTGTATTACTAAGCTTGCGCTAAGCTGCAAAGGTACTAAGCTGACATGAAATTATAAAATCTACCAATCTTGGGATACAACGCGATACACACATATATATATATATATATATATATATATATATATATATATGTATGTGTGTGTGTGTGTATATGTATATATATATATATATATATATATATATATATATATATATATATATATATATATATCCTGAGGAAAAAATCGAATCTGATATTAAACGATGTTTGTAGCTTAATGTTTGAAAATATAAATATCACGGTGATATGAAAAAGATTTATAATTATATATATACTACACACACACACACACCAGCTGTCCAACCCGGCGCTGCCCGGGATAACTGAATGACGACCTGTAAACTCTCTCTCTCTCTCTCTCTCTCTCTCTCTCTTCTCTCTCTCCTCTCCCTCTCTCTCTCCAGCCCCACCCTCTTTTTGCCATAGATGCCTTACCCCATAGTAATTAGGTATGATAAATTCGTAAAGTTACTAAGTCTACGGGCAGAACCAGCCCGTTTCAGGGAAGCCCTTCCCGGTCTTGGTGCCATTTGGTGCTAGTAATGTCTTGACCCACAGTGCTGATTTCTAGACAGTAAGTCATAAATATACCAAGTTTGGTTGAAATTTCTCAATGCGTTTCAGAGTTATTGTGGCACATACACACACACACACACACATACATACATCCCCCTGAAACGGGCTGGTTGTGCTCATAGACTTAGTAACCCTACAAAATTATCATACCACATTTCAGTATACATATGTCTTACTATCTGGAAAAGAATACTGGAGGTTAAGACATCAGTGGTACCAATGGGCGTGGGGGTTGGGAAGGGGGTGACAGAGAGAGAGTGAGAGGGAGGGGAAGTGAGAGAGAGTAGAGGGGGATGTTAGGGAGGAGAAAGAGAGAGAGAGAAAGTATATCAGCTAAGTCATTCAGAGTTATCCTAGGTAGTTCCAGGTTGGTCAGCTAGTGTAGTATAAATATATATATATATATAAATATATATATATATATATATATATATATATATATATATATAAGCATATATATATATATATAATTATGAAATCTCTGTTTAATATCAATTTATGCTACTTGAATATTCATGATGGGGAATTATCACCGAAAGGAAATTTTTAGTGATATCGGATGTTGACTTCATCCTGACCGTTATTTCCTGCGACTCCAGCGATGGTGATCCACCGAGCCATCAACAACGGTAAACAATCAAAGAGACCGGCATTAACTTATTATATTCACCTCTGTTGATGGCTTAGTGGGTAGACAGTCGACTGGAGTCTCTGGAAGGTAACTGTGTCGAGGGATCGAGACCCGGCAGTACCGATCCATTTATTACTTATAAATTCTCCTTCGATGATAATTCCCCATCGGAGATATTCCTGAAGTAGCGTGAATTGGATATTAAACGACATTTGTAGCTCCATGATTGTACCGGGTGTTTCAAAATTAGAGCACCCCCCCTCCACAGAACAAATGGAAAGTTATGAAGTTTTCTGCTATAGCCTATCTCCAAGTATGTTATTTTAAGTTTCTGTTAAGCTATTTTTCATTTTACATTTCTTGTATTTTCAGACTGAGTGACGGAGTTAGATACAGCCATGGTATAACGACCTGAAGGGAAATCAGATGGATTGACCGAATCTGGGCTATAACCTTCAGGAGAGCCAGGGATGCTGGCATCCTTCATTTCATGTTCCTGGATAGCTAAATACATTAAAAGAGATGAACTTTTGTTAAAAGAAACTGGAACAAAATCCATATGACTGTCATTGCAAAAAGAGGAGAGAATCTTGAAGGCCTGAAGTCCTTTCTTAGGAATCAAAAGACATCATAGCTGAGGCAGTGAGTAGACCAAGAAAGACCTTACGTAAATTGGCGTTGAACTAGAAACAAAAAGGAGATTGGGATGAAGCTGACTTTCTCCATGTTGCCGCATCAGATGAATTCTTCATTTACACTGTCAGGAAGCCAAATCATAAAATTACATCATTTGGGCTGCAAGTTGATGATATCAGCGATGATGTGCGCCATCGCCAAGTTGTGAAATTTCCTGAATGTTTGGGAATTTTTCTGTTTTACAGAAAAATGGTTAATGTGGATCATCAAAGAAAAAGGACAGTCAGTGGAATGGCGAATACTAGAGAAACTGTGCTTACTGGTGAGTATTTCCCTCAAAGATCCTGAAAATGTGTTATCTGTTGAAGAAGTCACATTTTGCATGATAAGGCACCATGTTTCAAGGCTCTTCAGACTCAGGAGCTGCTTGAAACAGTGGTATCTATTTTTCTCGTCAAGTGAATTTCCAGGTAGCTCTGACCTTAATGTGTGTGAAAACATTGGTAGTATCTAAACGATCGTGTTGAAGCACGCACATTGAACTATGATGGTAAACCAAGCCTCGACGACCTGAAGAGAGAGGTGACCGAAGTGCCTAGGGAAATGGAGTTTGAGTCTCAGCTTTTTATGATTTGATGAAATCATACCCTCAAGAATGCAGGCTGTGGTATAGCAGATGAGCCACACGACATATTAAATACTCAGAGAGAAACAAATAAATACCTGTTCTGGAATTACTTTGTTTTTGCCCATCAATTTTAGTTTATGCTGTAGAGGGGGCGCCTCGAATTTCGAAACACCCTGTATATAAATCACGGTGTAATAAAAATTTCATATATATATATATACATTATATCTATATATAATGTGTGTGTGTATGCGTGTTTGTGTTTATGCATCTTATGATTTTTCCCGAGATGAAGAGACCGACATTCCTTGGCATTTTTGCGTTCACAAGTCGAAAGAGAATATACGCTTGCCCTTTGTAATTCCATGTTGTTGATGGATGTAGTGCTGTGTTTTATTGTTCAAGTTTCGTTGAATTTTCAACAACCAAAAATAAGACATAATTAAGGTGGATGGTTGTTTTGTAATTCTTATAACTTTTAAATGACAGCGTCGCAAATAGTGACCGCTAGTTGATGCTTAGCAAGGTCACAGGTGAGGGCAGAATTCATGGTATTCATTCGTATAGTCATTTTGGTCACACTCGTCTGTAAAATTAAATTCATTGATATTTTACAGGCTTCATTCCGTCAAGAAACCTACAGTATGATATTCTTAAAGAAATGTTCTTTCTTCGTCACATGAATGGGTAACATATGCTTTGACTGGATCTGTTTGGCGCGTGTCTTTTTACTTCTGTGATTTGGGAGAAAAGAAAGTACATTAATGAGTATAGTGTTGGTGGTGAGCTAAAAAGAAAAAAAAAAGTGTTCGTTGTCTGTACGGAGCACAGGAATTTCTCTGGCTTATTCTTCCTCCAGTTGCGTTAGCTATCTTGTTAAAGGTTCTTCTTGTCCAGGTTTGTTCATCAGACATCGTAAATTATCTTCTTTTTTTGTACTCGGAGTATTACAGAGAAAAGTGGATGTTGAAGTTAGAAAATAGATTTGTAATCTCTATGAAAATTATTTTTTGTCTTTTTAGAACTCGGAACAATTAAGAATAAGTAAAAAATGCGTCGAGGCTTCTTCGGCGGAGTCGGGTTTCCTGTACAGCTTATAATGCTGTATGAAACTCTCATCCGCGGCCCATGAAACTCTCAGCCGCGGCCCATAAAAATGTCAGCCACGGCCATGAAACTCAGCCGCTGCCCATGAAACTTTCAGCCACGGTCCGGTGGTGGCCTGTGTTGTTGGCACTTATAGCGGTGCCAGAGGCACGATCATGGCTAACTTTAACCTTCAATAAAGTAAAAACTACTGAGGCTAGAGGGTTGCAATTTGGTATGTTTGATGATTGGAAGGTGGATGATCAACATAACAATTTGCAGTCCTCTATCCTCAGTAGTTTTAGAAGTCTAAGGGCGGACAGAAGAAGCGTGGACGGACAGGCAAATAGCCATCTCGATAGTTTTCTTTTGCAGAAAAGTAATAATATGGATATTGGAGTTAGGATATAAATATATAATCCTTCTCAAAATCTTTTCTTCCTTGGCATTACTATAAATAAATGAACTCTGACATATTATCGAAAGTTGTTGATGGATGTGTATATATATATATATATATATATATATATATACATACATACATACATACACACACACACACGTTTTTAGCACCAACCGAAAACTGGCTTTCATAGCTGTCGTATTACTGAAAGGTTTTCATAGTTTATAGCTGCAACATTTCACTTTTTATTTCACCTGATATGAATAACTTCACATGACGGACACGCACGCCTGTCCGTGATTCGCTTGACCTTGGGTTGAGTGATAAGTATCGTCCATCTTCTTCCTTCACGATCCAAAACATGACAAATCTCCCTCACCTTTGCTCCCCGGAAATTGTCTGAAATGGTGGAGGAGAGGCCGTGCGCGGAGACCAGGTCCTCCCTCCCCCCTCTCTCTTTCGGAAGAGACCCTTATATTAGGTTTTTGGGCAATTGAACATTGCCTTCTTTTTCTTCATTTTACTTATGACTCTCTCTCTCTCTCTCTCTCTCACAGGCTATTACTAGTCCCTGTACTTGATTCCTTCGAGCGAATACTTTAATTCCATTTCAGTCAGTAGGTTTGCTTTTTTGTCTTCATTGTCGGATAGTAAGTTTTCTTTACATAATATTAGTTTTTTTATTTCCAGTCATTCAAACCTGTTTAAGGAAATGGTATTACTGACGTGTCGGCCACTGCATCACGTTTTCTAAAGGAGGCATAGAAAATGGTATTCATCCCTTCCAACATTCCGTGGCTTGGATTGCGTAATCAACTGGAGTTTACGTAAAAGCAGGCCCTTAATCACCACGCCCACTTGACAGGAAAATTTGAAGAGCGCAGTTTTATACATGTGTCTTTTCATTACTTTGCCTGATTTTTCTTAATTTTTCTATCTGTTCGCTCCTCTACTCTCCCAGATGCTCGAAGTCGTCTATCCTTCTATCCTTGTGCAGCCACGATGAAAATGAAGCATTTGTTAGAATTTGTAGGAGGAGGAGTGGCATGTATGGTGTAAAAGGTCAGAAGCTTTATTGCTGGAGTGATGCGAGAGGTCAGAGAAAGGCAGTAGGTGCAGGTGCAAAAATTGCGGAGTAAGCAAATGCATCGTAAATGGAGTGTGGAATGCTTGGTGTAGATGATGCAGTGCTGATTTGGGTCAGTGAAGAGAAACTGCAGAAAATAGTAAAAGAGTCCGAAAGCGTTTGCAAAAGGGGAGAGATGAGAGTACTTGTGAGCAAGAGAAAGGTGTATGGTAAATGGAAACCAGAGAGATGGAGCCGTGAATGTGAATATGCATTGTGGAAGAATGTAAGTAGTTGATTCAAGTAAGTTATTTATAGATGATGGTAGGATGAGAGAAGAGGTAGGTTACAGAAGAAGTGAAGCAAGAACTTAGTTGGATGTGTATGGAGATTGGAGATAGACTTGAAATTTCCTAGGGAAACCAAGATGGAACTGTACGAAGGGATTGTTTAAGGCAACTCTCCTTTATAGAAGCGAAGTGTGGGTGTTGAATGCGAATAAAAGAACAAAGTTGAATTCGCTTAGATGAACTGTTTGCGTAATATAAGTAGCCTAAGAATTGATAGGGTGAGAAATGTGATACACAGAAGTGGTGGTAAGTAGGTTAATGTAAGTGGCCAAATGGTCCAGGATATTTGCAAATGGTTTCTTCCTGTGGAACGAATGAACGATTACACGTTGATGAAGTGTTGTGGAAGGGAGAGAAGGACCCAGAAATACTAGGTTAGGTAAAGTGGAAGAGATGTTGGAAAGGAAAGACATTACTAACGAAGCGCGAGAATGGCCCAGTGTTTTGGGGTGAATGGACATGAATCTGATTATGCTTTCTGTGTAAGTGTATAAAGCGGCCAGTGTTGTGGGAAGTTTATTGCAATGGGGGTTTAGCCACGACTCAGCAGTTTGTTTTTTTCTCTCTCTCTCTTTGGATCCTCCCCTTGTTATGGAAAACGGCTTATGTTGTAATTCATTAGACATGCATATATAATATACAGTATATATATATATATATATATATATATATATATATAGATATATATATATATATATATATATATATATATATGTATATACATTTATATGTGAGTATGTATGTGTGTGAATATACATACATATATATATATACACATATAACAGAACACAGGTTTACACATTAATCATTTTAATCTTAGGATTCATTGGGATGGGACTATAGTTATTTTATACTGCAACAGTATATCTCGAAGAAATATAATTGAATCTGCTTCAGGTAAATATAACGGTGACTCATTGGACAGAAGCCAGGGAAGGTACAAACCCAACGCTGTATTATTAAAGAGATTTTTAAACTTGTTTCCTTTTATTCACTTGGTGAGCTGTGTCTCCACGTACTGTACTGGATTGAACTCGTTTCCATGATTTTGATTGTTTGCAATGTTATATTTCCAGCTTTTATGTGTTTGTGTAAAGTCACTTTTAGTGATTTTAACAATGTACCTTGAAAATGTGTTTGAATAACGCGAAAGCGCTTGGTATAAATTTCTATTTTTCCTCAGATTAGTAGAATATATATATATATATATATGTATGTGTGTATACATATATATATATATATATATATATATATATATATATATATATATATATATATATATATATATATATATATATATATATATATATATATATATGGCCTCTTCTGCTTCTAGAAAGTCTAATCTTTTATAAGAACGATATGGCCAACAGAAAATAGGGCATTTAGTTATAAATTTATTTCACTACCAACGTTTCGGAAATACAGATCCCATCGTCAGGGCCAAAAACGGAAAAAATGAAAACCCATGCTTGCAATCTCGCTTTCTTGTCAAATTTTAAACTCACTGATGTACTCACTACTTTCAAAATTATTGCTTACTATTGTGCTTCATTTTATTTTAATCCTGATGTGTGGTTTTTATTTTCATTGTTACACATACACACACACACACATATACACACACATATATATATATATACATATATATATATTGTGGTATTGAATCTTCTCTCTCTCTCTCTCTCTCTCTCTCTCTCAATGCATAACGTGGCCTAAAATACTAGGTTTGAACCCTTTGTTTTTGCACTTTATCTCACAAATTCACTAGAACAGACAAACTTGCATAACCAAGATGCATTTGCTTTGGTAAAAATAATTGTTCCCCTAAATTGGGGTTGATCATCAAGTATCCGGATCCATTAGGGGGTTAGTGCCGTCAGTGTCCCTCACGCAGTGGCTTGCAGGAATTACTTGGGGTTCTTGGCAACGTCCCTTCGACCCCTAGCTGCAGCCCCTTTCATTCCTTTTATAGTGCAACCGCGACGTTTTCCTCCAGTCGCAGCTTCAAACCCTACTTACTCTCATTTCCTTTTCAGTGCTGCATGACCTCGTAGGACCCAGTCCTTGGCCTTTGGCTTAAATTTTATATTCCATTCCATTTCATTCTAGATTCCGGATAATCCAGGGTAAAGGAAGATTGCCCTGGGAAATTCATCACTGTTAAATTAACTGTACTTCAGACTGGTTATAAAGTTTACACACACTACTCAGCTGTAGTTTACAGAAAAAAAAAAATATAACGTTAAAACGAACAGCTATGGAACTTTGGCATCAGTGTGTTGTTATGCTTTTATAATGCAGTTCAGCTCAACAACTGTTGATAATCTCTTATATTGCAGCCGTAATCTCTTCATCAGACATAGGCTTGCACAGAGCTTGTGTTCCCAAGCACAGTTTTCATCAAAGCGAAGAGCATTGCCACACTTTAGAAAAAGCACAGCGGTGCTCGATAGCAACAGATTGGGAATCATTGCTTCAGGCAGTTATATCCTTGAAAATGAAATGAACGTATCCAAGCATGCAGTGTAGAAAAAATAGGCAGGGAAGCATAAAAGGAAAAGTGAAAAGTAATGAAGGAAGTGGGGAAAATTGCGCAGGTAACGAGGAAGACGGGGGAGTGAGTTATGATTTGCAAGTTGAATCCACAGGTGTCAAATTGACTCAAAAACAAGGGACGCAAATCGGTTGGGTTTATGTTTATATATATATATATATATATATATATATATATATATATATATATATATATATATATATTTATATATATATATATATATATATATATTTATATATATACAATATATATATATATATATATATACATATATATACATTTATTTGTCTGTATATATACAGTATATACTGTGTATATATATATATATATATATATATATATATATATATATATATATATATATATATATATGGTATATATATATATATATATATATATATGCAATTATGCAACTTATGGTGGTCTCAGGGACGCATATGGCCCATTTTATGCTAATATGTCAGTAGCAAACTCATTGTAAGAAAATTCCCTTGCTCAGTCGTTTTCTTGTGTTTAAAGTCAGTTGACATAATTTTCATTCTAAGGACCTCTTTTTCTAGATTCAGTTTTCTTTTCATTCTAAAGACAAATGACTGCTTGACCAGCAATTGGTCCGTATTTCTTGTGGTAAGACGTTGAGGCGCTAAAACTTCTTATTTTTTGTTCTTAATATGATCAGCGAATTCTTGGCAGTTAATGGCGAGAGGTGTATTCAGTTCGGTAATTGTAGAAGATGCAGGAATCGTGCAACTGGAGATACGTGGGATAAGTATCAGGGTCACTTACCATCTAAGGGAGATTCATTCTCTTATATCCGAACACAGACGTTGACATATCCTCTAAGGGAAATCCATTCTTTCATATCCGAACACAGACAGTTGACATTCTAAGGGAAGTTCATTCTTTTATATCCGAACAGAGACAACAACATTAAAAAAAAAAGACAGAAAGCTATTGTTACATGAACAAGCATTGAAAATAAAAAAATACAAAATGGATTTTATCTCATGTAGTTCAGCTTGATTGCCAGCGATAATTTCAGTGTGATGGAATTCATGCTAATTTACGAGCTATGAAAAGAATTTCTTTTGAATGAAATAACCTGATTTGTGTTGTTCCGATTTTTGCGAGAGAGAGAGAGAGAGAGAGAGAGAGAGAGAGAGAGTTGACGGCATCGCAACACGAAGACCTGAATGAGAAAGAAAGCAAGACGTTTATTTATTGCTCAAATTTTCCATAAATCTGACAGAGTTCTCCCTGAGTGCAGTCATTTAAGCATGATCTTTTGACCTTCCATTTGTCATTATGCAGGTAATATTGTTGCGTTTTTACGATATATTGCGACTTTATCGTCTTCCACTGCATGCACGCGCGCACGCATACACATACACACGCACACACATATTTATATATATTATATACATATATATAGGTAGATTATATATATACATATTTATTTATATATACATATATATATACATATATGTGTACATTATATATATGTGTGTATGTATTTGTATATTTTTTGATAATTTCCATATCGAGTTCACTTCTTAATCACCATTCGTATCTCAATAACGCATTCTCTGTCAGCCAGAATTGACGACTGAAGAGAGAGAGAGAGAAATTCAAAACTAAACACTGAACTCTGGCAGCGTTCCGTTGGAAGTCGAAATTAAAAAAAAAAAAAATGAAAGGCCGAAAGGTAAAAGAAAGAACGGGAAATTATCGCCACCTTCCTGAGGTTGCATGGCACACCCTTATCACACTACCTTCAATTGCATATGATAGCGCCCCCTGATAGTTGTGTGATTACCATGGAAGTGTGCGGTTAATTCTACCCATTGGAAAGACAGTGTTTCTCCCAGCCCCCCTCTCTCTCTCTCCTCTCTCTCTCTCTCTCTCTCTCTCTGCTTGATTACAGCTCTTCCCCTCCGAGCATTTTCAATATCTCACTGATGACTCTTAACTTGGATAATGTGCATCCTAGGTCAGTGAGGGCCCGGCCCTTTGACAATCCGACGTGCAGAAGTCATGATACGGGGGCGGTAAAAAGTTGTTCGTAACCTTATTTCCTTTTTTTCTTTTTTCTTGGCAGGAAGAAATAAAGAGAGAGAGAGAGAGAGAGAGAGGCGGGGCGGTGGGGGGGCGAGATTGCGTACGGTCAGTGTACGATTGTATCTGTAATTTTTGGCACGGGCGAAATTAGAGGGTCACTTAGTCGACGTAACTTGTAGCCGTGGGTTCAGTCTGGTCGATGATCTGGGGACAGCTCTCTCTCTCTCTCTTCTTCTTCTATATATATATATATATATATATATACGAGTATAATGTGTGTGTGTGTGTGTGTGAGTGAGCAACCACTTTCCGTCTTGTCTGTCCTAATATTTATTAACAGTTAGAAAACGTTTGGTCATCATGTTGTCATCAGCGGATATATTCATAAAATTGTTTCATTGAGAATAATGACTTTGGTGTTATGATGATAAAAAAGAAACATTTATGAACAGAGGCAAGAGCGTTTATCTGTGTGTGGGTTTGAGAGAGAGAGAGAGAGAGAGAGCCAAAGTTACCTTCAAGGTTTAGTTGTGCAGTGATAGATGAAACTGTTTAATGCTGCTAATTAGGATTTTTTAATGAGCTGATGGTTTCTCAGTAACGATAAGTTTTAGTTTCTTGTAAAAGAAAACTATTGAGACGGCTTTTTTGCCTGTCCGTCCGCCCTCAGATCTTAGAAATTACCGAGGCTAGAGGGCTGCAAATTGGTATGTTGATCATCCACCCTCCAATCATCAAACATCCCAAATTGCAGCCCTGTAGGCTCAGTAGTTTTTATTTTATTTAAGGTTAAATTTAGCCATAATCGTACTTCTGGCAGCGGTATAGATACCAAAAACATAGGCCACCACCGGATCGTGGCTGAGTTTCACGGGCCGTGGCTGAGGCCACCACCGGACAGAAAACTCGATTGCCTTCGGCGCGTTTTTTACTTGTTTTGGTTAGTAAATATAATGAAATATGAAGAGAAATGTATGGGGAAGGTTTATGGATGGAAGAGGGCTTTTTGAAAGTTGTGCAAGTGTTTGTTTATTGTTATTTTAAGTTTTCCAGTTAAGATGGAACATTTACTTGTAAAACAGTTTTGGAGACTTAGTGAGCATAAAACAGAGGTTGCAGTTCTCAAAACATGCAAAATAACGAAGCATGTGAGCAGCTGAAGCTTTGCTAAGTGCTAAAAATTCTATATTTCAGTGAAAATGATAAATGTTAACGATGAGATTCATTAACACGACATCCATGGGAAAAATCTTGAGCAAGGAATCCCGTGACACTTCACCCCATCTTTCTTGAAACGTTCTAAATTTGTAGCAAGCAAAAGTCCGGGAAACATCGATCGTCTAAATCAGTGGTTCCCAAGATTTTTTTGGCCATGCCCTACCTAATCACCTCTAAAATCCTAATTATATTCACGTGGAGGAAGCCTAAAAGGCCATTAACTTGGTCTAAGCATTCTCGAATTGACCCCTTAAAAATCAAATTCTCCTGGTACGTTGGGAACCAATGGTTTAAATCACTACTCATGAGGATTATTGAAAGTTTATACAATTCGGGGAACTTTTATAGGCTATACATTGCATAGTGAAATATAATCATACTCTTTAATGTTCACCTGAGTGGCGGTATTTGCGGGGAATTTCCAGTCCAGCAAGTAGGAAAGCTGGCAAGAAATGTAATTCTCTCTCGTAGTCAAGCTTCAGTTCTTTATTTTCTGCATTGTTTTCCTGTAGTTTATTCTTTCAAAATTGTTTTATATTTCAGTGTCCGACAGATCTCTCTTCCTCTCTCAGCACGGCTTATATTTTGGCCAGAAAGATCCATACACAATTATTTTTTGGTTTCCTAAATATAAAAATATTTAAAATGTCTAGAAAATTTTTTATCAGAATTTTATATTTAACGAAACTTCAAGAACAAACTGCTTTCCATACTACACGTAGAAAATTCCTTTAAATATATTTTCAATAAAAGAAAAATCCCATCTCGTGTTTGTGGTGTTTGAACTATTTCGAATGCATATTTCAGTAAACATTTTCTAAGTTTATCTGTGTGAAGGTGCTAGTCTAAATACGCCCAAGTGATTTGTCATTCCACCACGTTGACCCACTTGCATATTTTTCACGGAACATTTTGAAAAGAAGAGTTGGTGCAATCGACCATTGCAAAGCTGCATTTACCTTTGCAATCGCAGATGAGATAATAAAGGCTGTGTTTCTCGGGAAGCACCTCGGTTTAGCGAGTTGATTCTTATTGACTGCATCGTTTGTTTCCGCAATTTGCCGCGTCTGAAGCAAAAGGGAATCAAACGAGCCAATACATCAACCCCGAATTTTGATGGGCGCTAAAGAGGGAACAGAGGTCATCCCCGCAGTGCGACCTCTGCAGCCTCTTCCTAATGAGTGTCTGGTTAAGACGGTCACGTTTCGACTCTTGTAAGCATAAGCCACGGGTTCCTTCCTTCTGGGAGTGAGTGCTGCTTCGCGTTGGGGGGGGGGGGGGTCGCCGCCTTTGGCTGGCACGATTGAAAGGCATTTTTCTCCACGGCCTCTGCCGTTGGAGCGATTTATGGTAACTTCCCCCGAAGGAGAGAGAGAGAGAGAGAGACCCTTCTGTCACGTGACCCGTCATTAACACCCCCCACCCCTCCCATTGGCTGCCATCATCTGCCCCCGGAAATAGCGTTCCCTTTGGAAATTTGCCTCGTGGTCGTGTCAGATTGTGCGGTTCGGAATGCGGCTTGTATGGAACGACGCCTCGCTTCCTCTGGTAATGGCCGGAGAAGGGAGACCGAATTAGAATGAATGGGGCCGACATTTAAGCTCAAGTATCATTCTGCTGATGTTAATGGTTTGGTCGCCGCTCCGCCCTTGGCGGTCAAGGAATGATGGCCTCTTCGGGGCTTCGTTGCTGTGTTCCTGCAATTCGTCTTTTGACACCAACTGAAAGAGGCTTTCTGGTGATGTATGAGTGGTTATTTAATGAGTGCTGAATATCTTCCTTTTTCTTGTTAGATTAATTATGACAGTGCTTTTAGTTTTCTGTAAAAGAAAACTATCGTGCTGGCTTTGTCCGTCCGTCCGCACTTTATTCTGTCCGCACTTTTTATGTCCGCCCTCAGATCTTAAAAACTACTGAGGCTAGAGGGCTGCAAATTGGTGTGTTGATCATCTACCGTCCAATCATCAATCATACCAAATTGCAACCCTCTAGCCTCGGTAGTTTTTATTTTATTTAAGGTTAAAGTTAGCCATAATCATGCTTCTAGCAACGATATAGAATAGGCCACCACCGTGCCGTTGTTAAGATTCACTGGCCGCGGCTCGAACAGCATTATACCGAGACCACCGAAAGATAGATCTATTTTCGGTGGCCTTGATCATACGCTGTAGCGGCTGTACAGAAAACTCGATTGCGCTGAAGAAAATTCGGCGAATTTTTTACTTGTTTTCTTTTTATTAAAGATGGCCATGAACCGTTGAAGAGCCTGAATTTCAAAGACGAACGCGTGACTTAAGGAGAGATCAAGAGTTTGTTGGAGAGTTATTTGGTATCTGAAAGCAAACTAATTAAACGGAGAGCTGTTGGCATACCATTGCACCCATTAGTTATAAATGATGTGTAGTGGTTTTACACACACACACATATATATATATATATATATATATATATATATACGTTTACTCACATCGGGATCGGACCTAGGTGTTTCAGTTGAAAGGCGAGGGGCCTGAATATTATATTTATATATTATATAATATTATATTTATATATTATATATATATATATATATATATATATATATAACCACTGCAAGTCATTGAAAGACCTGGTCTGATCCGGATCTGATGTTCCACTGGAGAGTGTGATTACTTCTATCATATATATCGTATGATACAGATATATTTATTTGTATAACCACTACATATATATGATGCGTGTGTTTGTGTAGTTCGCCCACGTGCCCACCCACCTGTAAATGGGTACCAGCGTCTGCTATGGCCGGGAAAAATGCCGTGGTGCCAGCAACCTCAGCCTTAAAGATTTTCTGAAAAACCGAAAGGCGGCTGTACATTTATGGCGCCGTTCCCTCCCAAAGAAAAAGAAATGTGGTGAAAAATAATATGTATATAATATGTTACAGTCAACGTGTTATTACGCGTAATGACTGAAATTTCAGTCATCACGCGTAATGCACTTAGGGACATTTGATCCCCAGGAGCTAGTACTAAACATTTATGAATATATTTGACTTCAGGACTAACCCGGCGAAACAGTGTAGGTGACTCACTGTTTCGCCGTGTTTAGTACTAGCTCCTGGGGGACAAATGTCCCTAAGTGCACATTACGTGATGACTGAAATTTCAGTCATTCATGCGTAATGACATGATTACGCATGTTGACTGTAATATATATGTATATATATATATATATATATATATATATATATATATATATATATATGCGTGTGTGTGTGTGTGTGTGTGTATGTGGGTCTCAAAGTTTTTTATGTTGTAAATAATAAGCATGAAATTTTCTCAATGTGTGCGCGCTCGCTCGCAAACGCACGCACGCCGACGTAACTAACCGGTACTGAACCCTGATAGAAAACCAGGCACTTGGAATCGCAAATGACCCCCATTCTTAACTCATTACCGAAGCGATTTATGCGATATAGAGTATATAACCCGAGAGAGCTCGGGGTCGACCCGCGCGCGATTGCCAGCGAGGGCGGCTGCAATTCAAGAGTTATCTGGATTCCCCCGCTTTTCATGCGATGTGAAATGACTATAAATTGCACATAAGTGAGGGAAAAGGGCTTGTAAGTAACGCCAGCGTGAGGAAGGAACTTTTGATAAGTAACGCCAGCGCGTGCGAGAAATAATCTTTGACATCGGAGGGCAGGTCTCGTTATGTGCTCTGTTCGGGCTGCCGATTTCGCGAGGGTGGAGGGGATCAAGATCAGGACCGCTTAAGTGGGACTCGAAAACGGGGCGGGGAAAAAATGTTTTTGGCCTCGATTCTCGTCAAGAGTCTATCGAGGAACTTGTGTTACTCGATTTTTTGGGGGCGAAAGATTTTCCTTTAGTTATATAACAGATATGGTTGTACCCGGAACTTATAAGTTCTTTAGGAGATCTGGTTTGAGATTATGCTTCGTCACTCAAAATTTTTTGTTGGCACTTTTAGGTGTGAAATGACAATTGATAATAATAAAAATAACGATGATGGTGATGACAACAACATTCCATTTCGAGGGAATCCTCATGGCTTCTCTCAGGCGCTAACAGCATTGTGTTTCATGAAAATAAAAGGTAACTGACTTCTCTGAAATGACCAAAGTTCATGTGACAAAAATCCTTTGAAGGAAAAATGTCTGATAAGAACAGAATGTAATCTGCCTTACTGTATTTATCACTAAATTTTCAAGGAATACGTTGGTAGCCCAATATTGTTTATATATTTCATTTCATTCTTTTTATGACTGAATAGAACTAAAATCGTCGTTTCTTGACCTCGCCCACTGCCAGAATTTATTAGCGCTCATTGGTCATGAATACATTTACATACATGTATAAATATGTATGTTATTACTTTATGGCTGACGTTTCAAGACATCCGTCTCATTGTCAAAGCTGAATAATACACAAAACATTAAAACAGAGTTCATACTTAGATCGACAACTGAAATATAAATAAAAAGAGATGAGAAAAAGTAGAAAAACTTTACCAGTTTTGGTAACTTTTTCCACTTTTTTCCTCATATACTTTTGTATTATATTTCAGTTGTAATTTTAAGTATGAGTCTGTTTTTATAATTATATTTTAATGCATTATTCCAACTTTGATAATGTGACAATCGTCTTGAAACTTCAGCAATAAAGAAATGCTGTTACTGTGGACTTCTTCCTCTGCCCTTGGTCCTGTTTCCCTGGTCGACAGCAGCTGCCTACTAGTTCTCAGTATATATATATATATATATATATATATATATATATATATATATATATATATATATATATATATATATATATATATATATATATATATATATATATATATATATATATATATATATATATATATATATGTTATATATATATATATATATCTATATCTATATATATATATATACATATATATATATATGTATATATATTGTATATCTGTATAATCACATTTGATACGTGGTTTTTATGATATCAAGCACCACCAGAATAGGTATCAATTATACCTCTCTTGACAGCCCAGTGATAGAGAACTCATCACTGAAGTCGGAGGTTGTCGCTAATGATGGATCGAATCTGCCAGGTCATGAACCACTTATCAATTACAGTTCTTCTCTGACATTATTGCTGAGGTAGAATGAATGGGGATAATAGGAATGTGACGATGATATAATAAAAATTCATAAACAGCCGTGTTTCAAAGGCACCCATTCATCTGTCATAGTAGGGATTGATACCAACGTTGATTACAAATACCTGCATTCGACGGGCATATGTACGGTAGAGGATTAACCATATATATATATATATATATATATATATATATATATATATATATATATATATATATATATATATATATATATATGTGTGTGTGTGTGTGTGTGTGTGTGTGTGTGTGTGTGTATAATTGTGTAACCACAGTGCCTCTTAACTCCTCGCTTTCTTCACACTTTTCTGATATTGCTTGTCACTACAAAGCTAAAGGTCCTTTTGATGAACCAAATGAAGAAAATCTGACGCCTTGACATGATTAGAACCGGCACCCAGAATATCAGAAGGTAGTAAATTCTTCCTTGAATTTTAACCCATGCTTGTCAGTTTGTTGGTGGGAATTCATTCCTATCAACCAGACTTTTTTCGAAATCCTGAACGCACGCTCTGAAAGTTTAATTTCTAAGTATAGTCTGTACAGGACCCACTAAGAGTCTATACAACGCTCCAAAGATCGCTAAGGTTTGACCAGGTTGAAAAAGCATCGCCGACAGATCACTGTGGCAGCCGGAGCGCGATGGTTCTTGAAGTAGATGATTGCTTAAAATTTAAGAGTTAGGTGTTCACTGACCTTTTACAGTAGATGCCCTGTGCCGACCACGGGTCGCGGAAAGTGAGGGCTGGCACGTCTTTTTTTTTTTTTTTTTTTTTTTAGGAAAATGGTTTCCAATGGAAATATCTACGAATCTAAAGTCAAATTTCTTTTTAATGTCATTTTTAAACTCAGACTCATGGCTTTACTTTGGAAAATTTCCTTTTGAGTAGGCTCTGGTAAGCCCGTACCTTTATTATAACAATGCGACGCTTAGCAACACGGAAATTATTTATTCGCCCCACCACACCATAGCGATCTTAAAGATTTTGGCAGATTATGGCATACTTGTGTAATAGAAGATAAAAATTATTTAGAAAACGTTAGTTTATTGTTTTTAATACCTATAACATTATTTTATAATGGTCAGTTTTCATTTTATTATATCTATCACAAATTTTATTTATTCATTTCATTTATTTATCAGCAAGTGCTGGACTAACTGGGAGAAGCATTTAGCAAATAAAGACAGGCTCAAAGCGAGACGCTCCTCTGATGATGGAAACAATTTATTTTCCATCTTCGAAGTGTGAAAAAATAATTTTTTTCTGAAATTCTTTTCAAATTCTTCGTTAAATAGTTCCATCTAATTCAATCGGCCACTTGCTAGACACGCATACCTGTGTTTTACAGCGATGTGGAAATGTTCTTTTGTTCACAGAAAAAGCTCTCTCTCTCTCTCTCTCTCTCTCTCTCTCTCTCTCTCTCTCTCTCTCTCTCCGAATTAATCTTTTCAAGACTGATTACCATTTCATGTGACAATGCCCCTAGTATATGAGCTGGGTTCAGGATGATATTTCGCCCATGCAGTTGAGAAGTTATTCTCTCTCTCTCTCTCTCTCTCTCTTCTCTCTCTCTCTCTCTCTCTCTCTCCGAATTAATCTTTCAAGACTGATTACTATTTCATGACAATACCCCCTAGTATATAAGCTGGGTTCAGGATGATATTTCGCCCATGCAGTTGAGAAGTTATTCTCTCTCTCTCTCTCTTCTCTCTCTCTCTCTCTCTCTCTCTCTCTCTCCAGCCAATTAATCTTTTCAAACTGATTACTAATGTGACACTGCCCCTAGTATGTGAGCTGGGCTCAGGATGATATTTCGCCCATGCAGTTGAGAAGTTATTCTCTCTCTCTCTCTCTCTCTCTCTCTCTCTCTCTCTCTCTCTCTCTCTCTCTCAGCGAATTAAATCTTTCAAACCGATTACTAATTCATGACACTGCCTAGTATGTGAGCTGGGCTCAGATGATTTCGCCCATGCAGTTGAGTTATTCTATCTCTCTCTCTCTCTCTCTCTCTCTCTCTCTCTCTCTCTCTCTCTCTCTCTCTCTCTCTCAGCGAATTAATCTTTTCAAGACTGATTACTAATTCTTGTGACCATGCCTCCAGTAGTTTATGAGCTGGACTCAGGATGATATTTCGCCCATGCAGTTGAGAAGTTACGTTTTTTCCTCATGCCGGTTCATTTTGCATCACGAAAATACCTCGAGAACGGATGAGTCTGAGAGATTCCATTTATAGCGTGACGTCCAGCTGATAAAGTGTTGGGTGGTGTCGATAAATATATGACGGGTATTCACTGCCGATACCACATCGTCCATTGTACTGTAAATTTATTTGTGCAGTCTGTGCGATGTACAGAAAACCCGCACCGGAAGCTGGTCTACAGACTTCACTGTAAGTAACTTTGCTATCCAAGTCTAAACAGACTTTGTTGTCTGAACAGGTGAGGTTTCTTGCGTCGCCTTGAACAGTGTGGAGCTGGTTTCCCTTGTTATGTAAGATCTGGTAAAAAGTGTCAAAATTAAATATGGCTCTGTTTCGATTTTGCTTACAACTAGGTTATAGAAATGAATGTATGCATGGTTATTAAAAACTATAACAGTAGTCATAATCTTCATTAGGTTGATTTATAGATTTGTAGATTTTAGGCATACATGCCAAGCACTGGGACAACTTAGGCCATTCAGCGCTGAAACGGAAATTGACAGTGAAAAA
>NC_089765.1:5130875-5185875 GCF_040412425.1 Macrobrachium rosenbergii | reverse complement strand
ATTCTTTTTCCAAAACTACATTTTTTTTCTATTATGTGTGGTTTATTGTGCTCATATTATGTGTGAACTTTCTTTTGATTTTTACTTTTATTATTTTTATTATTATTCATATTATTGTCAATATTATTGTTGCTGCTCCTGGGCAGTTTGGGAGGTATAGTCGCTAGGTGATCTTATAGTCGACATCTTTGGTGAACGAGTTTCACAAGTTGCCATTACACTGATGGTAAAGAACGCCCCCCTCCCCATATCCCCTCCCCCTCTTGGCGGGGTGGTACGTAACATCGGAAGCCCCTACCCCCCACCATATTTTACATTTGTTTTTATGACATCTGCTGTCCCTGGATTGTTCAGTTCCTTAGGCTTGTTTAGCACCTGTTTTGTTTACCGCTAACTGGTGCAGTTCACGTTACCATCTTCTCTTTTTCTTGATTCATATAATATTGATTTATTTTTCCTCTTAGATTCGTCTCTTTTTTTTTTCAGGATCACATCCCAGCTTCCTTCCCCCCCCCCCATCGTGTGGATGGTGTTTACTTTGTCTATCATCCCAATTATGAAATAAAAATTCAAACCTTTATTGCTTCCAGTACTAGACTGAACAGTTAGTGCACCTGACTGAGTAACAATTTCAGTTAAGTGTCGTTTTATTATCTTCAAAAAATTGTAACATTTTACGCTATGCATTCGTCTAAGAAAAACTTTTCATATTCTCTAATGAAGATTTTAACGTTTCATTCCTTGTGGCCTGGTCGTAAAAATGTCTTTCCCGAAGCATATCGGGTAATTTATTTGTCGTGTCCCCTATCACAAAAGGTGTTTGGGCTGCGATCAAGATGATGTCTTCATTCTTTCATTATGAAATTATAAGAAAACTAAACTCCTTGCCGTGGCCAGATACTGCGCACAGCTAATGGAGACCACCCCTGACGTACACACACACACACACACACACACACACAGAGAGAGAGAGAGAGAGAGAGAGAGATTCCTCGGCTATCTGTCAGCTGTCTTGCCTGACATTTTAATATGTTTGTGCACAGAGAAAAATAGGACTTGATGTGTGTATGTAATTTGCGAAAGCTTTAATAATCACCTGTAGTTTCTCCCTTTGACCCGAGAACATTGCAAGTGCCGTACTTGAACTTAATGTACGTACATTGATATGTTTTCTTGTTTTCTCGCAAACAAGTTCTTTGTGAACCCCACGCCGACCAAAACAAATAGGCGAAAGAACTTGCTTTTTTTTCTGCAGAGAATCAGGAATAACTTGTATTTTTGTTTCATATTTGCTGACATGAATAAACCAAAGAGGAATTGTTACAATCTTATTTCAAGGCAAAGGTCGGTCTTCTCACCTTCGCGTGTGTTTTACGTAAAATGTTATGGTTGGCCTAATTTGACAAGCAAATAATACTTGAACCGTTTTATCAACTTGCCTATTCCATATTCAAGAACTAACCCTAAAGTAGAAAGAGTAATTCACTAACGCTTTTCTTGTAATTAACCAGATTTTGAGGCAGTGTGGAAAAAGGAAAAATAAATAACTTCATGCAGCCGAAATAGAATTTTTCCTAAGGGTTCGACGGAGATTATGGCATCAATGCCATAAGCCTCAGATCTCTTGTTCTGGCGTTGTTGGAATGTTGTCCTGCTCACCTGGTGTCAGCAACCTCCCGGTACCTTTACCTCTTAGACCCCGTAGAGGGGGTTAGTGCCGTCAGTACACCTCATACGGTGCGCTGTAGGCATTACTTACAGTTTCTTTGCAGCGTCCCTTCGGCCCCTAGCTGCAACTCCTTTCATTCCTTGTACTGTACCTCCGTTCATATTCTCTCTTCCATCTTACTTTCTACCCTCTTCTAACAATTGTTTCATAGTGCAACTGCGAGGTTATCTTCCTGTTACACCTTACAATCCTTTTTACCGTCAGTTTCCGTGTCAGCGCTGAATGACCTCATACAGTAGGTCCCAGCAGTTGGCCTGTGGCCTTAATTCTATGTTCTGTCCTGTTCTGTATCTCTTAGAGACAACATTGCTTGAATTGTTGGTGTACCTTTACCCAGCTTTGTAAATGATTTCGGGCATCGTCCTGTTTGGCCACTTTCATTATATTTCCCAGCAGGGAGCTTTCATTAACAGTTGCCCGCAGTGCCTGCACTCCTAGAATCAGTGCGTGCTGTTTGCTTTGCAGTGTGAAAATTCACATACTACTGACCCCCGTAGGAGGTGAGAGCTGTAAGTCCACCTGAGTTCCTCGTTGGACAAGTCGGTAGAGTTCTCGGCTAGCACTCTGATAGGCCCGAGTTCGAGTCTCCGGCCGGCCAATGAAGAATTAGAGGAATTTATTTTTGGTGGTAGAAATTCATTTCTCGATATAATGTGGTTCGGATTCCACATTAAGCTGTAGGTCGTTGCTAGGTAACCAGTTGGTTCTTAGCCACGTAAATAAGTTTAATCCTTCGGGCCAGCCTCAGGAGAGCTGTTAATCCCAGCTCAGTGGTCTGAAGTAAAAGGTATATAACTTACCCTCACATGCATGGCTGTGACATTACTATAGGGTGTTTGCAGCGCCCTTTCGGCACTTCGCTGCACCCATTCTTTAACCTTTTACTTTACCTCCTTTAATAGTTCCTTTCTTTAGCCTTGCTGGCCAGCCTCTCGACTATTACTTCTTAGTGCTAGTGTGGGGTTTTCTCCCGGGTTCACATTCAGATCCTTGTACTTCGTCTCGTTGTTTTGTAAGGGATTCATTATCTTGCTGTCCAGCAACTCCAACTCTCTCTGTTCACTGTCTAAAGTACCCCAGTGTTTGGCTGGGCAGCCTACATTTCATAAATCAACATTCTGCCCGCATGCCACAACACAATGACACTGACACACTACCCAGTGCCAGTAATTGCTGATAAAATGGTGAAAACTATAACAAATCTTCAAGTTTTCGTCGAAAATTCCAGCCTCCTGTGTCCAACAGAATGGATTTAATGGAAATTAATGGATTTTGATGTTGATGATGCTGACGCTCGTTAGTTGAAGAACGGCTGTAATATAACAATGCACCAAGTGCCATTGCCATGGTTTTTCAGACTCATATTTCATTTATGCACCAGTATGAATGTTGATTGGTAAAGATAATGACCTGTTTGACTTCATGGAGTACTTATTATATGTTAATGTCCCCTTTTTCTGTCATGTTCTACACGGATGCTTGCAGATTTTGAATAATAATAATAATAATAATAATAATAATAATAATAATAATAATAATAATAATAATAATAATAATAATAATGATAATGATTGTAGTAGAACCTTTACATATGAAGCTACCGAGGCTGGTATAGTTGTCCAGAATCAAGATCTACCGGTAAATGAAGAAGTTCTCTTGACTTCCCTATTCAGAGATGACGAATGTGTTTCATGGGCGATGCAGAGATATAAAGTAGGAATTTCAGAGTCTACAGACAGATAGTATGATCAGATCGGTTGACTCTCACAGCAATTTCCGCTCAGTATCTCTGAGACTGTGAACTTCACATTGACAGTACATTGTCATACTTGCTTCAGTTCAATGAGTTCAACTAAAAATAGATGGATGTCTCTATTTTAACCGTTTGGTCCGAGCTTTTACCTATTTGTGTCGCTTTGCATTAATTAAGATAGTTTAACTGGATGGATGTCTCCATGACTTTTCATAGTCCTCTACCTGTAAATTGTTATAACTGTTTGTTCAGCGCTTTTGACACTGACTTTTGGCCAAGTTTTGTAACGGAGTTGAATTTCCGCAATTTTCGTTAAATGCAGGATATTCACGACGAAGCTTTCCATTCTAATTAACTTCGTCCATGTGCCTGCTGCCTCTGATTACTTGTGACCGGTGTAAACAAATAGAGGTGATGAAAAGTTGTAAGAATAATGAAGGTTCAGTGATTACTTGAACCCTTAGTAGCTCCTGCTTGTTATGGAAGTCTGAAATAAGTCGCTCTGCAAAACGACGTTGGAACGACTTAACAAGAAACATAAAATCCATTCCTCGTGTTAGTGTCGTAGAAGTCGCCTTTGTCTTTTAGCTGATGCCCCCACCAATACACAACCCTCCTCCTCTGCACTTCCCTGCAACCTCCCCTCCCCTCCCCCTTTGAATGTGTGAATCAAACCGGCACTAAGGGTGATACTATAACGACGACTGAGGCGCCTCTAGTGTCCGCTAGTTCCGTTCATTAGCGTTTTTTTTTTTATTCGTGGCGTTCCTGGTCTTTGTCTAATGATTGTCATAAAAGATAAATTACCAAAGGCAGTAGTTAAGTAGTTTCCTGTAGCTGTGAGCGAAAGGAAGGAGGAAGGGGAAGGCGAATACTGCAAGGAGGGTTTTTATGGGCAGAGGGGTCAAGGTTATCTGCACCCGTGACTTGTCATAATTATATGCGTGTGCCGGCAATGAGGTTATTTCGGAACTTCTTTGGGTAATAATCTCCCGCCATCCTACTTGCCCCCTCATTCCTCCCCTCCCTCCCTCCTTCAGGGGCCAAGATGGCGTGATATGGGATTTTTGGCACAGGAGTGATTTATTTGGCCAAGAGATTTCTATTCTTTATGTTGCCGGAACGACGCCAATTTAGGGCAAGGGCGGCAGTCGGGGTGACGGAATGGAGCATATATCAGGATGTCTCAGATGCTATTTAAGGGTCAGTTTCCCCGGAAACTTGGCCTTGGAGTACATTTGCTTTTCTCTTTATGTGATTATGAAATGGGAATGGCTGAACTGGGAGCAACAGCTAGGCCTTTTGGTTAGATATTGCATTGATAGGAAAGTCGTAAGATTTACGTGTAAAAATATCTAAGATTTTGGATGTAGGTACTGTTCAAAACGGCTATGAAATGTCCCTTCACTTACCTCTCATATAACATATATATATATATATATATATATATATATATATATATATATATATATATATATATATATATATATATATATATATATATATATATATATATATATATACATATACTATATTGCACTTTATATACATGAATGACACGTAAAATGATGAGAGATAAGATGAGTTAAGTTGAATTTTTGTTGTTATATATATATATATATATATATATATATATATATATATATATATATTATGTATATAATATATGCATATATTATATATATAAATATATATATAGACAAAAATTAAATTCAACTTGGGTTATCTCTCATCATTTTACGTGCTCAGATTACATGAACGCAGTCTTTGAGGGATAACTCACTTTTAAATGCTAAACCTGCTTCCAAATCTTCAGTAGTTGTATTTTGATGTCGTTTTCTGTTTTAGTCATCCCAGTTGTACACCTCAGTCTCATCCCAGACGCATCTGGAACGGTTCTCACATTTCTGTGACGCCTCCTTTCGTCTCTCTGCTCGGCAGCATTGAATCCAAGTCGGTTTGAGCGATCAGTGAAACCGCCTTCCCCTCTTCCCTGGAATGATCCTTCCCGCTGCCCTTTCTCTCCTTTTACTGTACCTCCTTTCGTATTCTCTTTCTTCCATCTTAACTTTCCTCCATCCTCTCTAACAATTGATTCATAGTGCAACTGCTTTGAGGTTTTCCTCCTGTTACACCTTTCAAAACTTTTTACTGTCAATTTCCGTTTCATTGCTGAATGACCTCATTGGTCCCAGTGCTTGGCCTTTGGCCTAACTCCTGTCTTCAGTTCAATCCTCTCCGCTGCAAGGTGTCCTGTCTTCCTTGTTCGTTTTGGAAATAAATCGACCTGTGAAATTTTCTCAGATAATTCAACATTTGCAATTAATCCAGTTATTAACTTTTTGAAAAGTTGTAATTTAATTTCCGAAATATTAAAAGAAAAATAATATAACCCTAAACAAATCCTTCGGGCCAGCCCTGTGAGAGTTGAGAATCAGCTCAGTGGTCCGGTAAAACTATTTTAGTATATGACAATAATAATTAGGTCTTTCTCCTCTAGATCGAGAACGGGATATGCTGTATATCAGGTCCACAATAATATTCTGTGGTGAATTACTGTTGATTAGAATTACTGTTGATTTTATAAAAAAAAAAAAAGTTACAAAAGCTTTGGAACCCAGGACAAGGTTCGAAATCTTTTGTAACTTTCTTATAAAATCAACAATTCACCACTGAATATTATTGTGGACCTAATATCTAACTCTGTGGTCTTTGTTGCCTTCAGCTGAATATGCTCTCTCTCTCTCTCTCTCTCTCTCTCTCTCTCTCTCGAAGGAACCTCTCTCTCTCTCTCTCTCTCTCTCTCTGTGGAAATCAAAGTCCTTTTTATTATTCTTATAATGTGTCTTTGCTTCCGTTATCAGGCTTTGGAACTCAGTCGCAACTCATGTTTCCCCGATTCTTTTAATTTCTCGCCCGGGTCTTTTTGCTTCACTATTATACAGGTGCTGAACTGGCAAAACTCATTCAATCCTTATGAGAACTTTCTTAAGAATTTTGTTACATTATGTAGCCAATATCTCATTACTCTGCTCGAGGAGATTCAGGATGCTAAGTGAAACTGAAAGAAGACTTTAAATGGAAACTGAAACAAAACCATTTGAAAAGCCAGAAATATAAACAAAAAATGATTGTTCTTCCATTTCACCTATATTAATTTTCCTCCACAGCTTAACCAGGCGATATGCTATGCTCTATCCTGCTGTGTCAAGCTTTGTAAAGTTTCTCATCTGTTTGATCTCTTTTTCTTTTAAGTTTTGGCTGCATGAAGAACTTACACCCGAAGCAATTGTCCGTGCCTTCATGAACTGTTATGAGAATATGGTGTTACGAAAAGTTTACAAAGTCTGCGACCTTTCTTGTTGCTGATTGAGAATAATCACGTTTTAGCTGGCTAATCGTGTATAGATAACTATATTGCTGTTTTAGAGTAACCAAGTTTTCGCTGGCAAATCGTGCATAGATAATTATAAAGATAATTATAAAGTTAATCTCAAGAGCCGCAGTTTCTGGCAAGCCCTCCATCGTATTTTTATTTCCACAGCCTTCAGCTGAAGAATTGTGGCTCTTCAGATTAACATTATTATTATCTATGCACGGTTAGCCAGCTAAAACCTGATTATTCTCAATCAGCAATATAATTGTCCATGCACGATTGGCCAGCTAAAACCTGATTATTCTCAATCAGCAATATAATAATCCATGCACGATTGGCCAGCTAAAACCTGATTATTCTCAATCAGCAATATAATTATCCATGCATGATTGGCTAGCTAAAACCTGATTATTCTCTGTCAGCAATATAATTATCCATGCACGACTAGCCAGCTAAAACCTGATTATTCTCAGTCCGCAATATAATTAATTATCCATGCACGATTGGCCAGCTAAAACCTGATTATTCTCAATCAGCAATATAATTATCCATGCATGATAGGCCAGCTAAAACCTGATTATTCTCTGTCAGCAATATAATTATCCATGCACGATTAGCCAGCTAAAACCTGATTATTCTCAGTCCGCAATATAATTAATTATCCATGCACGATTGGCCAGCTAAAACCTGATTATTCTCAGTCAGCAATATAATTATCCATGCATGATTGGCCAGCTAAAACCTGATTATTCTCTGTCAGCAATATAATTATCCATGCACGATTAGCCAGCTAAAACCTGATTATTCTCAGTCCGCAATATAATTAATTATCCATGCACGATTGGCCAGCTAAAACCTGATTATTCTAAAACAGCAATATAATTATCTATGCACGGTTGGCCAGCTAAAACCTGATTATTCTCAATCAGCAATATAATAATCCATGCACGATTGGCCAGCTAAAACCTGATTATTCTCAATCAGCAATATAATTATCCATGCATGATTTGCCAGCTAAAACCTGATTATTCTCAATCAGCAATATAATTATCTATGCACGATTGGCCAGCTAAAACCTGATTATTCTCAATCAGCAATATAATTCATGCACGATTGGCCAGCTAAAACCTGATTATTCTCAATTAGCAATATAATTATCCATGCACGACTGGCCAGCTAAAACCTGATTATTCTCAATCAGCAATAAAATATCTATGCACGATTAGCCAGCTAAATCCTGATTATTCTCGATCCGCAATATAATTATCCATGCACGATTGGCCAGCTAAAACGTGATTATTCTCAGTCAGCAGCAAGAAAGGGCACAGACTTTGTAAACTTTGTAAACTTTTTGTCCCTTAGGAAAGATTACTTTGTAAAACAATGAGTCCCTGCTGTAAGTTCCCCTAATTGCATAAACAGAAACTTCGTGTGAGTGTAAATGGTTAATGTTGGTATTGTATTGTATTGTATTTTATGTCATTTCAGTTTATGAAGGGATCAGTGTCTTTAATTAAGTGTACAAATTAGCCAGAAGGTGCGTATATAATTGGGTTCCATTGTAGATTAAAAGTCACTGACGAAAACTAATAAAATCTCGGACGTTGCGGGAAATATATCGCTTAGATGTTCGTACTCGTAAAACTTGTTTTTAGGACGTACTGAGTAAAGATTTTTAGAGATGTAATTTGTAAATAGAAAGAATACTTCGGTCTGGGAAAACCCAGGAAAGGAATGTGAAGTTCTGGCTGAGGTCTTCTTGTCTCTTGTGCCCTTTTTTGTAAATGGCTGCAGTTGCTATAGGAAAAGTATAGTTGCAAATAGTGTGCCCATCAACCCCTTAAAAATGGAAACAGACCAGGGGTAGGAAGTGCATATCCTGAGCAATGTATTTTTGTGTTCCTGTTATTACAAACACTAAAAGGTCGGGCTTCTTAATCCATTGTTGACCGAAAAGAATAGCTGACCGAGGGAGGCCAAATCACTCTGTTTTTTTTTTTTAGTTTTCTGTACAAGAAAACTATTGAGATGGCTATGTGTCTGTCCGTCCGCACTTTTCCTGTCCGCCCTCAGATCTTAAAACTACTGAGGCTAGAGAGCTGCAAATTGGTACGTTGACCATTCGCTTCTCCAATCAACAAACATTAGATTGCGGCTCTCGAGCCTCAGTGGTTTTTATTTTATTAAAGGTTAAAGTTAGCAGTGATTGTGTGTCTGGCACCGCTGTAGGTGCCAACAGCACAGGCCACCACCGTGCCGTCGCTGAAAGTTTCATGGGCCGCGGCTGAGGGTTTCATGGGCCGTGGCTGAGAGTTTCATATAGCATTATACACTGCACAGAAAACTCGATTGCGCCGAAGAAATTTCGGCGCATTTTTTATTTGTTATTATTCTTTTTTATTGAGTTGCATCAGTAAAAGCGTTATTGAAAGGAAATTCGTTTATCTTCAAACTATTCGAATACTAGGAACAGAAGGTCGGTGTTGAATATGACTACTATCCATTTCAGGAACCGCGAGTAATCGTTTTTCTCAAATATCTTTCAAACTAATTATTTGACCTTGACACAGTGTACAAGACACCTCCCGCTAATTTCTGGTAATATAGTGCGTTGTCAAATGGTTTTAGTTAAGGCGTTTACTCTTGACTTACAAGGTGTTGCTAAGCATCGCCAAACTGTGCATTCGAACGTCCTTTATCCCCATCCCGTCCCTCCCTCTGCCACTTTCCTGGCCTCCCCATCTCCGCTCCCCTCTCCTGTCTATGGGTGATAGCGGACGTTCGATTGCGTAGAATAGTCCTGCTGCGACTTTTGCCTTTAAAGTCAAGAGTAAATGCCTTAACTAACACCATTTGGCAGTGCACTATATTACCAAAAATTAATGGAAGGTGTCTTGTACACTGTGTCAAGGTCAAATAATTAGTTTGAAAGATATTTGAGAAAAACGATGACTCGCGGTCCCTGAAATGGATGGTAAATCTTAAAAAAGGAATATGAATTGATGCCATAACCTTCCCATCGTATAAGTTCCTAAAGCCTGCTTAATGCATTACGTTTTATATTTGAAAAAAGTATAAAAAAAAACACTAAGTTCGCTGCTCTCCTGTCTCTAAAGAGGCTCACAAAAATAAAGGAGGAAAAAGCATATTCTGATCCTTCGCGCAGCCTAACGAAGAAGAAATAGACATCTTCAGAGACCACAAAACATGTTTTGAGTTCATTACCTACCTGTTTGGGAGAAGGAATTTCTCCACGAAGAAGCGATATGTAAACATTGCGAAATAAGCCAGACTAAATAGCGACCGCAATGCCTTCCCGGACACCGTGTTCCTTCTGAGACAACAAGGTTTCGCAGTCTCCTTTTGGGTGGCAAGAGATCGCAAATACCTCGTTTCCCAGTCGTGCTGTAACCCATTAATTTCCCCCCATATGACTCTCTCTCTCTCTCTCTCTCTCTCTCTCTCTCTCTCTCTCTCTCTCTCTCTCTCTCTCACAGCCATGTTTGCTTCGCGACCCATCAACCTATCGTGACCTGAACATTGACCTACCTGGGTAACCTCTGACCTGTGGCACGTGCACGGGACATTAACGAAGACAGGTTATTTGGCCAAGGGAGGAAAAGTTGCAACGTAACCGCCAGAGGGCGTCGAAGGCTGCCAGGTCTCTCTCTCTCTCTCTCTCTCTCTCTCTCTCTCTCTCTCTCTCTCTCTCTCTCTCTCTCTCTCTCTCTCTCAAAATTTCTCGCCTTTCCTTTAATGGTATTAGTTCCATTTATTATATGGTGGTGTCTCGTAAAGTTATAAGTTTTGCTCTTACTTTTGCTAATTTCATTCCGGAGGTAACTTGAAGTCTGATTTTGAGATTCCAACCTCAGTGATTGGAGTTCTTAATATATATCTTCATAAGTCGCACTGAAATATTACCATTTTTTTTTTTATCCTCAAGATTTCGCGATGTACGTTCTCCCCTCATCGAAGTTATTTGACCCGGAAAGTGACTTGCATATTTTCTGATCAGCTTTTTTTTTTCCAGAACTTGATTGAAAACACAAGATGTGAAATCTGGGAGGCGTTTTTTTCTTCTTGGCAACTTTTATCAATTTTTAAATGGGGTCATTCAGGTTATTAATCATTTTGAGTTAGACAGTGGTTCTTAGCCTGGGGTACCTGTACCCCAAGGGGAACGAAACCTTAAACCTCGGGGTACGAGACATGATACCCAGCAAGGCTTCCATCACTAATCCTTTTCATATGTTGGTATTGTATTTATATTGGATGGGGGTAAGAGGAAATTTTCTTAGATATGAAGGGGTACGGCCACTGAAAAAGGTTAAGAACCCCTGAGTTAAAGGGAGGCCAGGACTGGATTCTTTTCACTTATTTGAACCTTATTTTTTTTTAGGTTTCTTTTTTGCGGAGCCTGGTGCCTTGAGCAGCTAGATGTTATGAAGCGAAGATCTGAAGAATAAAAGGAAAACCAACCCCCCTATAAGAGGGAAAACTGAAAGCAGAGGAATAGGGGAGAGGAAAAAGAAACTCGCCAAACCAAATATTCTGAAAACCTGGAATTAAGTGTGGGATTTTGTAAACTTTTGTTACGTGTACGTAATTGCTGCTTTCTGTTTTTCATGTGGAGTTTTCATGAGACGTTCTTTGCATCTATAAAATTCACATCAGTGTGATTGCGGACGAAGGAAACGGGATAGTTTCAACATTTTTCTTCATTCCGACGTTTCGTTGTAATACCTTATTACATTTTCTGGGGATCTGTTAATAAATACAATAACTTAAGAAACAATAAATGCTAACAAAAATCGTACGGCACAGGGACTAAAAATTTCCCATTTTAATAATATTTAAAATTGAAGGTCTTTGACCAACATTTATTACTGAAAAAGGAAGACCGAATTACGTAAGGAAAGACGAAAGTAAACAAGTAAAAAATGCGCAGTCGAGTTTTCTGTACATCGTATAATGCTGTATGAAACTTTCAGCCACGGCCCTTGAAACTCTCAGCCGCGGCCAATGAAACTTTCAGCCACGGCCCTTGAAACTCTCAGCCGCGGCCAATGAAACTTTCAGCCACGGCAAGGTGGTGGTCTGTGTTGACACCTATAGCAGTGCCAGACGCACGATCATGGCTAACTTTAACCTTAAATAAATGAACTTCATTGAGTTTGAGGGCTGCAATTTGGTATGTTTGATGATTGGAGGGTGGATGATCAACATACCAATTTGCAGCCCTCTAACCTCAGTAATTTTTAAGATCTGAGGCCGGACAGAAAAAAAGTGCGGACGGACAGACAAATAGCCTTCTCAATAGTTTTCTTTTACAGATAAAGTTGGATATAGGAGGTTTGGGTGTTCAGTTGGTAAACTGATTAATAAACAAGTATTCGATATAAGCTTGACAGACTTTTGCATGATTCCTAATAATCGATTTCACATTCTGCACAGCGCTGACGAAAACTTGGGGGATTCTTTAAATATAAATCCTTGCGTCATTCGTAATGGGTATACACTGGAATTTTACGCACGAATTATTTGACAAGAAGGCTTGAAATGTCAAGGCCGATGTGAAACCATATTCAGAAAAAGGAATTTGCTGCATTTGTTGCTTTCAGATTCAAGGGGATATAAACGCTCATTATTATTATTATTATTATTATTATTATTATTATTATTATTATTATTATTATTTTGTTAAAATCATTCTATTAGTTACTAAATTATTACAAAGCATTTTATGACGTCTGCTAGAGTATGATTTCAAACTTCAGCAACAAAAGCCATAACACCTGTCACAGTTACCACCATTATTTTAAGATAGACCCGATTTTTATGAATATAGGATCACGTTGCTTACATTTGTGTCATTGCATTTATTTTTGCAATATTTTTTCACCATCATCATTATTATCCTTATAAGGTAATCACTATTACTGACTAACAGTAATTACAGCTTGCATCACTCTCGAGACTGTGGATTAGTTTTTAAAACTAGTATGTATGGGGGTTTTGTGATTGTGTTCCAATATTTGTTTAATAATAATGATAACCGTTACGAACACTGGGGTATCTAATTTGTTACATTTACACATCTGAGTAGTACCGAGGTCTTTTTGGAAGTGTGTTTAGATACTACAAGTAAATGGTTACGTGACATTTCCGAAATTTAATACACTTTCATTTGTTACAGAATAGTCTTGTGTGTGACCCTGTTAAAAATGGCCAGAAGTGACCTAAACTACCTGTCTTGCTAAGAATAATTGCTGGAAAGGTTAATCTCTTCACAGCAAGTTAGCTGGACAAAATGTTTACGATAATATAATAGAAGTGGCGCACAATACAAATTTTTCATCCAATGTTATCTCCCAAAACCCAGCAAAATATGATTGTAATTGTGAATCCCGCGGATTTGAACTATTGATTGTGTTCTGTTGTTTCTGGGATGGGAAACTGTATCTTAAGAATTCAACATTTTAATGCCTAATTCCCGTCACATAGCTCTGCAAATAAAAAAAAAACTTGCATATCTTATTAATATCTCTCTCTCTCTCTCTCTCTCTCTCTCTCTCTCTCTCTCTCTCTCTCTCTCTCTCTCTCTCTCTCTCTCTCTCTCTCTCTCTCTTATTGAAAAGTCTATCTAACCTGACAACTGGATTTTTTCTGCCTAAGTTGGAATCCATCTTGCTAGATAATACTGCTAGATTTACAGTTATGGGAACCAGTCCTCAGCGCATTATTTTTTTCTTCAAATGGAGAGGTTTAGAGGAAGAAAAACTTACGTAAATTAGTTTATTCAATTTATTCAATATTGTAAAATTCGTGTACTGTACAGTACAGTAAAACTAAGGAGAACCTAAAGGAGGGGTATAGTATTCATTAGCTTACATGGACTTCCATCCTTTCCAGTAACCTTCCGTGACCCTACATTTATTCTCTTTGAGAACAGAACATTGTAGGACCTTTTGGAAAATCGTTTCATTTGTTATTTTTATAATATGCTTCAGCTTCTAACACTTTTCTCTGTTATTCTTGTCAAAATATTGTTAACAGATTTTTTTTATAAATACAAGTGAGTTTGTTCCTCTTTTAATGTATTAGTTCTTTCCAAAGTGGGAGTTGACCCCCACAAACCCGCGGGCGCAGACTTGAAAAGATTTTGTCCAAAGGATAGAATTTTTTTTTTTTTACTTCAGACCATGAACATTTGGTATTTAAGAGTGGGTACACGTCACTACAGATGGTGTTAGCTTCACGAAGTCACGTCATTCTGAAACTGTAAGATTTACCTGTTTCGTCGAGTTTTATCAGTTCGTCGCCCACACCGGCGATTTCGATTTTGTAAGTAATTGTTGGCTTAGGGTGGAAATGAATACGAGAGTTCTGAATGTGACTTCTACAGAGACTGTAGGGTGGGCCGATAATATCCTCAGTGCATTTATAAGGAATCATCATCCTATTTTTGTTAGTGTGCCGTAGGTAGAGCAGGACTGATGAATTTTAACTTTAAAAAAAATACGTGTGAAATTTTTTTTTTTTTTATTAAGTTCCCGACTTACGTTTTAAGTATCTGCAATTTTATTTATTTGTTGGTTAAGGGAAAGAGATCAGCAGGTCAGCTAGTGGGCCTAAACCCGTTGATAACTTGCTCCTTATATGATGTTGGCATACAACCGGTTTCGAACCGTGTAACAGTCTCGGAGTAGTAATTATTGTGACTAAGAAATGGAAATCGAGTCCAAGAGGAAGGAAACCGATAGCGGCTCTTACTGTTTTAATGGTGGATTTCTTTGCAGAAGAGAAGCAGCTTTCAGGGTACCGTAACCCAATGGCAATGAAAGCCCTCGCATATAGGATGAGCCCGCTGCAAGCGCCGTGGTCGCATCCTGAAGCCGAGATCATTACCGTCACCAGACTTCCGATGAAAGGTAATTGGGCGCCCTTCCCCCCCTTGGCGATTTGATCAGGCGCCCCCCTGAGATCGCAGAATAACCTGCCGCAGGAGAAGACCTCTAGTGACAGGATGATGGCGACTTACGACTGCTTTTAGCCGTCCCGAAGCCTGGAATTAGTGACGGTAACCCTCTTCCCTCTTTACCTCTCTCTCTCTCTCCACTCTCGTTTGTTTCATCCGAGGAGATCCTCTCCTTCGGCCCCCCCCCCCTCCATCTCCTTTCAGCTCGAAGGGTCTCGCCGACGCTTTTTGCCTCCCTTTCATCCCGTTCCGCCGGAAAAAACAAAAAAAAAAGATGGATCCTCGACATCCTGGAAGCTTCCAGTCGAGGCTCAAAGGAAGAGAGATTGATGTCTCCAGTAACCGATATAAATTTATTTTGCATGCGCTCTGTTGCACGAGACTAAAGGAGGGAGCTTTGTTGGAGGCCCCCGGACCCTTCCGAAGGCCCCGCCAACGGGACCGGGGATTATCTTGTGCCTTCGCCGGGTTTTGCGACTTCCCTACAAATTGCCGTAAACCTCATCAATTACTGTGGTGGTCGCCTTGGAAGGGGAAGGCTCCGGTTACGGTGCGCTGCTTACGAGATGGAGATTGTGCAGCGGGTTAATCGCAGTTTTTATTATTTTTTTTTTTTCTAATTTAGGAGTGACGAGGTGAAATTATAGTTATGGAGTATGCAAGAACCTTTTTTATTGTTTTACATTATCAAGATATTTTCCTTGTTTTTTTTTTCGTGTAAAAAGAAAATTCTGTAGTCGATAAGAAAGGTATGTTATAGTGGAGAGGGAAAACGCAGGTACATCCATAGATATAAATAGACCAAAAATGGACAAGCTTAGGAATAGTATCATAATGTTAATATAAATTACGTATTTTATTCTAAAAACAAAAACAAAAAAATGTACGACTGTAAGTCGCCAAGCTTAGGAATAGTATCATCATATAATGCTTAATAAAATACGTATTATATTCTTTAAAAAAAAAATCTAACTGAATGTACGATTGTAAGTCCCCCTTAGTATTTTCGTGTGCATATGTGTGTGAGTGTGTGTGTGTGTGTGTATGTGCGTGTGCGATCTTGTTATGAGGCGTGTGTGTACGCATGGCATCCTCCCTCAACGGGCAATTACACAACCTGCTGATTTGTACTTTGCCACTGCACTGCCTTCGGCTCTGCCTCGCATCCTAGTTTATTCTGTACCCTGGGCTCTATGGATCGGTGGTTTTCCTCTCTCTCTCTCTCTCTCTCTCTCTCTCTCTCTCTCTCTCTCTCTCTCTCTCTCTCTCCACAGTTGCCAAAGGTTATATGGATTTCTCTTTCACACACACACACAGTTGTCAAAGGTTATATAGATCTCTCTCTCTCTCTCTCTCTCTCTCTCTCTCTCTCTCTCTCTCTCTCACTTGTCTAGGTTATATAGATCTACTCTTCTTTCTCTCCTGATTGTCAGGTTATATAGATCTCTCTCTCTCTCTCTCTCTCTCTCTCTCTCTCTCTCTCTCACTGTTGTCAAAGGTTATATAGATCTCTCTCTCACACACACACAAACACAGTTGTCTAGTCAAAGGTTATATAGATTGATATTCAAGATAATGCGTCTGAGATTATTGTTCCAAATATATTGAATGCTGTTTTTATTGTATTTTAAACTATATTTTCATAGAATGAACCTTTATCAGTAAATTCTCTGCCTGTGTAATTGAGGGCCTTGATAAGCGGAGTGTTCAGTTTTTCTGAGAATTGGCGGAATTAATAACAACCAAGAAAAACAGATTGAAGGAAATTGTCACCTTTTTTCGTCGACTGGAAGATGGAAGGTTGTGTCACTAGCTATTTGCTGGATGCCCTTGCAAATAAAAGATTAGGTGAATTTGATTTGGCAGTTGTAACCTTTTTAGTACACCACTGAGAAGTAATCTCTTATTATTATTATTATTATTATTATTATTATTATTATTATTATTATTAAAATAATAATAATATTATTATTATTATTATTATTATTAATATTATTATTATTATTATTATTATTATTATTATTATTATTATTATTATTATTATTATTATTATGAAACAAGACGAAAGGCCGTGAACTTGGAATCCTTTACGGAACTTATGAACCAAAATATGAATAATATGAAGAAAAGAAAAGCAGCTCAAACCTAAGACCGGGAACTGTCGTGGTACCGATTCTATGTCACAGCCTACAGTTTGAGAATATTTGTTGTATGGAAACCGACTTTGGGGAAGTTAGAAGCAGGTGAGCGCCTGCAAGGAACCCAGCCAATACGGATAGCAACACCAGATGCATAGCCTTTTAAAATAGTTGTTCGGTGTAACTTATCCTAAGTGAGTGTTTTTGTGTCGTGCTAATGACGGGGTTCTAATATAAAGATTAAGATTTCTGTCTATTGCTTGAGAGCCATAAAATATCAGGCATGCGCGCGCACTTACAACTTGCATAAAGCCTCATGCGCGCTTACAACTTGCGTAAAGTCTCATGCGCACTTGCAAGTGTATGCGTATATTTGTGCGTGTATGTATACAAGTAGGAATTTTCCCCAGTCCGTAAGTGTGGTATCATTTGTTGCAATGTCGCTAATATATTTAATAAGTTTGAAATTCGTAATTTACCCTTAATTAGATTTATTTCATTTTTATTGTAATGTCGCCAATATGTTCTCAAGTTTGAAATTCGTAATACCCTGTAATCCTTCATTAGATTTATTTCATTTTTCTGCAACAATTTAAATCAAGGTGCGAAGACTTGGAATGTGTGACCATAACTGGATTTTCTCCTGCCTGCAGCGGTTCCTTTTTGAGCAGACGTAGACATGATGTCCAACCCACATCTAACTTGTAAAAGTAAAAAACTAGTTATTAAAAGATATAATAAGCAAAAAACTGAGAAAAGTGACTTGTGTTTGATGTGCCGATTAGTTTTTATAAGAGTTAACTGATTTGAAAATTCCCCGCTTCAGTAATACATTCTAAATAGCAATGATATCGTTTTTATTTTTTAGTAAATCTTTATTAATTATATTATCAGGAAAATTGAATGATACGCAAACAAATCAAGCCTCCTCTCTCGTGGGCTCTATTTTTCCTTTAGATATTCATGGTGCCCTGAAGAATATTACAACTCATGTATAGTGGGTTACCCATACACTCATTCTTGCTTCAAGTCATACGTCTCTCTCTCTCTCTCTCTCTCTCTCTCTCTCTCTCTCTCTCTCTCTCTCTCTCTCTCTCTCCGCGCGCGCGCAAGAAGAAAAAATGCAAGTCTTCCATTTGATTTAAATTATTGCAGAAAAATTAAATAAATCTAATCAAGGATAAATTACAAGTTTCAAACTTTTAAAATATATTAGCGATGTTACCACAAATAATACCATACTTAAGGACTGGAGAATCCCTACTTGTATACATACATACATAAATATGTGCATACACTTTAGAGTGCGCATGAGGCTTCATGCAAGGTGCTTTCTCCTTTAAATTCAGTGTTACAAAGTCACAATGATCGTAGTGCCTTACAGTGTACGCAGTTGTAATCGACAATTTTACTTATTATACGTAACATTAATCATGTAAATGCTGTTTGAAGTGATACTTGAAATTTCAGGAACTTCTAAAGATATATTTCATTCACAAAATTTTTCGTTCTTTAAGGACAACAGCAACAAGTAAAAAATGCGGTCCATGAAACTTTCAGCCACGGCCCGTTGGTGGCCTGTGTTGTTGACACCTATATCGGTGCCAGATGCACGATCATAGCTAACTTTAACCTTAAATAAAATAAAAACTACTGGGGCTGGAGGGCTGCAATTTGGTATGTTTGATGATTGGAGGGTGGATGATCAACCTACCAATTTGCAGCCCTCTAGCCTCAGTAGCTTTTAAGATCTGAGGGCGGACAGAAAAAGTGCAGACGGACAGACAAATAACCATCTCAATAGTTTTCATGTACAGAAAACTAAAAATAATGGTAATATTCGTCAATATCTATGTCACGCTATGATCGCAAAAGTAATAGAACGGTAATTTCTGACGGTTATCACAGCATCAGCAATAATATTCAAGATATGATAAGTTCAACACAACTGAAACTGGTCACTGTTGTTTATGAATACCCTTGTTTGTGCTCTTGCAGGAATTGTAGTGTTAACCTCTCTCTCTCTCTCTCTCTCTCTCTCTCTCTCTCTCTCTCTCTCTCTCTCTCTCTCTCTCTCTCTCTCTCTCTCTCTGTTGAATGATTTTGCACCTCATGAAAAGGATAATGACCACAGCGCCTTTCTTATGCTTGTGCAGTACATTGCTGATGATACTGAATGTTCTTTGCGGCATCGATGGGCCCCAAGTACTCTTTTGCCTACACACTTTTTCATCACATTCTGGTTTCTTCCACCTAGCTGTCCCAACTCCATAGGAATTTACCTGTGGGTAGTTTTACAGCTCACTTGTCTGTGCCTCTGACCAGACCTACAGATAGGTCTGATTACACTGCTTTATAACTGTTTTATTATTTCCTCATTTGGTTCATTTATCGACTGTTATTTTTATCACTTTGCCGTTGCAGAACCAATGTCCTGATCGTACCCTGTATGAGGTACCTCACATGGTACACTGTAAACATTACTAAAGGCTGTATGCCAGTCGTCCCTTTGCCCCAGCTGCCACCTGTGACCTTCATTCTTGCTTTCTGCTAGTTTTGCTGTCCAACCTCTCTAATTAGTCCTTCCTAGTATAACTGTGGGTTCTCAACCAGTTCCACCTTACATCCTTTTATTTCATTTCCTTTATCTTTTGAATCTCTTTATCTTGCTGTCCAACCTCTCCAACTCCCTCTATTCACTGTCTTGAGCACCGAATGACCAAAAGTGGTCCAGGCTTGGCTTGACAACCTAAATTTCATAAATCATGTCTGAATTTTGTAAGTGGATTTATAGATTCTAAGAGAGTGAGACTGGAAAACTACCTGCGAGGCTATCGAACAGGCTGGGAGTTCATTGGAAGTTAAATGAGGTTAGTATTGATTTTAGTTTATATGTATATATATATATATATATATATATATATATATATATATATATGCTCTATACATATATACTGTATATTAATACATACACATACACCTTTTATACATTCTTTACTAACACAGTGATATATAGACGTCATCAATTTAATCCTCTTACCGAAGTCTCTCAAACTGAAGGGTGCAGCAGTATTTAGATGGATTTGTAACCAAGCGCTTTTCTTTTCATTTTTAACATTTCTCTTACTGATGACGTATCCAAACGTCAAAAAAAAAGATTACTTATAGAATATGTAATCAGCTGCAAAAGAAAGAAAATTGAGCGGTCTGCCTTGAACACTGTCGGAGATACGCGTCTTTGAACAAATAAAGGTATAAACATTTTTACGCTTATCGCTCGAGTCATGTCACTGCTCACAGACGGAATTGTCATAAGAGTCACAAGCCAAAGGGTAAATATTGCTAATTGTCAAGAGCGAGTAGGAAAGATGGAAAACAAAATAATAATGCAATTAAGAGTATACCACCACAATAGAGGTAGATAACATAACCCACTGACATTGAAGTCTGTTGACAACATGCATCACTGTCCGCCCCATGTAGCAAAGATCGTGTGTCCCGGATTTGGTGTTGGATCTGAAAATGAAACGACTGAATTGCTGGACTCTTGATTTTGCAGTTTCTGTCCATTACTGTAGTGAGGTTGCAATTTGGGCTTTACCGATGTTGTTAGAAGGGAAGTGACTGTGACACAGTGAGGTAATGGTTCTGGGAAATCCTTTTAAAGAAGGCATTTTTATTTAGCGGACATGAGGCAGTTTTTGTGGTAGCAGCCATCATAAGAGAAAATAAGCTATTTCGTTTGGCTTTGTCGATGAGAACATTGAAAAGATACAACGCCTGAGGACGTCAAATAACAATCCAACTGTTCTTACAAATCACTTCTCCCATTCTCTCAATTTATTAGTTCTTTTGACCGCTTCTTCATTTCACAAGCCGTTGGTTTCCATTCCATCTAGTTTCTACACTGGTTGTCAGCTTCCTTCTTTGAAGGATGATGTGACAAATCCTTCAGGATTTCCCTTATCCTTTTGTATCCTGCAGGGCTTTGTTTGGCTTTATTACTAGGATGCCCTTCCTTCTAGCCTCATATGAAAGCATTGCAGCGTCCCTTCGGCCCCTAGCTGCAACCCCTTTCGTTCCCTTTACTCAACCTCCGTTCAGGTTCCTTTTCTTCCATCTTGCTATCCACCCTCTCCAGACAATTATTTCATAGTGTAATTGCGAGGCTTTCCTTCCTGTGACACCTTTCAAACCTTTCTACTCCGTTTCTCCTTTCAGCGCTGAATGACCTCATAGGTCCCAGCGTTAGGATTTTGGCCTAAATTCTACATTCTGTGTTCCATATGAAAGCAAGAGTCATTGATTCATCTGTAGAAGCTGGTGACTTTACATCTCGCATGAGCAGGAAGGAAAGAGTTCGGTGAAGTTGTGTTGCCTTTGCTGTGGATCTTCCCTTGTCGATCAGTATATTACAAGTAACAATGCCAGGTTATATTTATAAAGACGAATGTACCATTTTGAGTTGCAGGGTGATCAGGAAATAGCTATATTAGTAGGAAGTAACCTAATTTTTTTAAGAAAATGAAAAGTATATGTCACTCTTCCCTCAGTGAAATAATTCCAGACTGCTATTTTTTTTTTTACTTTTAGCTACACATCCAGAAGCAGTTTACATCGCTTGAGGTTCTCAGAGTATTACGTGGAAGAAATAGAACGATGTGTTTCTCAGATGAGATTTTTCGAAAAGTCTAGTATCCCTTTTACCGTTTAAGGAAAGGATTAATCCTGATATCAGCTTAATGATCCTCAATATTATCAGTGGTCGTGACAAAGGGAACGTTTACTGATACATTTACGAAGCTGAATAGAATTATTAATCTGCGTTTTTCAGTCTTACTCTGAATGTGCTTCATGTGAAAATGATGTCGAAAAAGAAGAAATTTAAGGTTTGATATGAATCTGATATCTGAAGGTGAGAATACAATTGGTAAGAAACAGTATTTATTTACATCTAACAAAATTCGTTTTACCCATTGACCCCATCTACAAGTATACTGAGATTTACACAGTAATATAGTAATTAAATTGACTGTGCAGGTTGTGCTTCAGAATTTCCTATCGATTTTAGGATTGAATTTGAATTCTCTCTCTCTCTCTCTCTCTCTCTCTCTCTCTCTCTCTCTCTCTCTCTCTCTCTCTCTCTCTCTCTCTCATTAACACGGGAATAACAGTATTCTTATGAAGCTGACCTCCCAACCTTTAATAGTAAGCAAGGCATTGTGGTCATTAAAAGGAATTGCCAGAGACTTTCTGCGGATATAATTTTTTCGTATTCCTTAACCTCAGAACTTGCAAAGCTTTGGAAAATGGACACGCTGGTCCTCGGAAGAGAGTTCATCATAAATGACACATATTTGTACATGAATATCGCGAGATCTCTTGACCTTTTCGCCGAAATATGTTTGACGGTTAGATGTAATTTTGAGCGGAATTATTTTAGCGCCACGGTAGCTCGAAATTCTGGAGTATTGGCTTGACCTGGGTTCAGCTACTCTCTACTCGTGATGATTTATCAGTTTTTGTGATTTATTTAGAAAATAGCGTACCCATGCGTTAAATTATCGGTCATGGAAAGAATCGAGTCCAAGCAAGTTCAACCGTAAAGGACATTTCGTACCACTTTTGCAAAATCGAAGATAACTTTATTATGCGTACTTATTTGGGATAACTTTAGTATGCGTACTCATTTGGGACAACTTTATTGTGCGTACTTATTTGGGGCCAGTGGTGAGAGAGAATGGCCTCGGAATGGACGACGGCAAGTCTAAACGTAGACGGCCTCTGTTACACACAGAAAACGCATGAGGGTAAACATTGCATTTTATAATGTGGAGATGCTTTGTTCCGGGAAACCAGCGTAGCCTCGTTTTTGCGCAATCTCCTTCAAGAATATTTGTCTCTTTTTCTCTGCTCATTTTTCGGTTTTGGCCACAACCATCTTTGTTACTCTAACTTTGTTATTAGCGCATTTTCCCGCCAGGACATAACTATGATTTTCCCTTTAAATTTCCCTCCTCCCTTTGTGAAGGGAAGAATCTCAGGCTTTGTGCATAAGGGAAAAAAGCCTGGTCATGAATATTCCGATCCCTTATCTCGGAGCTGGAATTTTTATTTACTATCAGTGTTACTTATATATTTAGATTTCTTATCTTGCTTTCGCCTTCTCTTCGCAATCACCGACATCTGGCTGGACTCCTCCCCCCGACACTGCAAGTAATGACTCCCTCCCTCCCTCCCTCCCTCACTCCCTCCTCCCTCCTCCCTCCTCCCATATGAAACCTTACAACTGTCACCTTTCGTGACCCCAGACGTACGTCACGTGACCTCTTGACTCCCGACACTGATAATGGTGGTTACCGAAGAGTGGGACCTACGCTCAGATCAGGGCTCTGCTTTTGTGCTGACACACTCCTCTCCCATAATTTATGACGTAGTTGCTTGCTCATTTAAAGGCTTTCTTTTGTTTGTTTTTTGCTCTTTTTTTTCTACATCGTGGCTGTTTGCTTCGAGTGTTTGAAGTTGAATCATTAAGGCCACGGGCCGTCCAGTTCACGGCGGCGGGAGAAGGCTGGCTTCTAAATGGTGATTAGTGAAGACGTCACGGTTTTTATGAGCTTGTTCATTTTTTTCCAGGACTTTTGCGGAGGGATATATATATATATATTTTTTTTTTAGTATCGGTAGAAATCTGAAATCTTGCTTAAATAAAGAACTTTGTCATGAATTGACTGGATTATAGTGATCTCTTACTTTTTAGGGGGTTGTCAAGACCTCGCTAGTTACGTTGTTAAAACTGGCTGTTTTTGTTGTCTGTCTTGGAAAAGTTTTAATGTAATATTCTACAATAATAAATTAGGTGGATCTTGTTTGTCCTTCCCAGGTGACACTGGGGAGCTCAAGCATGTACACCCACACCTTCAAACCAGTTTGTCCCGGCCTGGTGGTGCCCGGGGAAGGTGGGGAACGGGATGGTAGGGGAGACATCCACACTCCCCCTACAAACCTGTTTGTCCGCCCCAGTTGTGGGCAGGGTAGGTAGGGGAATGTAGTAGGGGAGACATCCACCCTCCTCCTGCAAACCTGTTTGTCCGCCCCAGGTGGGGACAGGGTAGGTAGGGGAATGGAGTAGGGGAGACATCCACCCTCCTCCTGCAAACCTGTTTGTCACCCCAGTTGTAGGGCAGGAGTAGGTAGGGAATGGAGTGGGAGATATCATCCTCCTCCTGCAAACCTGTTGTCACTTTGATTGTGGGGCAGGTGAGTGAGGAATGGAGTAGGGGACATCCACCCTCCTCCTGCAAACCTGTTGCTCTGCACCCCAGGTGGGGGCAGTGGGTAGAGAGATGGGATGGTGGGAGAGACATCCACCCTCCTCCCCTCCTGCAAGGTGGTGGGGTTTATGCAAACCTGTTTGTATCCACTCTGTTTGAGGGCAGGCAGACCAAAAGTTGGGAGGAGTGGGAGACAGCAGCCTTAAGTTTGCACAAGCTCGTACAGGTAATATAATCTGCCTCATAATGTCTTACATGAGTTCCTAGGCTTTGACCCCACAGAAGGGCTCTGGAGCCCAACAGCTTCTGGCTTTCATTCATTGTCACTCATACTGACCAGATGCAATATTCCTTAACTTCCTTGCTGGAAAATGTAACGTGATAATCGGCGAATGCATATTTCTTAAACGATGCCCAGTTATAAGTGATTTTGGCATTACCCGTAGTTTTGACCAATCTTTCATGAGGGAAGAGGTTGTTGAAGCAACAATCTTCCAACCATCAGTGTTACGAGGTTAAGTATACCTTAGTTTAACCAGACCACTGAGCTGATTAACAGCTCTCCTAGGGCTGGCCCGAAGGATTAGACTTATTTTACGTGGCTAAGAACCAACTGGTTACCTAGCAACGGGACCTACAGCTTATTGTGGAATCGAACCACATTATACCGAGGAACTGAATTTCTATCACCGAAATTAAATTCCTCTAATTCTTCATTGGCCGGCGGAGACTCGAACTCGGGCCTAGCAGAGTGCTAGCCGAGAACTCTACCGATTCGTCCAACGAGGAACTCAGTGTTACAAGGTACTTGTTAGATTAAGAGCAAAGACTACGCATTTGTGTGAATTATACAAAGTTAGTCTAACAAACAACAAGAAATAAATGCGCCGAAGTTTTCTTGGCGCAATCCGAATTTCTGTACAGCGTATAATCAAGGCCACCGAAAATAGATCTATCTTTCGGTGGTCTGGAAGTATAATACTGTGATCCGCGGCCTTGATGATACTTTAACCACGGCGGTAGTGGCCTATCTATATCGTTGCGAAGCACGATCACAGCTAACAACCTAAATAAAATAAAAACTACTGGAGCAAGAGGGCTGCAATTTGGTAGTTTGATGATTGGAGGGTGGATGATCAACATACCATTTGCAGCCCTCTAGCCTCAGTAGTTTTCAAGATCTGAGAGCGGACAGAATAAAGTGCGGACGGACAGACAAAGCCGGCACAATAGCTTTCTTTTACAGAAAACTAAAAATTAGTTAGATTTCAAATGGGGAAAGATGTAACGATTTCGAACTACTTAGTTGCATTACTAACAGTCGTCCTGATTTCCCGGTTGTTCTTATAAACCAAGCAGGGAAATTTCAGCAAATAGAAGGACCCCATTAACAAACATTTACTTGGAAGAACTCGATTTGCGGTAGACTCTGATTGAAAGAGGTTAACTTTTGTGTTACAAACATTATTTTACTCTAGGGGAAACTCTTGGTAGAATTGAACGGAAATCCTTTTCAAATAATGTTTTAAAATGGGAAAAAACAAACCTCTTTGCGAGTCAAGTCCCTTGCCTGGCTTTTTACAATTAAAAACTAAAATCTGGGTTTGTGAATTACAAATGAGCATTTTCGGAGAGCGGCGGGCACTAGCTGATCCTGCATGGGGCCACCTGAGCATGTGCCCCCCCCCCCATGAAAAATAATGACAAAATAATAATATTGACGATTTAGATAATAAAATAACATAAATTAGAAATATAAAAATAGGAAAACGTAAAAAATCTATTATACAGAACTAATAAAGTTTTGAGAAAATTTTTTATGCATGCATATTATACACATACATATTTTTAGATATATGAAATGTATGTATGTATGTTATACATAATATATGTGCATAATATGAAAATTGGTGCGCCCCCCCCCATGGAATTTTTCTGGATCCGCTAATGGCGGCGGGTTTGGGTTAAGCAAAAGAAGTTTTAGTATATCTCCTATGACCGTCCCTTCGGCCCATGGCTGCACCCTCTTTCTGGCCTTTTACTTTACCTCCATTTCCCGCCTTCTTCTTTCAGTCATGCTGTCCAACCTCTCTAACTGTTATTTCTTAGTAGAACGTGGGATTTTCTCTAAGTTCCATCTTCAAATCCTTGTATTTCATCTCCTTTACTTGCTAGTTCTTTTTACCTTGCCGTCCAACCATTCCAACACCCTTTTTTTTTCACTGTCGCAAGCACTGAATGGCCGAAAGTGCCCCTTCAGGGCTTGGCTTGACACCCAAAATTTCATGATTCATAAATCACAATCTCCCATGGCCGACATGTTATGAAAGAATGAGTGAAAACCCTTTGCCATTTAAAGCCGCCTTTTATTTTACGAAATAAATATTTGCTCTGGAGGTTTTCCCCTGCAATTAATGACACTCACCATTCGTAGGCATTAATTACTTAAGGTTCTTTGCAGCGTGCCTTCGGCCAATAGTTTCAACCCCTTTCATTCCTTTTACTCTACCTCTGTTCATATCGTCTTTCATCCATCTTACTTTCCACCCTCTCCTAACAATTGTTTCATAGTGCAACTTCGAGGTTCTCCTCCTGTTACACCTTTCACGCCTTTTTACTGTCTGTTTCCGCTGTGAATGACCTCATAGGTCCCAGCGGTTGGCATCGGGCCTGAATCTCATATTCCGGTTCCAGCATCAGTATAGGGCTTTTGGGCAAACTTTTTCCGCTGTTCTGTAAACAACTCGGTGCCCTTGTTTATCAAAATTGATAAGCAGTTTTGTGTTTCATGTCGCAAGTAAGGACAAGTGCTATTGTAGCTTTTGGAAAAGAATCCGAACGAGCTAAATTCTTTTGGGTAAAATATGCACCTCCCTCAAGCATTCATAAACTGAGGAAAGTCTTTTGCGTGGTAAGAGTAAATTATGTCAGGCTTCTTTGTATTGCTTTCGATTTACTTTTTAAAGTGTTTGCTTGGCGTCTTGATTATGATCATGTGCCCTTTTTAAACCGTTCATCTTGTTTCTTTTGCTTTATTTTTGGTCGACGTAGGTATAAACTTCTCACGAAAAACGCATTAGAAACCCGCGCTTAAGATGCAAGGAAGTACCGTTCATCTTTTCCCGAGAAGACCATAAATATTTGTGTGAGATGCATTGGCCGACAAGACTGCAGATAATCTCCTGTCAGTTTGTCGCCCTGAAGAACCGCGCTCTTTAAAACGCGCGATAATAGCGCGCAATACAAGATGTTTGAAGGCCTTATCGCCGATCGCCTGAGATATCATACCGTAAATTTTCAGTATTATCTAAGACGGCGAGTGAATTGCTAAATGCAAATGAGTCATGGACGAGGAGGGGTGCCGGGGGTGGCTGGCGGAGGGATGGGCGCCTATTACATTATGCTTACATGGCAGGTGAAATCCTCGAATTTTGCTGTACTTGAGAGATGAAAGGAGAAATATTTTATTTCATATAAAATTCCCTCGTAAAGCAACGGTTATAGATTTTGGCTCTTGGTAAATATATTTTTGGCTGCTGTGGCCCTCGTAGCAGTGATGTGTTTATTATGACTGAAGGCTCTGCTGTAAAAGATTTGGTGATCTTTTTCTCTTTATGTGTAAATTTGCATGCTGACTGTTCACATTCTTAATAATACCTTTTCTAGACAGTTTAACGTATTCTGCAGGTTCAGTGCCATGTTGCCAATATTAGGAAAGGTGTCACAGGGTATGGAAGTAAATAGAAGTAAGGTGTGTGTTCGTTTTTCGGTCATAATTAATAAATGTGAAATGAATAAATTTCATGTCTGTATTATGGTTACTCGATTTCACGTCTCAATATTCATTGAGTGATCGTAATAGTTTTCCCCAGTGTCGAAGATTGTTATAAATAAAGCCATCCGGAGAAAGCTGGTGTATGGCTTTTACATGTACCCCCGAGAAAATCATTGGGGAAATCATTTAAAACCCCTGGCTATTACAGCGAACAGCAGACCCCACCGTCATCTATCAGAGAGTCGTTCTTGATCTGCTGTTTCCGAGCGCAAGCATAAATCAGGCGCATGTGGTCATTCCATATATGAATTCAGCCAATGAGGGGAGTTATGCCCGAGCCGAACAGAGCCTATTGTTCTCGTCAATTAGTCGGGATTGCAGCAGCGGCCCAGGTTGGGCGGAGCGTTTTTTGAGGTGATTGCGGATGTATATCCAGTCGGGTATCTTAAAAAATGGACGACATTTCGGCGCTGAATATACATGAATGTCTGGAAATTGCGCCTGGTCTTCATTCGTATCCGAAACATGGATATTTTATTGCCCCTAATGACGAAGGGTGATTGCCATTCAGATATGAAGGCAGGTGATGTTCACGTAATGTTTAAAAGAAAACCCAGACATGCGCACATCCGTCACCTCCTTGCCTTCACATGCAAGCACATTCACGCGCACAAAGTAACGTGTCCAAACATTACGATGACTATGAAATTAAATATATTAAATATACTTGACGTACACGGTCGTTTATTTATATTAGTAAACTTGGGGCCGACAAGTCAGTCTGTCAGTGGGATACTTGAGAACATCGCTAATCTGATTCAATGAAATGCAAATACTGAAGCGTGATTTTATGGTAATAAATTCCACTGGAACTGGCGGAAGAGTGCACTCATGAGGGCTTTCTTGTCGATCAGTTTGCATTTTCGTTTTCTGTAAAAGAAAACTATTGTGCCGGCTTTGTCTGTCCGTCCGCCCTCAGATCTTAAAAGCCACTGAGGCTAGAGGGCTGCAAATTGTTATGTTGATCATCCAAACGCCAATCATCAATCATGCCAAATTGCAGCCCTCTAGCCTCAATAGTTTTTATTTTATTTGAGGTTAAAGTTCGCCGTAATCGTGCATCTGGCAACGATACAGGACAGGCCACCACCGGCCCGTGGTTAAAGTTTCATGGGCCGCGGCTCATGCAGCATTATACCGAGACCACCGAAAGATAGATCTATTTTCTGTGGCCTTGATTATACGCTGAACAGAAAACTCGAATGCGCCGAAGGAACTTCGACGCATTATTTACTTGTTGATAAACAGGGCCACATTGCTGCTTCTGCAGTAGTTTCGTGCTTCAGTTATATATAACCTAGCTCTAGCTGATCGTATACTTTTATGTTAGCGTTATTTTGTTAACTTTAAAACAATATGGAGGATTCGTGTGTCCTAAAGTGGTGTACCTTTTTATTTTCATCCAAATTTGTTTAAATTGATTATTGCTCTTACAATTTTCTCTCGATGTCGTTCCGGTGTCAGTCAGCGAATCCTTTTGAGACGTTTATTTGTCATGAATGATTTGAGTTGTAAGATTTAACCACCTGTACTTGAGAAGGCTTCGTGTCTTTGCTTTATAGCCTTGAGTAAAAGAAGAGAATCGGAACGTTTGTTCAAACTAGGCAAGAATATCACCAAGTGAAGTGTAAAGAAAAAGTTAGCTACTCGCGTTATTACCAGAAGCACAGTAATAATCTAATTTTGGATTACTCTCATATTTCTTATATAGAAAAGATTTCATGGCCTTATACGCTTCTCTCATCGATCATATTATTTCAGAATGCTTTTTGTTTCATGAGAGATGATGTGGTGATTCCAAGTAATTGTTTGGTATTAAAGCTTTGTTTTATATCATAATACATTTTGTGATTCTGTTTGAAATTCAGTAGAAATTCCAGGTATTGCTATTTGTCACAGCAGGTGGCCGGCCAAATTTTCCCACAACTCTTACGTTTCCTAGATAGGCTGCTCTTCATTTCCTTGCCATAGACGCGTTTTTGGAAAGAGTGAAATAAGAAAATTATTTACAGACGTTGACCTTTTTGGGGAAACATGTGTAAGGTGGGAAATCTTCTGAATATATAAATTTCATCTGTTCTGGCTGCATTCACAGTTGCAGTCTCTCTCTCTCTCTCTCTCTCTCTCTCTCTCTCTCTCCTTTAAATCTTTCCCTTGCCGCCTTTGCAGCGAAGCTGCTGCCATCACCTCTGTGAAAATTGTGCGTGATAGTTCAATTCTTCATTTTCTGTAGTGACGACATCACAGGTTCCTTTCAGTGGGGTGGGGGTTTTGGGGGGCGGCGGCCGGGGAGCTCCCTTCCTTCCCTTCTCCGATGACGTTACAAGAGCTCCGTGTTGGGAGCGACCGTTTAGGAAATCCCTCCCCTGACGGATCATATAGTTCGAAGCTCCGGGTGTTGCGGTGCTGAATGGCGGCCGAGGGGATCACTCTCGAGGACCCATCTCCCTCCTCGCCACATCTCATTTCAAGGCGATTTCTGATTCAGTACGACTTAACCAGATCCCCAGATCCACCTCTTGAATTTTGATACCTTCTACATCCTCCTCCTCCTCCTCCTCCTCCTCCTCCGCCTCCTCCTCTTTTCCTCCTTTTTCGCGCAGAGCCTAATGACTCACCTTTGATTCTCGCCTCAACTTTACGGCCAATAACTTCTCCAAATACCATTAATTTCTGTTTACTAACCACGAGGGTGATGTCTGGTTCCTCGGGCACTGGCATATGCAGGATATGAAATGTAGCTGAGAAATTGCACTTTATGATTATGGGATGCGGTTCGGGGTGACTGGAGGTGAAATATCTGTTAGGGGTGAAAGTCTCTCTCTCTCTCTCTCTCTCTCTCTCTCTCTCTCTCTCTCTCTCTCTCTCTCTCTCTCTCTCTCTCTCTCTCTAACGGCGTCTTTGGTTTTTTCTTTCGGTTTTTGAGTGATGAATAATTGTGCTGTTTATAAATGGGTTTGGAGAGAAAAATGAAAAATGTAGAATCACGAAATGGCCAAGAAAGGCAAGTGAAAATGAATGGCCCTCTCTCTCTCTCTCTCTCTCTCTCTCTCTCTCTCTCTCTCTCTCTCTCTCTCTCTCTCTCTCTCTCTCTTCCAAAATGCACTGAATATCAGGCACACCTGTGAATTGTTAAAAAGGGCAAATGAAAGATCCTTTTACACATGGTCCCTTTGATGGAGGGAAGCTTCACATAAGCCCCATATAATAAATGACCTGTGTTTTCGCATTGTCAGTCAACAGTATTAACAAGTGAAAAATGCGCCGATGTTTCTTCGGCGCAATCGAGTTTTCTGTACAGTCGCTACAGCGTATAATCAAGGCCACTTAAAATAGATCGATCTTTCTGTGGTCTCGGTATAATGCTGTATGAGCTGCGGCCCATGAAACTTGAAACACTGCCCGGTGGTGGTCTATCCTATATCGTTGCCAGAAGCACGATTATGGCTAACTTTAACCTTAGTTAAAATAAAAACTGCTGCGGTTAGAGGCTGCAATTTGGTATGTTTTATGATTTAAGGGTGGATGATGAACATACCAATTTGCAGCCCTCTAGCCTCAGTACTTTTTTAAGGTCTGAGGGCGGACAGAGAAAAGTGCGGACGGACAGACAAAGCCGGCACAATAGCTTTCTTTTACAGAAAACTAAAACATTATCCTGTTGTACACATTGCCACCAACGGGGATATGCTAATCTTCACAGACATGAAAAAGCTGCTTGGAAGAGAGATGCTTGCTCTGCATGCAACAGGCGAGTATAAACGGCACCAGGGACTCCCGGGCCTTCAGCGGAGAGCGGCACCGGAACAATCATCTCTGCTTGCAAGTCAGTGGCAAGGTCCAGAGGTCAGTGGCTATGAAACCGAGACTTTGAATTAGCCAGTTTCGAAGCCAGCCAGCTCTCACTCCTCGAATCTCTTTGCGTAGGTAACGCTGTGCCAAGTGTTGTATAGCACTCGGAAGAAATTATTCATCTAATATTGCTAGGAAGTTAAAAGAAATGATGGTATTACTGCTACTTGCTTCAGTTCATTTGTTATACCCGTGTCGTGGCATTGATATGTGTGGATGCTATCGTTATGAAAAAGAAAAGATCTCGAAAGTGGTCTTATTTTCCCCAGTACTTGTAATTAAAAATTACAACATCGTCAGATGCCCGGTCTAGCATTCTTCGATAAGATTTATGTCAGTAGGAAAGTTCCACCATTGCAAGAGGCAAAACATTCTTTGTCATTTCATTTGTCAGATTTGATCAGACTGGTACTGCTCTGCAACCTATATGCTTTAATGCTTTTGGCAAGTTTTTTTTTTTTTTTTTTTGCCATTGTATTTCTAATCTTAACACAAAGCATATTTAAGTCGGTTTTGCATGCTTTCTTTTGGCCGTATATTGTAAAATGTTCTTCATATATCAAGTGTAAAAACATAGTTCTCGATTTCTGATATCCTGCCATCTACAGTGCCGATATTTTAGGATTTTGTTATTCCTGCTCTCCAGACAGAAGTAAGTGTAAGGATAAAAATTTTTAAGGGTGGCTGATGTACTTAATGTACTGTATGGTGTGGTTTTGGTTTAATGAAAACTTGTCATATCTTGCGTGAGTCATCTCTCTTATCAGTGCAGGACACATCTGATTCACTGATTGATTGACTGATATTCGTACCCAGTTTAGCATCACACTTCCTATGGAAATCGACATCGGAAATTCACAGTAAGTTTGTGTTCAATTTTCTCCCCAAAAGGTTATGTATCGCACTCCTAATACTGAAAGCTTTCATGGGTACATCCGTAAACTTTTATTTAACAAGTTAAAAATGCGCCGAAGTTTCTTCGGCGCAGTCGAAGGCCACCGAAAATAGATCTATCTTTCGGTGGTCTCAATATAATGCTGTATGAGCCGCGGCCCATGAAACTTTCAGCCACGCCCTCCGGTGGTGGCATGTCCTATAGCGTTGCCAAACGCACGACCACGACTACGTTTAACCTTGAATAAAATCAAAACTACTGAGGCTAGAGGGCTGCAATTCGGCATGTTTGATGATTTGAGAGTGGATGATCAACATGCCAATATGCAGCCCTCTAGCCCCAGTAGTTTTTAAGATCTGAGAACGGACAGAAAAAGTGCGGACGGACAGAAAAAGCCATCTCAAGAGTTTTCTTTTACAGAAAACTAAAAACTGACAAGTTCAGAATTTCATTTTTTCGACCTTTCAAGAAAAAAGGCTTATTTGATTTGCAGAAAACTTTCATAAATCTCGAAGTAGAAGTTATTTGCCCTTCTGATTCCAGCCACCAGAAGGGAAACGCAATCTCGAGTTTTCTAAATATGGCCATTCAGATGTAAATACCTCAAGGGTAGTGTGACCAGAGATGTATTCAGTCCTGAAGGGGTGAGGGTCACCACTCGTCGATTGCCTTATCAGTGGGCGAAAGGCAGTTTCACTCTTTAACAATACAGTGCTTCCAAGGGAGAGCTGAAGTGGCAATATCTAGCGTTTTCTGGTTAGTACAAACAAGATTGTCCCTTAAATGCAGCCTAAATTCCCCAACTCTTTCCATAAAAGGAAACAGGTCTATGTGTGGCAAAGTAATCTAGTTTAGAAATTTATAGTCTGGAAACCTAATCTGTGTAACTAATTCAAGTTGATATGTATGGAAAATGCGCCATGTGGACTCATACTAACAAACGAATTGTTGATACAGAATGACAAAGAACTTTTTCAGCATATCGGTTTTCACCTAAGAGATCCTAAGGCGTTAGACAGCAAAAGGTTGATGACATTTTTTGTAGATAAGGCAGATGTAAGGCATCACCTTCGCATCATATCCTCAAATGAGATTGAAGATTACAACTGCTTTGGAAATTTACCGGTTAGTTTAGATGAGAAAAACATAATTTTATAGAACATGTGGCTCTTTTGTGTACCTATGTGCTCGAAAAAAGGCCTAGAAAGTAATGTAGACTCTAAACTATGCTGCATGTAGTGTTGAGCATGGTCAACTTCCCAACTGTAAATGTTTTCATCATTCATCAGTGGGATTCCTCCAGAAAGGAGTTGGATTTAAAGTAAAAATGAGCTGCATTCTCTTGCAGCAAGTGCTAGACCCTAGCATTTTGAATAGATTAAATTCTAAAATACAGAATGTTTGTTGGTCTGAAAGGTTCCCCCTTGAATGCCAGCTAGTTTTTTTTATAAACGAAAGGGAAGTTCCTCCCATTCTATTTTAGGTAGCCTTACCCTTATTGTCCACTTTTTATACTTTTTACACTGCATGAAGATGTAAGAAGTCTATCTCCCTCCTTTTTAAGACCCCATTAAACCCTAACCCCTGGGTCTTAATACACTATGCAGCTTTGAGTTGAGGGTGAGATTTTACTTACTAAAATAACATGAATGTATATTCAATTTCATTCTTTAATTATATCAAGTACTGGTAGAATTTTTCTTAAAAGCAAGGGTTTATTATTCAGAACTGGTAAGATAAGTGACCCTCATAGGTTTGTTGTGCTAATGCTTAACTGGAAAGTTTTGAGGTACACATTTCTGCTTAGTATTACATCTTTGGCTTAATATAGAATTGATGTAGTGGAAAGAAGCAAGTACTGTATGAGGGTTTAAATGGGGATATGAAAAATCTCGAGGCTTTACAAAATGCCTCAGAGAACTCAGCCCTAGCACCTATTACGTCTACCAAGCAGCCCTAGGTCTGAGTGCCAGCAGGTGGAAGGGGCATTTCTTTCTGCTTCAGAAATGAGTGTGAGGGGCATGCCTTTCTGCTTCAGAGATGTGTATGATAGAGTCCGTAGCCTTATCATCCTTCCTTGCCATGTCATGTGTGTCAAAGAAAGTTCTTTCTGAATTTCAGGGATTAGGCAACACCCCTTACCTTGTAAGGTATCTGGTCTACATGTGCGCCTCTGACACACACACCTCTTCGATCACTTCAAGAAACCAAAAAAAAATCATATTTTTGAATACTTCTTTCTTGCACCTGCCTGTATGAACAAAAATGTCAGCACTGATGTGTTCTCCTTCACATGTAGCGTTGCATAGCTAACACCGCACACTAAAGAATTTGCATCTTAATTATCTCCCACAAAATCATGAAAGGAAGACACCAAGAAGAACCTGGATCTTTCACTGGGAACTGAAGGGTTTTGTGCTTTCCAAGTGTTGTGCTGTGTATGTTAGACCATGTAATTCTCCAACCCTCTTTGTCGATGCAAGTGCCAAATGAAACACAGTCTTTAATGTCACAACCTTTGTCCAAGGTTCTTGTCAGGGATTCAACAGCTGCGAAGAGAAACTTTCAAAGACTAATGTGACATTCCACTCAGGGGTTTCAATTCTTGGGGTGTAAAAGACTGCTCAAAACTCATCAGAAGCATGTGATCTCCGGCAAAGCTGAGAGATCCTTGTCCTTCAGATAGACTGCCTTTACCTCTCGGCACCTCCATGGTACCACCCATAAGCTGTTTGATACATTTTCCGTGGGTCATGTTGTGGTAGCTCAACATGTGTGGCTGCCAAGCTCTTATTGAACATAAAGGCAACTTTACTAAGGTGTATGGTGAAAATGGTTGGATATATGGTGTGTAGTTGATCACTTTCCTTTTCTATCTCCTTCCTAGCCTTACAAGGCGATAATGTTGAAGGTAAATGAATTAGCATATTCCATTAAATCCTGTATGATATCAATTATTTGTGTTTTTATCTGTTGCTTTTGTTAATTTCTTGTAATTTTTTGTATGTTGAGTCACTAACCTGGCACAGAAAGTGCCCATCACAGTTTCAGGATTCTTAATCTTTACCTAGAATATTTTGGGGTCACTCATCTATACTTGACACCCTTCAAGTCGCTTTTATTTGTACCATCTCGGATTAATGTACCCAAAATAATAACCATACAGGTGGGATTTGAGTTTAGGAAATGGGTAGATGTCAGGTGTTTACAGATTGGATGAGTAATGGGGAAAAAAAGCAACAGTTCAGAAGAAAGATTGATTGCTTAAGCTATTACCACCTGCGATTGTTTTTCTCAGCTATTGAAGTTCTGAAGCTTAGTACTCCCTGTTAATTGTTTGAACCTCTTCAAGTAGTCATTCATGATAAAACCCTCAGAATCCGAAAGTAGGAAATTTCCTTGACGACAGACATCATTTTCTCGATTTTTGTTTCATTTCTAATTCATTTATTCATTTTGGAGTTTGTAAACATAGTTTCTGTTGATTGCTTTGGATCTTTGATTCACGTTTCAATTGATTGCTTGGGATCTTTCATTTAGGTTCAAAAGTTCTATTCTCACTTACTGTTTTTCTATAGTAATTGTCTGAATGAGGCTGGATGCGTGTCAAAGGTGTCGGGAAGTTTCGAGTTTGGTCAACTTGTGTTCTGGCGCCTACTTTCAGAGTGCCACTGAAAATTGTGATAGCTCCAAGTGGTACCAGGTGCCCGAAGTCTCAGCTGACAGCTGGACTGTCAAACGTGTATGATCCAAAAACATGCAATGAATGTCCTTCATTGCATGATCGTCGTTGATTGATATTTTGGGCCGCCTCGGCATGGGTTCATCTTTTGTGCTGCCCCTCCCCAGCTAGGTTCGATAGACTCCTGTTTGTCTATTTTGGTATTTCTTTTACGTCTAACGACCTTCCAATGGCCTTACCTCTAATGTGATAAAGGCAGTCAAGTGATTTCTTGTGCATTGTGAAATTACTGTATTCTTTCCGTGTGCAACTGATAGCTTTTTGAATGACATAACTTAAATGAACCTAAAGGAAAAAAGTTTTTGGATGTAATAAAAATCAGAATTATTGATTTATTCGAAGATAATATTCCTCTATCATCATTACTGAATTCTCTCTCTCTCTCTCTCTCTCTCTCTCTCTCTCTCTCTCTCTCTCTCTCTCTCGTGCACACTCTTGTCTCAAACGTTCCGTTCTTTAAGACTATTTTTTACGATAGAATTTTTTCCTCAAATAGGGGCGAAAAAAAATCTCTTTGGTTTATTGAAAAAGATTTTGCTTTAGTTGCTCCTTAAAGTCTGTTTTCCTTCCGTTATAATGATAATTATGCTCATTTTGATGATAATTACGCTCATTTCTGCGGATGAAATTATTAGGTATGACTTTTAACGACCGGGATAAGCAAAAATTCCTAGTCTTGCAAAATACTCTTTGACGTTTAATTTCTCGTCGACGATTGGGATTTTATTTTGAAGTTAAGAAGACTACCCTCCAGGTGATTCCTGTGTAATTATGAAAGCTCCGCCATTATTTTGGAAATTGTAAAGCGGTCCGATAAATAGGGCTTATCCTGCACAGAAGATTTAAAATTAAAACTTGTGCAACTCAGAGACGTAGTACGAAGTTATAGACACTTACCAAAACTGTAGTTTAACTGTCATACCCATTTATCTCATTTTGAATGATAAACGATTTTCTTTATTTCCTATCAAAATTCAAATTTTGCAAAATAACACCACCTCAAGCACTATACTAACGATTAAAGTATATTTTTCTCCAAAGAACAATACGCAAGAGCTGGGTAACTGTCAGGTTGCAGATATTATTATTATTATTCTTACGGTTCTGAAAATTTTTTGATATGTGAAAATTGTAGTACAGTAAAACACGCTGATGTTATTTCTTCTTCAGATTTCTCCTTCAGTAGGAAAGATGATATAAATGCGAAATAATCATCCTGAGTGGGAAAATAATGAAGGTTTCATGACCACTGACCACACGGGGTTCCTAGGATTCGAATTTAAGCTCGTTACCTGGCGCTTATTGCTTGAACGACCGGTGGTTTCGATAGTTAAGAGTCAGTTACAGCCTTGTTATTCTTGTTATTTTCGGGTCTTTATAGGGCTTGAAATTTAATGCAGGGACTTAAATATGATGAAATATTATAGTAGTATAGCACCAAACCTTTTTGGTCTCATAATTCGGTTTTGTGTGCAGGCCAACGCAGTTTTCTATAGTAGCCCAATTAAAAAAGGAGTTGATTTTTAGTTTCCTGTAAAAGAAAGCTATTGTTCCGGCTTTGTCAGTGCGTCTACGCTTAAATCTGTCTGCACTTTTTCTGTCACCTTGGACTAAAAACTACTAAGGCTGGAGGCTTGCAAGGGTGCAGTATGTTGATCATCACCCTCAATCATCAAACATACCAGTGCAGCCTCATCATCTTTTATTATATTTAAGATTAAGTTAGCCATAATCGTGCTTCTGGCAACGATAAAGGATGGGCCACCACCGGGCCGTGGTTAAAGTTTCATGGGCCGCGGCTCATACAGCATTATACCAAGACCACCGAAACATAGATCTGTTTTCGGTGGCCTTGATTATACGCTGTAGCGTCTGTACAGAAAACACGATTGCGCCGAAGAAACTTGTTTTATTTTTAAAGTTTAGCAAGAGAAAGTGAGTAAAAAGCCTCCCTTCTGCTCCTCCTGCCTCCAAACCAAACTGCAACGTTGCTAATCACGCATCGAAATTGTTTATATGCAGCGGCATTTCCACATTGACCAGTCATATCACTCAAATCAAATAAAACAAAAGCGTTATGACATGGGGCGATTCCTTATGACTCAAGATAACCAACCAGTCACGATATGACACCTGACACTTCCTGACAGGTTACTTTTTTGTTAATGAATGAGGTCAAGGCAACCAGCCAGTCACTATATGACACCTGACACTTCCTGATAGGTTAGTTTTTAGTACTGAATGACGTCACGATCATTCAAGTGTAGTTCCCTCTCACAAAATGCGCCTTATCTCACTTAAATGATTTGTTCTTGATAACCAAGAGCTTTTATATTGGGAATATCAGTTATTCCAATGAACTTGGATGGTATTAGAAGACAGAAATGTTATCCAGACTTCCATGCTAAATATATGATAAATTTTATGATAATTTATATATTATCTCCTATTGTCATCAGTTTGATTGAAGGAGATTCCAGCGTTATTTTTGTTTCATTGTTGCTGCCCAAGAATTAAAACAGAACGATTTTATATAACCGTTGTAATGACTCTGTGTTAGAAGACTGTATGTGGGAGGTCAGTAGAATGTTGAAATTACATTTTTTTTTTTTCCGAAACACTCAACAGGTGTGTGAAAATGATTAATTATGCGATCAAGAATTGATGAAAACTATTCAATGATTTTTTATCGTCCTTTTCTAAACGAACTGACTCTCTCTCTCTCTCTCTCTCTCTCTCTCTCTCTCTCTCTCTCTCTCTCTCTCTCTCTCTCTCTCTCTCTTAAGAATCTCTAAATGAAATCTGTTAATTTTGTTTTTCATATTTCACTTTACTAAATGACGTACTAGTACAGCTTCTCTCTCTCTCTCTCTCTCTCTCTCTCTCTCTCTCTCGCTCTGTGTGTGTGTGGGTGGGTGTGTGTAAGAATCTCTAAATGAATCAGAGATTTTTTTCATATTTCACTTTACTAAATGACGCACTAGTACAGCTTTTCTCTCTCTCTCTCTCTCTCTCTCTCTCTCTCTCTCTCTCTCTCTCTCTCTCTCTCTCTCTAACGACGGTCATGCTTTGAGAGTGAAAATCGTGAACCACCATTTAACACTTTGGTTTGCCCGAAAGCCGCAAGTACACGGCTTCGTAACTTTCGTTTACCTTGCAGACCGATGAGCACGCGACTCGGATGAAAACGTCGCTATATTTCTTTAATTTTTTCTTTGCGGTAGAAGATTTTTTTTTTTTATTCGTTTGCGCTGCGACGTTTCATCTTGATCATCAAATCAATTTCCAGCCAGTTATAGTGAGTCAGTCAGCCTATCTGAGCAAAACAAGTTGTCAGGGTTACGAAAAGGACTGATTTTTAACTCATTTCCTTCGTAAGTTTTTCGCCAACCTTCGAAGCTTCTCTCCGAACCCTTTTCTACAATTTCCTTTCCTGTCTGTCATCCTGAAACTGAGTGAATTCATATGAGCAGAGTTAATACCATAGAAGAGAGAAAAGCGAATTAATAATGATAATAAAATCGCGAAATTATCTCCCAGCGAAAAAATCTCCAGCAAATCGTAGTGCTCAATAATATTGTCTTGAGTCAGTCAACCTATTTGAACACACAAGCTTGCAATGGAATTACGAAAGACTGATTCTCAACCCATTTCCTTCGTATGTTTTCTCAGCCTTGAAACTACCCCACCCCACACCACTTCCTCCCTTTCTACCTTCCTGTCATCCTGAAACTGAATGAATTCTTATTAGCAGAGTTATTACCATAGAAGAGAGAGGAGTGAAAGAAACGATTCTTTTCATATGCAGACAAGTAAAAGAATGTAAGCGTGACACTTGGAGACAACAATTAAAGATGAGGATGCCCGTCCGCTGATAAATAAATAACGACATTGTCAAGAGAAATCAATAGGCAGATAGATATGTTTATATATCGAATAAGAGACCTAAAGTATTACAGTGTATGCGATTAGGAAGCTTACTGCTCTCGTGAATTATCAGAATGCAGAGGCAGCTGTTGTGTGTGTGTGTGTGTGTGTGTGTGTGTGTGTGCGAGAGAGAGAGAGAGAGAGAGAGAAAACATTAATGAAAGCAAGCCACTTTTTAATTAACAACTTTACAATTATAGTTGTCAGAATTCTTTCATAGAGTAAAAAGTGAAAAGATGAAAGCTTCCCTTCCATAGATTTGAATCAAATCGTCCGTAGTTTGACGAACCGGCGTAAGCCATTTTTTCTTCATTCTGAGAAAATGGGCTTCGAAGATTTTGATATCATTCAGAGCTTCTACTTAGCTCATCTTTCGTGGAAATTTGGTTGGAAAATGTGATGAACCAGACTGCTGAAATTTTGACATGCTATACAGAGTATCAAAAACTGAGACACTTTGGCTGGAAAACTCAAAGACTTAACAAAAAAATAGGATACGCCATTTCGTTATAGCAGGGACGAATTGGCCAGATGAAGGAACCGGGTAAACAATTGTTTCGCCGTAAATTGACCGCTGTGAAATCTTTGGTTTCGATAACGTTCTCAACAGACGTTCAAATAGAAAGTGTTCTTTCAATTTGGATAACGAATCGAAGACACGCTGTTTAACTGATAATAAAACACCTCGCAGAATTCTACATATGCGAAATTGCTCTGTATATTATGTAAATATCGACTGAAAGTATTTAATTTTCTTCTGTTTCTTGGATGAGCAATCGTAGAATTGGTCTGTGATTGTTCATAATTTCCACTAACGTAATACGTAATAGCAGAGAAATGTCTGATATGTCCTTATCTTTGTCATGATTTTTTGTTTTTTGTTTTTTGTATAGAGTATTTTTCATATATATAAATGTGTGTATGTATATATATACATATAATATATATATATATATATATATATATATATATATATATATATATATATATGTATATATATATACATATATATATATGTATGCATATATCATATATATACATGTAGCCTATATTACACATATATATATATACACCGTATATATAAATAAACATGTGTACATATTTACTTTTCGTTTAGCATAAGAATTCATTATTCTCTTCTACAGTAATTGTAAGAGATCTATTTTAGTTAAGCTGCTGTTATCATTATCAGTATTCAGATTATTATGAAAATTTTAACATGAAGAATTGCAAATCTACGTCTTTTGATATATATATATATATATATATATATATATATATATATATATATATATATATATATATATATATATATATATAATGTGTGTGTGTATATTAGTGTATATGTAGCCTTTTCCTTTAACTTTGTAGAAATGTAACAAAATCTGGCTATAAATATTTCACCCCTCAGTCACGTTCAGATTCACGTTCACCTTTGATAGTCAGTGCTTTGATGCGTCACTAATTACATGTATCAATTAAATACCATATATCATAACTTTGACATTTATAAGAACTGTTGCTATATGTATATAATATGTAATGGACAGAAGAAGTGAAAGAGATATTGGGGACTCAACATCTAGGAAGCAAGGTTGTTTATGTAAGATAGAGGTGAGTGGTGCAGTGTTTAGAGACTTTTGACACACTGCTGGTGAGCCTTCTGTGTGCGTGCATAAAGCGGCTAATGCTGTGGAGGTTTTCTGCAAAGGGGATTCATCCACGATTCAGCTGTTTCAGTGTGATGTGGCAGTGATAGTTGTCCTTTCATTTGTTGGTAGAAATACTAAATAAGGGAAATGGTTACCTGTTATGAATATATATATATATATATATATATATATATATATATATATATATATATATATATATATGTATATATGTATATATATATATATATATATATTAATATCATATACTGTATATATATATATATATATGTATATATATATTATATATATATATATATATATATATATATATATATATATGTATGTATGTATGTATGTATATATAAATGATAAAGGTTATCTCAGGGATAAAAAAAAGCATCAGTTACTCACAAATTCACTCTGTAACTAGTGATTCATGTATGAAATCATATTATGCAGAAACTTCGCACATCCACAGTCGCCCCAGTTACGTAAACAGAAGGCTCATTAGCGTTGCGTGACTCATTAAACACACTGCTTCACTCTCCTTATCTTAAACGTTCGCATTCCTGCCATTCTTTGAAACGGCTTCTCCATTTCAACACTTCTCTCTGCCCATCTTGCCAGTCCTTTTTTGGCCTCAGAATTATACGCTTCCGCACAGCCAAACCGCCTGAAATGCACTAATGCCAGCATTTATTATCACAACTTTTGTGTATCTTCATTTCTTGCCGTTTCATTCCTAACACTTACACCGTGCAAATAATTCATTCGCAAGAACTACGACATTTCTTTCATTCATTTCCGTCTTGAGCCACCACCTGTTTAGGGAGACAGATTAAATTTGAGTAATATATGTATTTATATTTGTTCTCATGCGCCACAGAAAAAGTGATCCTATGTAGACAACCGTCTCGGAAGTCGGAATCCATTTTTGTCCTCTTACGTAAATCTGACATCTGAGGGCCGTAATAGCTCCCGATCATTTCCCTCTGCCCTTCTGCTATTACGGAAAATACAGCTTCGAAACGAGAACAAAGAGAGCCGGATTCACAGGGTCCTGCACATCGGAACATCAAGAATGTAACCTCCTCCTCCTCCTCCCCCACTCCCCCTCCGTCATTTCCTCCCCTCCCCCTTTATTAACCTTCCCCTACCCTGTGCTGATGAAGGCGATTGTCCGAACCCATGAATATCCCTTCTTAAGAAGGTCGCGGTTGGGGGCCATTCGGAGGTGACCTTTGCCGGGGTAGGGCCCCTGGGGGATTTGGTCTTCTGTAGGAAATCCAGTGTAATTCCTGTCGTTTGATTGGTCTGCGTAGTGGCATTGGCCAATAGGGAATGTAAGCTACTGTATCTTCGTGTAAGTGTCACTCGGTGGCATAAATGTGGTCGGACGCCTGTTTGCCACCACAATGAAGGGCCATTACGGAGGCCTACGCCCGAACAGGAAGCGAAAGAAGGAGGCGCTTTGGTTAAGGATTACACACACATACACACACTCATTCCCTCGTGGACGTAATCGCCTTAAGATTTATCGTTCATTTTTGTGGATTTATTAAGCTTCAATGCACTCAGGAGGGAAATGCGTAGTGAACGAAACCCTTCTGACTACGTGGAGACAAAATGAAAGAGCAGCTTTGCCTGGATCCTGGTCTTTGCCATAGGTCACGGAGAATTTTTTTTTCAGTTGAGACTGCGTGTCGGATGATTATAAATCTTTGCACACCGTCAGATATTTCATTTCCACAATTTACGTGGCTCTCAGTATTTTCCCCCTTTTTTTTTTTTTTTTTTTTTTTTTTTTTTTGCTCTGTCATTATCTTGACATGTTTCCTAGTTGAGATTAACGCCATAAGCGTTTCAGAAGAATTAATTGCGAAGAAACACTAAGCTTTTCATTGGCTGCTTGTTTCTGTTGTGTATTCACAAATAAGGTAACTTCAGTACCCGCTGGAAACAATGTTTTGTTCCCCTTTGTTATGTCTATATTGTATAGGTCACATTTTAGTAAGATCAGCAAGGGTATGCGTCAACTTTGTTTCACAGAGCTTTCGTGTGATGAAATGGAGGGAATTACGTGGATGACTGAGAAGTCAGGGATGGAGAGAGGGAAAAAGAACTTAGGTTTATTAAGCTCCATTCTGTTCCCTTACTAGATGGATGCATTTTCCTAAAAGTCTTTTATGAATGACTGATGCATTAAAAAAAATATGGCATTACAAGGAAACCTTCCCTCGACCGTCGTAAACCGGGAGGGCTTCTGCTAATCTGTGCTGTGCCAGTGAGTATCACTTTTCAGAAATTCGATCGTTTTAGCATAAGTCAGGTAACGGATAGAATAAAGTAAAACAACGAAAGGAAAATTATGTAAAATAAGATACTGATGGAAGTAACATATCAACGATTCAGTTATTTATTACAGAAATTGTCGTATTTTCCAAGTACATTTGTTGAAATACGCCATTAAGCAAGGTTAGGTGACCTACATAAATGAAAGTTAGTAATTCAGGGTAACAGAATATCGTTATTTTGCAATTATCTTGGTTTTGTTAATAATTTATCCAAGAACATGACAATAGCAATAACATATGTGGAGAACCTTATATACCCAATTATTCAACGTCAGGATGCAAGATGTTAAGTGTTGTCTTCCCGAATGGTTGTTATACTAAAGGCATATCTTTCAATTCATCCATGTGTGTATGCCCTGAATTCTTTTGTTGTGGCTAATCATAATATGGTAGGGCAAACAAGATTCACTATATGCATTTGTATCAGAATGGCTGATGGATCACTCATGCTAAACATATCAGGTACTGAAATTTTTATCACTCCGTGATTTATATACGATCATGAAACTACAAAATGTCATTTGAAAAAAATCAGTTCACGTTTTTTCTGGAATATCGATGTGGAAGTATCACCGAGGTAATTTTTATAAGCGATAAATGGCTCCAGGACCGGCAGTACCGATCCATTTATCACTTATAAAAATTCCCCTTCGGTGATAATTCCCCATCGGGGATATTCCTGAAGTAGCGTGAATTGGATATTAAACGACATTTATAGTTTCATGATTATATTTCAGGTACTGAAGTCCTATGATAATTTTAAAGGTATGCGAAGGTTAATTATAGAGTATAACGCGTGCTGTAATGTCTTATATGGTGTTTTATTGTTACGATGTTCAGTTTCCGTATACGATTAGGATTTTCAAAATCATCCTAGTGCTTTTTAGAAGCCTCATATTCTGGCGTCACAAGGATCCCAGTCATTACCCATAGTGGAGGACAGAGCATTTTTCTTACTACCTTTACCTGGGAGGACTGTAATGTCTTATAAAGGTTTGGTTTTCATGTTGTTCAGTTTCTGTGCATGATTAAGGTTTTCAAAATCATCCTAGTGCTTTTTAGAAGCCTCATATTCTGGCGTCACAAGGATCCCAGTCATTACCCATTGTGGAGAACAGAGCATTTTTCTTACTACCTTTGCCTGGGAGGACATTGGTTTGGTTTGGTTTGTTGCTTATCTGTTGGTAGGAGTACGTGAATACTATAATTTTTTGCCATTTCCTTCAAATGAATTCTCATGCTTTAGGTTGATTACACCATAGTGTGGAAAACATGCATGTAAAAACATTCTTTTTAGTATTACTTAACTTATTCTGAATTTTAATATACCTTTTTAGTGTGTATGCAAGGAAGCATGAGTAAATGTACTGTATTTATTGTATGTATGTGTTCCAGTATGAGGGCATGTGCCTATGTGCAGTTTTTAATTTCATTTTAATTCGTTCATCATCATACTGAGTGACCTATTGGGTCCCAGTGCTTGGCCTCAGGCCTGGACCTGGTATTTTATTCTAACCCTTCGGGCCAGCCCTATGGGAGCTGAAAGTCAGCTCAGTGGTTAAACTACTTTAATAATAATAATAAGTGAGATATATCACTCTGATTTAGAGTGACATATATTCTAAGACATCAGAGTGATCTAAGCGTGGATATGGAGGGTTGAAGTCAGGAAGGACATCCCTCCATAAAATATCTGCGAAAACAAATTGTTAAATGAGAAGTTCAGTGAGCGTTAGAAACTCCCGGAAAAGACTCGCCAAAAACAGCGATGCTGACGAAGTTTAAGCTGAGAAGAAGAAGAAGAAGTGGGGGAGGAGGAGGAGGAGGAGTTCACTCCGATAATTGTTATTGCCACTGTTTGCATTTTCTTTCCTCACTAGACAGATCCATTTTCAAATCCATTACGTCACGTTGTACCATCGTTGCTCTAAGTAGTTGGTCCTGGGAAGGAGAAAGAGAGGCATCGGGCCAGCAACCCCACTCCCCAAATAGTTCTTTAGGAGCCACCCTCTCGTCTGGGAAAAGTCAGTAACATGGTCGACGTACTGCTGCTCGCCTGACCTACGAACTGGAGCAACTTTGTGTCTGATCAGTATTTGGTTGGGTGACCACCAAGAAATAACTGATGCACACCTGATCCTTGAATAGCCATGGTGCTTGGCCTACGTAGAGCCAGCAATCTCATCCAGTAAAAATACGTGCTGAAAACTGGAAGGGTGAAACCTTCAGTGTTTGTGTGCGCGTGTGTATGTGGCTATGTGTGTTTTTTTTTTTGAGAGAGAGTTATGTTTTTTTTATAATTCATAATTTTTAAAATTACTAATGAAGGAGCAAGAGACAGTGAGGTACGATGCGTTTCCCAGTCAGTTTACATACACAAGATATTCACTGTATAAGTTCGTTGCATCCATATATATATATGCATATATATATATATATATATATATATATATATATATATATATATATATATATATCTCTTATATATATATACATATGCTATATATATATATAATATATTGTGATGATGCATAAAATGTAGAATTGGATTAAACTGTAAGGTATCAATCGCCAACTCATTCCATTCTTAACCTCAGTCTTCTGTTGATAGCGATGAAATTATTGGGTCTCTAGTGAATCATTTGCATTAATCCACTTTGTCAGGTGAATTACTGCCTACTCAGACACTTCCTTTGTTAGAGTGCAGTAAGAAATTCAGTGACCATAATGCCTTTGAGTGGGCAGCAATTCGACTATCTTGGGGAAGTATTACAATCATTCCACATTTCATTATGACCACTAGCGGACCCAGAAAAATTTTATAAAATACTAATTTTATCGTATTATATATATATATATATATATATATATATATATATATATATATATATATATGTGTATATATATATATATATATATATATATATATATATATATGTATTATATATATATGTATGTATATATGTTTATATATATGTATGATGTATGTATGTATACATATATATTGTATATATATGCATATACATACATATATATATATATAAATTTATAAATTAATATATATATAACTATATATATGTATATATGTATATACATTATCTAAATCTCCAATATTTTTTGTCATTATTTTTCATGGTGCACGTGCCCAGGTGCCCCCAACCCCGCCTTTGATCCGCTAGAGATTATGATCTTAATTCTGCTCCTTTCTGGGAAGGATCGCAGGGATGGCATGATGTCAGGAGGCATTGGGATATATCTTGGTTATTTTCTCTCCTTGCTTGTTCCAGTTGCAGATAAATTTCCCCAATTATATAATTATATACAGAAAGAAGTTACAGACTTGTATAGTTAGTGTGCTTGAAAATGCTAAATTAACACGATTGGTTCCTTACGTGCATTTCCGGTCTTTATTGCAATTAATTGTTAGGGCTTAGCGTTAGTAATCACAATATATTTATATATATATATATATATATATATATATATATATATATATATATATATATATATATATATAAATTATTTTGTTTAATATATATATATATATATATATATATATATATATATATATATATAAATTTTAGATTACTAATACTAGCCCTAATGAGTTTTATTGTCACTTCCCTTTGACACCTATCGGTGGTGGATTCTGTAGTCTTTAACGGTTGTGTATGTCTGTAAGTACATTTCTGTAGTATAAGTATAGTGTGTTTTTCCAACACTGTGTATCAGTCCTTCTGTCAGTGGCTTGGAAACCAAGTCGAAACCGGTCACATCCTCACACCCTTTCTTATATAAATATATATATATATATATATATATATATATATATATATATATATATATATATATATATATATATATATATATATATATATATATATATATATATATATATATTTTTTTTATACATATATATATTGTCTTTATTTATATATTCATCACGTTCCATATTTTCGTGATTCTGTTGTATATACATACATACATGCATACATACATACATACATACATATATACACTCTCTTACTTTCAACTTTCTCGATTGTTGGAGAAAATGTCACCAAAGGCTATAAATAAAGCCTCGACGCTGCTGCTACGGACGTTCAGCGCTAAAGGCTCTTAAGTATAGGCCTTTGTAATAGTGTGGCTCATAGAGGGAGTATATGTTGCTTTAATGATTAGCTTTAGGTGGGTTGATGGGTCGAGCGTGTGACACTCTGATCACCTTTGATGTCACACTTCGTCGCGGTGCTCTCTCTCTCTCTCTCTCTCTCTCTCTCTTGAAATGTTGAACGTGATTTTATCGATGTCGTCTCTCTCTCTCTCTCTCTCTCTCTCTCTCTCTCTCTCTCTCTCTCTCTCTCTCTCTTGAAATGTTGAACGTGATTTTATCGATGTCGTCTCTCTCTCTCTCTCTCTCTCTCTCTCTCTCTCTCTCTCTCTCTCTCTCTCTCTCTCTTTCTTGAATGTTGGAAATGTTGAACGTGATTTCTCTCTCTCTCTCTCTCTCTCTCTCTCTCTCTCTCTCTCTCTCTCTCTCTCTCTTGAAATGTTGAACGTGATTTTATTGATGTTTCTCTCTCTCTCTCTCTCTCTCTCTCTCTCTCTCTCTCTCTCTTGAAAAGTTGAACGTGATTTTGTTGATGTCTAACTTCCATTAACATTCTGATAAAAGTAGAAATTTTGTTATTCTAAAAATTCGAAAGCTTTTTATTTTCTCCTAATTTCGTCACATGCAGGGCATTTCCAGATCCTTTCAGATCAAAGGACTAGAATTGCCGAGCGCCCTCCGAGCATTCAATCGCCCCAGAGGAAATGAGATTTTTGTCTCTTTCCCTCGTGATGGATGTAGCGCACATTGGGAAGTTATTGGATCGACTCTTTCGGTTCCCGCAATTGGCATTTGATAAGAGCCTCCTGCCGGGTCCCCTCCGGTTAACTGTTTTGGGGGAGGTTTATATCAGCCCTTTGCCAAAGGTCAAAAGGGAAATCATTTTTAATTATCTCTTGCGGTTTTAGCAAGTGATTGGCAGTTTATCAAATTTCCCTCTCCTCTCCCTCCCCTCTCTTTTTCTATCTGTCTCTGTCTTTCGTTCAACCAAGTTACTACGCACGCGCACACCCGGCGCTTAATACTCAGTGCATTTGTATTTACGTCAACTCGTACGCATGTACATGAAGTATGCTGAATGTTAGCATGATAGAATTCCTTACGGAGAACTTATGAATTGTTTTCCCCGATGGGTAGAGGATTACCTCCTAGAGGCCCTTCCGTTTTCGATTACTGCGGAGTTGGTAAACATTTTGATGAGTCACTGATTACTCACGTCTTCACCCCTAACAGCTGACCAGCAACGAGGTACCTAAGTCACTGCTTAGCTAAGCAGAAGCGCACTGGAATTTGAAGAAACGCGCCCACCCTCGACCTCTTCTGGATCCAAAGCTGAGATGTAAAGTTTTGAGCTGAACGAGCCATTACTCGCTTGGTCAGAGCAGATGAAATGCTCCAGCAGCATTTTTATGTTGCTGGTGTGGATGCATAAATGAATAAATGTATTTTTTATCGGAACTGCAATATGCCATAAAGTTTCTGCTTTTTTTTTGGCATAAGATTCCTTTCACCTATATTTGGCAAACATTCGACCATCCAATAATCCCGTTATTTATAAGTCGCTGAATTCGAATACGTCTTCTCTTTCTTAGGTTATTTTAGGCAGGGGGAGGATTTAGAATTTAGACTGCAGATGGTGAGTATGAAAGGAAACTGAGGAGACAGGGAACTGAAGAACAATGAGACGTAAATTGATTCAGGTAAACCCATTTTCACCTTCTTATCTATTAGCTTCTTAACAAGTAACTTGGCCTGCGTCCCCCAATCCTTATTTTCCGAGTTATAAAAATGATAAATTTTGCTTTCACGTTGTTGGTAATATTCTCTGCAACTGGATGCAGCAGTTTCACTTGGCATCTGCTTCAAGTTTTATTGGGGCTCTTTTTCCATTAATTCATGAGGAAGATCTTGCTTTGTGCCTTCATTGCCCCTTCTTTTTCTTGCAAGTGGCATAAATTTGAAGTACTGACAGAATAATTAAAGTTCCATACGTCTGTACAGGTTAATAAAGTAACCTTGAGTGATCAAGACTTGTCTTAGCATTAGACATGAATTCAGACCGGTAGCTGCAAAAGTTGCCACTTCTTATACCCAGGGGTAGTCGGTCCGTCACCTGGCCCAGAGTTTTCGCTTTCTCTGGCTAAATCTTTTCTTTTATCTTCCAGTACCTTCTGTGCACCCTCGTGATGAAGGGATCAACATTATAGATACTACGTTTACTATTATCTCATCTCCTGGTTTGTCCTTGGTTATCAGTTTTTTTTAAGGTTCCTACTACGAAACTGATGATAACGATAGCATGACGTCCAACCATAAGTCCTTTGATTATACCAACATGGGCCATTTGTACATGACGCATGATTTGAAATACCTTTTCTGTTAGGACAAGTGTGCCCAGTGACCAAGTCTGGTTAAGATTTTTCTATAAATAACAAAATAGTAGAGTTGCCCCTATATTTGATTTTTAAAAGCATTATTTATTCCTCGAGCTCTCCTGACGTTTAGATTGCCATTGTCCATTGTGAGTGGCAAAGCTGAGTTACGACCTGTGGGATGTTGGGGTTCAAGACTTGTCAGTCAAAGTTGTAATGAACATTAAGGAAGAGAATATGGCCTTGACGCAACTAAAATGAGGAGTCTCTCTCCCTAAACGCCATCATCGTTTCTGATCCTCAACTCCTTATCAAGGGTCGTGCTAGCTGAGTGGCTTCGCTGTCGACTTCCCACTGTGGTGGCCCAGAGTTTAACATTTCTTCATGGCTTGATATCTTTTTACTGTGCACAAACTTACCATGACTGTGAGCTTAGGATTGGGGAATATGGGCTGCCAATAAGTCAGCCACTACCTGGCTCCCCATGTCCCATGCAGGTGAAGAGGAAAGCTTGGGTGCCAATCATTTGCATGTATGCTGAGTCTGTAATACATTATACAACAGCACAGTGACCTGTTCTTGCCTGAGCTGCTCACTGGATACCGTTATACCTTTGCAGGACAAAACTGGGCCCTGTCCTTTTAGATAATACTAGGAGATTCAGCTGTGATACAACATTCCCTTCAGATGTTCTCTCATATGCTGTACAGTTACAATGAAACGTCTTCTTTTTTTGGTTGACAGTGTTTGTTTCGTACATTTCAGGTGTGGAAATTGATTTTTCTTTGCATTTATTAGCGAATTTGTACTGCGCAATTTCCCAGTGTTTGTTTTCCATTTATTTTTGGAAGAATGCTTCTGCGTTCTGCTTCTTTTCTTCAAAATTTTTAAAAAAGAGTGACTAAATTCAGAGCAATTCATGTTGACTGAGTCTGACTAAGACAGTGGTTCTTAACCTTTTTCAATGTATGCATCCCTTGCAAATCAGCAGTCAGTTCTTGCACCTCCTGAATTGCTGAAATAAAAAAAAACTAAAATAATAATAATTATAATTATTATTATTATCATTATTATTATTATTATTATTATTTATTTTTTTTATTTTTTGCAGAAAAAAATAACTTGGGTATATAAAAACATATTTTGCCTTAATTATTCATAGGCATCCCCGCACCCCTTAGGAACCGGATTCGCACTCCCAGGGGTGCGAGCACCCCTGGTTAAGAGCTGCTGGATTAAGAATATCTTCAGTGTGCGTTAATCCGTTACTGAGAGAAAGGCTTGGCTCATGTATGAAGTTAGTGGGTCGTGACTCTTAACTTAAACTTGAATTCTTTTCATAGATTTATTATTATTATTATTATTATTATTATTATTATTATTATTATTATTATTATTATTATTAAATCAGTAGGTGAAACCTGTTCACATGGAACAAGCACACCAAATTCTTTAAGCTTCCAAAGAATACGTTGTTCAACCTCCCACCGCAGCAGACCCCACACTGCAGCAGTAACTGATCAATGATACAGAACCAGTGATTTATCCTCGCCCGGGGGCAGACGCGAACCCGCGACATCTGAGTGGCATGCCACGACACTAACCACTATGCCAGCAGACCAGATAATAGTAAAAGAATTTTCTTTCTGTGGTATTCCTGGCGCAGTGTGCCAATCTGAGCCCGACCGAGGGACCCGCGTTGGATTTATTATAAGTCATAAATTACCACTTGGGCTTATATATTACTATTAAATAATCCATACGGGCCCTTGTATTACTCAGGATATATTATTTGACTTTTCCATATTACAAAATGAGCATCATTTTCCTGAATTTGGGCGTGAAACCGCAAAGTCCAGAGAACTTTCATTCCAGTGCTTTGATGTAAGCCAGAGTCAGTTTACGTACGTTCGGTTGTTTTTGTGGAATGTTTTGTTTCTTCATTTTTGCTACAATTGCATTATGTTTGTTTGTTTGTTTTTATTCATTACGAGCCCCTTTCTGTCACTGTTAGATCTCTAAGCCAAAATATCGTGTATCAGGTCTTTACGACCCGCACTTTTTTTTTTTTTTTTTTTTTTTTTTTTTTTTTTTTTTGTTATTCTCGTCTCTCATCCCTATCTTTCCAAATCCCTTGTAAGTCCATTCCGTCAGTAAATCCCCTCTCTCTCTCTCTCTCTCTCTCTCTCTCTCTCTCTCTCTCTCTCTCTCTCTCTCCTCTAAAGCTCTGGCGGATGTCTCCCTTTAAGCTCGAAACTGATAACGCTTCATTTTCCCGGAGCATTGTGCAAATAGATTGCTGCCAGTCTCGTAAACAAAACGTAAGTAAGACATTTATCTTTTTTCTCCTGACGGTGGGTGTGGGGACGGGGGGGGGTGGGGGGGGGAAGGAGGGCCCAGGGAAGTCAAGCACTGCGACGAGAAAATATCCCCCGCGTTGAATTCCCTCTGCGCCTGCAGGAGACTGCCGACCCAGTGATGAATAGGAGCTATTTCTTGGTCAGGCGTAACTTTTGCTTCGCTTCCTCGCGGTAAATTTTGTTTGTTTTGCGTAAATCTTTTGGTTGTGTAAGAATATATTCCGATTTTAGTTCTCATGTCACGATCCTCTCTCGTCACATTGCATATATTGACAGACTTTTTTTTTTATTTTTCCGAAAAAAAAAAGCATGAGACCAAAAAAACATTGCCTCTTATTTTGTCTCTGAAGATTTATCATCAAAGGGAAACTCACCTCTCTCTCCTCTCTCCTCTCTCGCTCTCTCTCTCTCTCTCTCTCTCTCTCTCTCTCTCTTTGTTTTTCCTTTGTTTTTCCCAAGGCAGAAATCCTCTGGATAGTAAATTTAATTTCCTCGATGGCTACGAGAATATTCTGCCCGAGGGCATTGCATTTTCTTCCCTCTCTTTCAAAAAAGCTATGCAACTTCTCTCTCTAATTAATACGATATATTATTATCGCTAGAACCTTAATAGATTGTCTGTTAAAATTAAGGAACTTCTGAACCAGTGGTCTGATAACATTATCTGCCTGCCAACCGCTCTCCACCAAACAGAACTGAGATGAGCATTTTTGTTGCCTTCTAAACAGAGCGCAAAACAACCATTTTATTGACGTGTGAATCGAAACCATGTGTTTTCATTTCACGCCTTTGCAAGATAAGGGTCATTGCGACGTTACAGGTGACAACCGCATAAAATTCGTGCAAATTCTTATTACAAAATGTTGCTAAAAAATCTCAACCCTCCGTTCGCGGAAATGTCACCCACATGAGATCCCGGGGACTCGCCATTGTCGAGGTGTTACAGAAGTTATGATTACGTCGCCCCCTGCCTCGTCTTTTCTTCCTTTCTTTTTTTTTTCTATCTTTCTTTCTCGTTCCGTTCCTTGCGGAATGATTTCCTTGAAATGACCGTAAATTGGCAAATCGTCGGGTAATGGAGCAACAGACACGTGCGGCCATTTATCACGTATGGTTTTCGTGGCCATGGCCCACTGTTTGGAATGACATATTTGTCAGGGGTAATTCTCGGAAATTACGGTAGTTCCTGTTCATTGTTTCCTTTTTCGTTCTTCCATATTTTTTCAGGCATTTGTATTTGCTTTTGTGAACAGACTACACTGTCTGATTGAAGTGTCTGTTTAAATGCATTAACATAGAGAAACAAGTTCTGGGTTATATCGTAAGCGATGGATGGCAGTGTAACCATCCAGTGTACTCTTCCAGGTAGCAGCAGGAGCAGGAGCAGGGGGAGCCTCAGGAGGGAGGAGCCCCCTGCCGGGAGCTAGCTGAACTGACGAGGGGGTCGTGATCCTTGACACGAGCCGCCACGTCGGAAGATCAGGATTAACTACTAGGATTTCAAGGTACCAATTGCTATTATTATTTTTTCATACGACACATGATTTTTTCTTTCCCGTGCATTAAAGGCGGCCCCGTTTTCGCTCCGCTACGAATGGATTTGCCTTGTGGCTTTTTCATTGTTTTTTTTTATATATTAGATATGGTTA
>NC_089765.1:5115875-5125875 GCF_040412425.1 Macrobrachium rosenbergii | reverse complement strand
TTGAAAGTCAGTAAATCACTCATAACGAAATTCATCACCCTCGCTTCCTCGGCAAAGGGTCCCTGTACAATATTCCGCCATTCATCTCTTTCCTGTGCGTTGTCTTCCATAAATCTCCACCAGTATTCCCCCCTCCCCCATAGTCACATGTACTACTCTCCGTAATTTCCCTTTGTGTTATCATTTCTCGTCTCCCCTGACGTTTGAGTCCTGATTTTATATTAAAACTTTATTCTCGAATCGACGAAATCTTTTAGATACGATTTCATTGCTATATAGCAATACAATCTTCCCAGACTAATGTGTAGCCTTACTTTCACGTGGAATTTCAGTCTCTTTAATTCCCTAGCCTAATTCAGCCTGCCCATTAGGCTACTTGATTTGCCTTTTGTTGTGTTTCAGTAAATTCCTGCTCGAGAGAAACTGTGCTGGATATCAAAGTTAGGAAATTATTTTAACAACGTATGTTTCTTGAAAATCAGAATCGCGTTTGATCCTCTCGTTCGAAATCAAAATTCTCTAGCAACTCTGTGTTGCTGATTTTTAGGTCAATGTTTAGATTTTCACAAATTTGCTCGTAGCATCCGTTTGTGACAATACGCTAGTATCGTTATGGTTGCATTAGAAGTAGTAGTAGTAGCAGCAGTAGTAGTAGTGGTAGTAATAGTAGTAGTGGTGGTAGTAGTAGACCACCACACGTGTAGCTTTGCCGAGGAGGCCGTTCTCAAAGTATAACCCTGCGCGCAGGTAATTTTGAAATCGTGAGATTTTAACCTGTCAGAGAACACAATTTTTTTTTCCACGATTTCCTGGTTATAGGTAATGCAATTATTGGACCAATTTCCAGATGTCGTAAAGGTGATTATTGTTTTCCCAGTCGGTGAATTTAGAATCCCCGTGTTTTTGTTATCATACTTTAGAACTCACTGTTTAAAACAGTTTGTCACTTATTAGTTTTTTAAAATGTTTCTGTTATATTTATGCTGTTAATATTAGTTCCTTATGACTGATAAAATAATTCAAGAAACCCGAATCTATTTTATTCCTGTATAAATAAATATTTGTACCCATTCGACTTTTTGGTAGGGTAAGACGTGGTGAATTTCTTCCAAAGTCCGTTGGAATTTTTTATTTTTATTTTCATCAACAACGAATCTGATGTACATCATGAAGTGTTTATAAAGTGTAAATCATCTAAATGATGTTCCAGGGGGTTTACAGATCTACAAAGAGAAGCAAAGGTGATGCAAAGAGTAGTGCCGTCAGTGACCTCACGTGGTGCACTGTAGGCATTACTTAAGGTTCTTTGCAGCGTACCTTCGGTCCCTAGCTGCAACCTCTTTCATTCTTTTTATTCTACCTCTATTCACATTGTCGTTCTTCCATATGACTTCCCACCCTCTCTAACAGTTGTTTCACAGTGCACCTGCTTTGAGGTTTTCCTCCTGTTACACCTTTCAGACCTTCTTAGTGTCAGTTTCCCTTTCGGCGCTGAATGACCTCATAGGTCCCAGCGCCTTTGGCTTAAATTCTATATTCCTATTTCTACTAGTGATGCTTGTAAACTTTCTTTGGCACTTACTGTAGGTGTATCGGAAAAACATTAAAGCCTTCGTTTGTATGTTTTTTTTTTTTTTTTTTAAATACTTAGCCGGGAATGTTGTCTACAAAAGAAACAAAACTCCCAACAAAGGGTGATTTTATAGTGCACATGTCTCGCAAGTGCTTTGCTTTCCTGAATGTGCTTTATGAGTATGTCTGATTTGAGTTAATGATAACCTGAACTTCAAGTCTCAACATTTTTAGCGGCAAAATTTACTGCCAAGGTAAAATTCACTGAAAATTTACAAAAATAGTAAACATCGTAAATTTCAATTCTAATGAATATATTACTCATTGGATTGAGATTGATTGATTGATTGATTTATGGCTACTAGAACTGGCGTCACATTAGACAGAGAGAGAGAGAGAGACTTCAGTCAATGGTCGGTCCGGTCATCATCAGAGCAAACATTGCCTGCTTCCAACGGTAGGACATCCTGTTTCGTTCACATCTCCTTTAGCATATTTAGAGTACATTTCCTTCTGTTTATGACCTGTACGATCCATATACAACACATAACATGGCGTTGATATCTCAACAATACTATGATTTACTTTTCTGTACAACAACAGGCCTTCAACTAAGCAGATGCTTCGGCGGTCTGGCCTTCTCGCTTCTTGTGCAAAAACTGACGGAAATGAAGACCCTATAGTACATCATGCACTTAAATCATTCAAAATTTACCTAGGCGAAAGTGACTTTACACTACATCTAGCCTAAGGTACTTTACCCTTATCATTCAGTTCAAGAGATTTGTCTACAAAATGGCAGCGTAGCAAAAACATTCATATTCTCGTGGTTGTTAAGTAACGGAAGTCTGATAAACTGATGTCTGGTAAGCTTGGGGCTCCTGTACTGTGAAGTTTTGCCACATGATTTGGCTGAAACCAGTTCGTTTGAGGCGTTTTTTCTTTGTTTTTTTTTTATTTAAGCTCGACTTCCTATACGTCCTAGAACTGTATTCTCTTTCAGAATTCTTCAAGAGGGAATGGTTTAATGTCAGAGATATTTCTGTATATCAGTGCCAGTAATAATTTTGTTTTAATCCCAGTGGCATTCTCGTATTTTTGTTGTTTTAATCTTTCATGGTTGTGTCGATTATTTTCTATTAAGAGAGATTTGTTGAAGATATTAGGTTTCTATTTAATCAAAGTCATTTTCAAAGATAATGACGTCATTGAATGGTTGAAAATCGGTCGTCTGTCAGTCAGTACTTGTGATTTTTTTTTTTTTTTTTTTTTTTTACTTTCTTAAAGGTTAGTATAATCAGATTTTCTAGTATTTTATTTCGTTGGAACTTTATTTCGAACCTTGATACATTGGCTTAATGATTCACAATTTGATTTTCTTAATCTGTCATGGAATTGCACTTACCCTAAACACTAACTTTGCAAGTCAGTCTTTAGAAGAGAGGAATACTAAAAACTTAAACCAGTGTCTTCGTGTTGCCGGATTTTTCTGATATTTGCGCTCAAAAGAGGATCACTGAAAAATAATTTAAATTAGCCTTCCTTTTTGAATATTAACCTTTAGACTTCCAAACGGAAATGTTTGAAGTATATTTTGTGGCTATGAAGTAGTCTCTCTCTCTCTCTCTCTCTCTCTCTCTCTCTCTCTCTCTCTCTCTAATCCTTCGGGCCAGCCCTAGGAGAGTCGTTAATCAGCTCAGTGGTCTGGTTAAACTAAGCTATACTCTCTCTCTCTCTCTCTCTCTCTCTCTCTCTCTCTCTCTCGTTGAACATATAATAAAACACTCTGCTCAGTAATAAATTATTTAATTGCGATTTCTCCATAAAACAAAGTTACATGTTTGCTTTGTATGAGTATAACCCGCTAACGCTCTTCATTTGTGCACGCAAATATCTCACGGTTAACTGCTTTGTTTATGTTCAGATTTCGGGACTGTCACAATAAGCAAACTAAAATAAAGCACCAGTGAATTGTCATCATTTTTAAAGGAAAAAATTCGACAAGTAAATTCCACGCGTCGATGCACGGAGATCTTGAGAAAAAAATTGTTACGACACTGCTAAATTCAGAGTTGAATAGTAAGTGCTAAGAAATGCGGCTGTACAGTTTCTGTATGTGGTAGTGCGGGGTGACAGGTTGTTGAACATGTCGATGTTATTTCATATGTGGTTTGCCATCATTTCCATTTCAACAGCAGGGTCTTGCTAAATGATAAGACATTCAGGAAGTCTAGTTCGCTGCTCCGACGAAAGTTCAACACGTGTGTGTGTGTGTGTGTGTGTGTGTGTGTGTGTGTGTGTGTGTGTGTGGTGTTTAAGCCATAATAGCGGGTATATCAACGTCCCATAAATATGATAATAACTGATGGTGCAATTTTAGCGTAGTTGAATGCCAATAGTGCAGACAGATTCGTACGCGAAATTGCGTCTCTTATGTTGCTGAGACAGACAGGAAAGTTCGCTGATTGTGGGCAATTTGAATGGTTTGTGGCTTTCTCGAATTGGAATGTTGTGTTTCAAAGTTTCAGTCTGTGATTTAGGTGCTATCAAAGTTTTTAAAGCTCATTTCTTCCTTTTAATAACTCGTGGAATATCAATGCAACTGTAATTTGTGCTGAGCTCTATAAACCAACTCAGATATCACTTAATCATCATTTCATTTTTCTATCTGCATCACTAGTAACACACTAACATACAGTTTTTACTGGTATTCCCTTTAATAAATTACTTTACATAAGGTGTAATCATCTTGTATCTGAGGTCAACAATTTGCAAACATCAGATGCATTTTTTTTTTCATAATAAACAGCTTTTCCTTCCTTGGTAGTGCGCATATATTTCATTCCATGTGACTGGATTCGAGAAATGAATATGTCAAGTTTTTTTGTGGTCCATCTTCTGAAGAGAATATTTTGTTAAGGCTCTCAATGAACGCAGTAAACCTTGTGGAATTTCAGATATCAGTATAGTCGAATTTTATTAATCTGTCGGACAATATTCCGCATATACACTAAGCATGTATATGCTCCTCTTGGTCAGGAAGGTAAGCGTGACCTTGTTCTGATACTCTGAATGCGGGTTCGAATCCTGCTTCAGACATCGGAATTTCTTCGCGTTCTTGCATTTGGATCTCAGGCTTTGTAGTGATAAGCGTATTGACATAGGCTGAAGAATTCGAGAAGTTACGTGGGCATTGTGGTTCTTAGAATTACACATGTATATGTTAAAACATTACCAGTAAATTCTATATACATGTAGAATCAGTTTTCTGTCCTAAGATAAGCAATTTACAAATATCATATATTTATGTCATAAATTAAATATATGTATATATATATACGCACTATATATGCATAAGAGAAAAGAGGGGAGCAGTTTGATCGGTACATAAGAAGCTGACGAAAACCTGAACGTGGTTATTTATGAATTCGCAGTGTATAAAGTAGAGTCAATAAAATAGAAACTTGGGATATGGAAAACACCAGGTTAAGATGGAATCACTGCAGAGATAATATAAGCTGAAGCTTAAGTGACACCCTGCTGTTCTTTTTAGTAAGACCAATGTCCTAACCACAAGACTTTGAAGCTCAGCATATATATATATATATATATATATATATATATATATATATATATATATATATATATATATATATATATATATATATATACAGTATATATATATAGAGAGAGATAGATAGAGATAGATAGATAGATAGATGGAGAGATAGAAAGATAGGTAGATAGATGGATAGAGATATTATTATTTTTGCTGCTACCTCATTCACATTAGATTTTTCATATTAATCTAACAAATATATTGCTAGTATTCCTTTCCCAGCGAATTACTTGTGAGGTATTTGGTGATATTCTTTTCCAAAATGAATTGCTAAGGAAGAATTTTAAGAGGAAACACTTAACACAAGGGTAGTATTTTCTCCAAATTAGTATTTTTATCTGTATACATAGACTTGCTTGTATTTATATAAGACACGACAGATTCTGCTGCTGCTGCTGCTGCTGCTTGTGTAGTTGTGTAAATTACTTCTGACTTTCAAAGGAAAGAGTGAGTCATTCTTTCCTGACTTTCAAAGGAAAGAGTGAGTCATTCTTTCCTGACTTTCCAAGGAAAGAGTGAGTCATTCCTTTCTGACTGTCAAAGGAAAGAGTGAGTCATTCTTTCCTGACATTCAAAGGAAAGAGTGTCATTCCTTTCTGACTGTCAAAGGAAAGAGTGAGTCATTCTCTCCTGACTTTCAAAGGAAAGAGTGAGTCATTCTTTCATGACTTTCCAAGGAAAGAATGAGTCATTCTTTCATGACTTTTCAAAGAAAGAGTGGGTCATTCTTTCCTGACTTTCAAAGGAAAGAGTGAGTCATTCCTTTCTGACTGTCAAATGAAAAAGTGGGTCATTCTCTCCTGACTTTCAAAGGGAAGAGTGAGTCATTCTCTCCTGACTTTCAAAGGGAAGAGTAAGTCATTCTTCCCTGACTTTCCAAGGAAAGAGTGAGTCATTCTTTCCTGACTTTCAAAGGAAAGAGTGAATCATTCTTTTCTGACTTTCCAAGGAAAGAGTCAGTCATTCTTTCCTGACTTTCTGAGGAAAGAGTGAATCATTCTTTTCTGACTTTCAAAGGAAAGAGTGAGTCATTCCTTTCTGACTGTCAAATGAAAAAGTGAGTCATTCTCTCCTGACTTTCAAAGGGAAGAGTGAGTCATTTTTTCCTGACTTTCAAAGGAAAGAGTGCGTCATTCCTCTCTGACTGTCAAATGAAAGAGTGAGTCATTCTTTCCTGACTTTCAAAGGAAAGAGTGAGTCATTCTTCTCTGACTCTCCACGGAAAGAGTGATTCATTCTTTTCAAATGAGTTTCTAGAATTTGTCAGGTGATTTACTGAAAGTTGCAAATGTCCATTTTCATCTTGTATTAGTAAAACTATTACAGTGGTCTTGTCTGTGATGGCTTGAAGTGTTTGTTTCATGTCCTTTTTTTTGAGTTTTAAATTTCAAGAAGTGCTCAGTGCCTTTCTGCGGGTATTATTTTGGATCCCTTTTCCCTAGATTTCTGGGCGGAAGTGTCCATCTTCTTAAACTGCCTAGTAACCCGTTAGGCAACCGCATCCCCTATAACTAATAGATATCTGTGATAGCCAGCAATCCCAAGATTACCGTGTTAGACGACTGTTCCTCTTCCTCTCCTTGTTTCTGTCTTTGTTGCTTATAATTACCTCATTTTTTATATTCTGCTCTCTCCTCTTCCCCTCCTCCCTTTTCTTTTTTGTTAATCCTTAGGGCAGGGCTGGGTCAGGACTTTAGCTCGCTGTTCCTGTATATTTCATCACTTACATATACTGTATATTAATGTTAAATCATTCATGTTCTTACTTCTCACACTCGCAACGCCAAATGACTCACGGGTTGCTCTATGAGCAAGAGCCCGTGATAGCACAATGGCAGCTTAATAAAAAAAAAACAAGTGAAAAATGAGCCGAAGTTCCTTCGGCGCAATCGAGTTTTCTGTACACCGTATAATGCTGTATGAAGCTCTCAGCCACGGCCCATGAAACTCAGCCGCAGCCCACGAAACTTTCAGCCACGGCCTGGTGGTGGCATGTGTTGTTGGCACGTAGCGGCGCCAGACGCAGATCATGGCTAAATTTAACCTTAAATAAAAATAAAAACTGCATCGGCTAGGTGTCTGCAATTTGGTATGTTTGATGATTGGCGGGTGGGTGATCAACATACCAATTTGCAGCCCTCTAGCCTCAGTACCTTTTAAGATCTGAAGACCGACAGAAAAAGTGCGGACGGACAGACAAAGCCATCTCAATAGCTTTCATTGAGAGAACACTAAAAACGGAAAGTTTTGTACTCATTAATAACAAGGCAAATGAAAATACAGGATGTGTTGTTCGTGTCATAACACATTATAGCCCCCTGTGTTCAAATTAATGTGGTTTTTTATTTCTTTGTTTTTGGTATTTAAGGAACAACCTGGCTTGAAATTTGTAACGTCTCAGTCGATTCGTGTCCACCATCACTTTCTTAACGGTAAGGATTCGTTATTTTTCTTCCTCTTCTTCTCCCTCTGCCTCTTCTTCGTTTTCCGCCTCTTCTTGTAGTCTTCTTCGATATGCCCTTTTTGTGCGTATGCCTCAATCTGTGCAGTCTTAGCGTTTGTGCTTCTCATATTTTTTCGTTTTTCATAGCAAGGTGGGGGAATTCGAGCCCCGTTTCGTAGGTCAGATGTGACCTTTTCCCCTCCTTCCCTAATTTCCTCCGTCTCCCCTCCCTCCATCCCCGGTTTAAACATTATAATTGCCTTGGCAAGCCTCAGAGGCATTGAGCCATTCCAACCTTGTAATGTCACTGTGCGTTATAAATATCTGTGGACATCTGTCACGCGCCTGTAAGAGGACGTTACAGCGTCACGGTCACCAAGCAAAGAGCCCTTGGTGTTGAATAATGCTCATTTCGAGCTGACCCCTGAGGTTAGAACGCTCATTAAATTCGCGTCAATGTAACTGACAGGTCTCAGTGTACCGGTCTCGATATGGGGATGGGCCATGGTCCGACAATTTTTGCCACGAACCTAGACATCTGCGCACTTTTCCATTTCTAATTTCCCTTTGTTATTTCCGTTTTTCCTTCTATTATATAGACTCCAGCCAAAATCAGATCGCTTCTTTGTGTTTTTGAATACCTTTCATTTCATTCATTCCGTTTAAGCCCTCGGTTATTATTCCGATTTGATCGCTAAAGGGGCCTTGTATCTGCTATTAAGAATATTCGGGAAAAATTTATGAATTTCGGTGTTGTCTTTTACAGTGACATTTGGCATGTATTATTATTATTATTTTGTCCATTCTGGAAGCCACAAATGGTTGTGAGAGGTGCACCTGTAGTTACTGAGTTCGTGTATAATAAGTCAGATTATTCCAAGCAAGAAAAAATATCTATGCCGTAGTCTGAAGTGAGAAATTTATTTCCTTCGGTTAATCTCTCTGCGGTTGGATTTTCGCAGTCACCAACTTTTGGCAGGGCCTTGACCCGGACCACATTACGATCCAGTGTCTGAATTTACGTCAGAATCGGCAGCCTACGTTCCAAGTATCAATCAAGGGATCATTGACGCGAAGAAATTCAGTACAAATAATCGACCACAGCTTTCATAATAAACAAAATAGCTTGGGAATTTCTTCAGTGTTCACCTGTATGTCGCTTCTGAAAGTGTTTTAAGTGATGCATTGAAATATGAAGCTTTTGCTTTAATTCGTATGACTGATCTACAGCCAGTGCTAAGTTTGAATTTTAGACGTTTAATTTCTTAAGTAATTTCAGCATGTTGCATTAATAAAGTGCAGACAATATTTCTGTGAGCCCAGGAAAAAATAAAAAGACTAAAGATTGAGTCATCTCTTTTTGGTACTAAAAGTTGAAATTTTTTTGCACAAAATGCAAAATAAAAATAGAAACTCGCACTGAGTTTTCTTGATGCTGCTAAACACAGCCCAAATGCTCCAAGGAGAAAAGCACTTTATCAAATAAAAGAACGATAGTAACACACGGGCCGTCTTTGTTTAGTGAAATGGGCACTAGCAATTTTGTGCCCGGTCAAATTAGCATCCGCAAAATTTATATGCTGAAGGTATTACTTGTTCGCTTGTCCATGTGACAGAGACGAAGTGTGGCAACTGAAAGCCTTTCGCATTTGTGTCCTGCTAATCCTGCTAGGTACATTCAATTCTCACTCGTTAACCCACGTAGGGGGATAGTACCCGCAGTGCGCCTCACTTGGTGCACTGTAGGCATTACTTAAGGTTCTTTGCAGCGTCCCTTCGGCCCTTAGCTTCAAACCCCTTTTATTCTTTTACTATACCTCCGTTCATTTCCTCTTTCTTCCATCTTACTTTCCACCCTCTTCTAACAGTTGTTTCATATTGCAACTTTCGTCTTATTACACCTCTCATACCTCCTTTATTCTCAATTTTCCTTCCGGCGCTGAATGACGTCATGGTAGCTTCCAGCGCTTGGCATCAGGCCTAAATCTCATATTCCAATTCCTCACTCATTAACATTTAGGTATCCTTTAAGCACTCATACCAGCATCCTTGAGCTCTCCTTTGCCCATATCTCCGAGGCCAGAAGGCATGAGATCGTGTTCCGAGGTCTGGTTCGGACCGACCTGGACCTCGGCCTCGTCGTACTGTAGAGGCTTCCATAAATGACTTATAATGAATTTCATTCACAGATGATTGGCATATAACAACAGAAAAGATGGTTGGGTTGCGCGATGTCTTTTGGGCAAAAGACGTGCTTAAAGCTACGGAGATAAAATGGATATATATTACTAAATAGTATCGTCCTACTTTGTTGGAGCATAGGTTATTAAAGTCATAGGTTTGTTTTGTCCTATTTACACATAAGC
>NC_089765.1:5043375-5110875 GCF_040412425.1 Macrobrachium rosenbergii | reverse complement strand
ACTGTGTTTAAGCCAAATGAAGTGAGTAAAAAAAAAAAAGGAGACAGCAGCCAGCGCGTGGAATGTAAATGCTTAGTTAAAAAGTATGTTTGAATAAAGAAAAAAAAAACTCAGTAATTTGAAATACCTGTGGACAGTCCGTATGGTCAGTAGGTGAGTTCTTTTATACCAAAATTTAAAACGCTATCCTTATAAATAAACCTGGACGTGCATCCCCCTGCCTTGTATCTTACAGAGCATCAAGACAGGCGTAGAGGCCTTAATGGAAAGTTCGTCTGCCCATCAAAGTTTAGCTTCTCTTAGTGTAGAGTGAAGAGGTCATATCCCTGTCTCGATACCCTCGAAGTATGTCAGAGCCTCCTTTCGAATGAAGGGAAGCTGTTATTCTTACTCGTAATAATAACAGTAGCCATGGCCATGAAATTCTTTTTTCAGCGAAATCCGTTTTCTTATCTGACGTTGAAACATTTTGGTGATAGACAGACAGTACATATAAAGTGTAGTTTCAAATACTGTGTACAGTAAGCATTGTCGTAATGTTTAGGTAACCTTCCCCTAGCATTGGGCATTGCACGTGTATTTGTCAAATCAGACCAACAAGGAGGCACCGTTGCCTTTATCCTCAGCTACCTTCTAGGTCAGCGGTTCTCAACCGGAGTCCACCATGTAACGTTACTGGGGGTCCACACACAAAAAATTAACAGGAAAAGGGGTCCATGGGTAAAAAAAAAAAAAAGTCGAGAACCATTGCTCTAGGTGCTTGTGAAGGTTGAGATTGATTCCATTGTTTAATGAAGGCAGCTTTTGTCCGGGGGATATGTCAAGAGCATCTGATTCGAGTCGTGTCCTTAGATGTTCTTTGTTCCGGTAGTATCCGATGCTATGGTCCACCGAAAATGGTGACCTCTGCCGGAAAGAGCTACTTCAAATGACGCCACTCGTAGATTATAACTTCTAGATCAGTACGGTATCTTCCTTTCTCCCAAGAGTCTGAATCTTTGTTCTTTATGTTATTCTATATTTTTTTCGGGAAAAATAAGACGGGGCGTGGCTAGCGGATGGAAAGCAAGGAAAAAAAATAACAAAGATGTGAGAGTAAATGTCGGGTAGTCACGGGTTATTTTTTTTATCTTTTTTATTTCTTTAATGCTTTTTTTAGGAGGACCCAGGGAATGGGAGAAACAGATGGCTGCGTTTGGTGCCGCAGGAGTCGTTGGCGTGGAACACGGATGACCACGAACCCCATGTGCGTTATTCATTGTGGGATGCGGTGCTGGACACCTGCTTCTTTGGTCAGACGTGGTTCCAGTGATTCCACCCTCAGGTGTTTCTGAAGAGATTCTTCTTTGTTCCTGACTTTACATCTCCTGATCACCCCTTCCCCTTCCCCCTCAAGCCTGCCCTCTCCCGCCTCCTCATTCTCCTCCTCCTCCTCCTCCTCCTCCTCCTCCTCCTCCTCCTCCTCCTCCTCCTCCATCCCGTTCTAACCCCTCTCAACCTTTAGGCCTCGAATATATTACGTTGACCGTTTGTCTGTATCAGGACCCAATTGTATAAAAGATGACAAGTTCTGTATTTTTTAACCATTCCCAATTAAATGTAAATTATATGCGTTGTTCCCCCTAGGCTGTTGGTGAAATATGCATTTTGACGAAAGTAAAAATGTAAAATAACAAGGAAAAGAAGACAATTCCCGCCAGTGGTCTTCTCCTAGACCAGCTAATGATCACACGGAGATACAATCCTCCTGTGGCCATAAGACATAGAACTAAAACTGGCCTGTCATATTTCAGGATTATTGATGCTCTGACTTGATTTATGACGAGGGAACTGTGGGCATGGGAATCCATTAGGAAGATCTGTGGTGGTTGCAGCTCTGGTGGGCATTTTACTCTTGCTGACTGTTCTTCTCCCGCCTGCCTTTTTGAAAACTGGGCATTTCCTGTGAAACACTGAAAGCAGGCAATGAATATCTCAGCGCAGATTCGAAGCCTAAAGGACGGTTACCCCCGTAGGGGGGTAGTGCCGCCAGTGCACCTCACGCGGAGCACTTGAGGCATTATTTAAGATTCTTTGCAGCACCCCTTCGGCCCCTAATTGCCCTTTCATTCCTTTTACTGTACCTCCATTCATATTCTGTCTTCCATCTTGCTATCCACCCCCTCCTGTCAATTGCTTCATTGTGCAACTGCGAGGTTTTCCTCCTGTTACCACTTTCAAACCTTTCTACTTTCAATTTCCCTTTCAGCGCTGAATGACCTAATGGGTCCCAGCGTTAGGCCCTTGCCCTAAATTCAGTATTCCATTCCATTCCATCCCAAAGGACAGTTACAGAATTGAGAACGAGTATTTTTCTACGAATTCGTAACGAACACTTCCATAATTTTGCCAAGAAGGGCGAGGCGTGTCCTTATCCATTTGATGATTCCATGTCAGATTTTCCAAAGGGGAATTGAAAGAGCGTCTTCTGGCCATTCATCCTTTCGTCCAAGGTCTTCGACTGGTGTGTAAGAACCTTAAATTTACTGTTTATGGTGATCGGAATAAGAACTGGGAAGAGATTCCGATGAGACGACAGGAAATGTAATCAAGTTGAGAGTTTGTGATTGAAAGAAGAGGAAGACAAAGCTACGATACAAAAAATACAAGTTTTATTATTATTATTATTATTATTATTATTATTATTATTATTATTATTATTACCTTTTACTTCTTCCATTATTTTATTAATAGAGGTGTATATAGAATTAACCTGATTTTTAAGTACGGTATAAAATTTCTTAATCCTTAAAAGTGACATTCTTTAGTCCAATACTTTTGTGTGGTTGGAACTACGCGCATTATATTCTAGCCTCTCTCTCTCTCTCTCTCTCTCTCTCTCTCTCTCTCTCTCTCTCTCTCTCTCTCTCTCATGAGAAAGTCGTGAATTGATTATGTTATCTTCCCTGATCATCTGCTGACGTTTTCTGTTTGCTCTCGACAGTTTCCTGAATTATCAAGATTTCTTAATTGCAGAGCAGAGTGTTCTGCACCTCCTTTCACAATTAGTCTAATTGAACTACTAATTGCTGTAATCCTTGAGAAAGTCTACATTTGATTAACATTGCACGTTACAATTAACGTTAATATTTCGTATATCATTATAATGTTAACTTTCATATAATTCTACCATAACAGTGGTTAGGGTAATAAGCCTCGAAAGTATCCTGTATGTGATTAGTGCTTCTCGTGTGATTGAACGTCAGTTATCCACTCTCTCTCTCTCTCTCTCTCTCTCTCTCTCTCTCTCTCTCTCTCTCTCTCTCTCTCTCTCTCTCTCCTGGTGCATGTTTGGCAAGGAAATCCATCAGGGGCCGTGGATCAAGCAGTGCAGCAGGTAAAGGCTCGGGGAGCGGCGGATTCCTTATTGGTAGGCGACACCTGCTTATGATGCTTATGACGGCATCAAGGAAGACAGGTGTTGGGAGATGATGGAGATGTGTGGTGATGGAGGGGAAGGAGGAGGAGGAGGAAGGAAGAAGATGATGATGATGGAAGCTGGAGATGGGGGGAAGGAAGGTGTGATGATGAATGAGAGGCCATACCTCACCTCCCTCAGGTGTGTTATTTCAAATCGACTGCAAAGTGAAGCTTCGGTGTTAATTGACGGTCTCTTCGATTGATGGAGGCAGCTTTGCCCTGGAAGAAGAAAGTGGCGGTTCTCGTGTTTCTTTTGCCGTCGAAGGTAATTGGAGGCTGATTCTCCTCGGCCTCGCCTGCTGATCGGCACCTAACTTAGAATGGGGTAGGGCCTCGTGAATCAATGTTCATGTCAATGGATGCATTTTAAATATGTAGCGTTGTCAGGTCCAAACATACATATGTGCATTTTAAATATATAGTGTTGTCAGGTGAATACATATATGCATTTTAAATATATAGTGTTGTCAGGTCCATACATGTATGCATTTTAAATATATAGTGTTGTCAGGTCCATACATGTATGCATTTTAAATATATAGTGTTCTCAGGTCCATACATGTATGCATTTTAAATCCATATGCATTTTAAGTATATATGCATTGTAAATATATAGTGTTGTCAGGTCCATACATACATTTTAAATATATATATATATATATTTAAATATATATATATATATATATATATATATATATATATATATATATATATATACATATATATATTTTTTTTTTTTTGCAAAAGTCTGTTGTGCAATAGAAAGCATCTCTCTATTTAGAAACCATTGTGCCTGAATGATTTAGATATATGAATTTTGCTGAATCATTGTTATTATTATAGTAAATATTGCTATTATCTGCTCCGTTCATTCGTCAGTTACAAAGTAAATGTTTTCTTTTCCAGTTGTATAAAAATCACTTTGTTAGGTCATGGGTTTTCCCGGGCTGTAAATTCAGTTCTGATTTTGATGTTTATACGGAAGTATTCCGAACTAGATGGTTACTGGACGTGGCAAGATTTTTCACACAGTTGAAAATAAGTATCATTATAGAAAGCGTTCCGTTGTAGAACTCTGCCTCGATTCAACGTGAATAGATAAAAGGGGCAGTAACTGCTGTCTTTAAATCCCTCTCAGGAGCACTGGGTTTTTGGTCAAAATGTCGCTTTTACTACACAATATATTAAATGTATACACATACACAAACACATTATATATATATATATATATATATATATATATATATATATATACTCTCTAACAGGACTTCAGTGAAACTGTATGGTATCTAGCAGGGCCACACACAGGACGGAGGATAATCACAGGAACAGGGCTCCAACCAACTCCCCCCACACATAAATACAGCTGGATTATGTGTCCGGTCATTCGACGGATACTTGACAATGAGGACTGTTAGTCCTGGAAAGCTTGTAATTTTTATTCAATAAATGCCGCCGCTAGATACCACCCTGTTCCAGTGAGGTTCTGTTAGTAATTGTATTAATGCACAGATAATTGTGTAAATGCTAAAGTTTTTATATATGTGTATATATATATATATATATATATATATATATATACATATACATATACATCATGTTTGCTAATACTTTCAGCTGTTATGAAACCCTGTCTATCCCTTCCTTTACGGTCAGTGTTGAATGTATCAGTATATGAGATTTATTTCCAACGTCACCATTATGACAGTTTTGACCTTATTACTCTGGCGTAAAAAAAAAAGAACTTTGCAGATGTTTATGTTGTCAACTTTTTTTTTTTAACATTAACATTAAGACTTCAATTAACCAGCTTTTTTCGCGGCACGATCATGTAAGTGTGGGTTATCATCTACAGGACGATGTGCCAGTTGCGAAATCCACTGTGACCATGAAATCAACCTCTTGATTAGCGATGAACTGAACTGAATTTTTGTGGCGGTACCGCACACAATAATTACGGTTACGCTTTTTATCCTGGCATCCCCTCCACGCGGGCAATAATGCCTATGCGATCTTTTGTCTTTGACCTATGAGAAACATCATTCATTCCATATTACATAATGTCATTATTGGTTTTCGAAGGGGATCCTGGAAACCGCCCACATTGGACGTTGGTGGGTTCGCCGTGGGCTAGAGCGCATGGGATGCGGCTGACCATATGGGTGTAGCCGAATTGGGTTTCGTGATCAGGCTCCGTATGAATTATATTCATGCTATGATTGTGGGTTAATCAAAGATCGCTTCCGATAAGGCTGTATGGTCGGTAGTTCACCGTCCTGGAAGGATCCAGCTGCATCGATTTAGAGTCGGGGAAAGGTATCGGATCAGCCCCGCATTGCAATTCCTGAGAAAGGCCTCAGTTTGTCTCTGAGGTGAATCAGTCAGGTTTTGGTCGTAAATATTAAGAGCTGCACCAGATGTGAGATTGGCAGTTCATACATTTTATCTTAGATAATTAACAAATGACCGTCGGTGCACCTCACGTGGTGCACTGTAGGCTTTACTTAAGGGGTCTTTGGAGCGTCCCTTCGGCCCTAGCTGCAACCCCTTTCATTCCTTTTACTGTACCTCCGTTCATATTCTTTTTTCCATCTGACTCTCCTCCCTCTCTCACAATTGTTTCATAGTGCAACTGCGAGGTTTTCCTCCTGTTGCACCTTTCAGGCCTTACTGTCAATTTCCCTTCCAGAGCTGAATCACCTCATAAGTCCCAGCGCTTGGCCTTTGGCCTAAATTCTATATTCTATTCTATTCAATAACGAATGACGAGAAACTGGAAAGCGAGGGTGCCCGCTGGAACTGTGAAAGTTAATTTGGTGGCAATTAGCCATTTCCAGGTCTTTTCAGACCTGCGACTGACCTGATTGTCAGTCGTGATCAATAATGGAGAAGTCTCTGAGAGGCTCCACCTAGCAGCCTCTGTTCTTCGGCGAGACTTTAATTTGGGAGAAATACCACGGTTAATAATGAAGAAGAGCCAAAGGTTCGAGTTGGAGAGAAAGGGAGAGAGGGAGAAGGTTTGCCACATGTATAAAACCCACGCGGTCCAGCTACTCCTGCATTGCCTTTCCGTCATTTCATTGCCTTTCCGTCATTTCATTCAGTTCGTGGATGAAACTTTCACTTCAGTTTTTGAAACGAAGTGGGTTAGGCTTTGTATCGTATGTAACACCATGAACACAGTGCTGCTCTAAGCAGTTCATGTTAGTCCACTCCTTGATCCAGGCTTCCTTAATGCACATTGTCGGTGCATTAAGATATCTGTGTTAAGGTGGTTGCTTTACCACTGCAATAAAATGACGAAGAGTGTGGTTTGGGGCATTAGAATACCTGCTCGGAGGTGGCTGTTGCGTTTTTTGTAGGAAACCGGTATAAATATTGCAATATGTTAGGCTCCTGCACGTGCGGGCAATGAACGGAAGTTATGATGATGAGAAAGAAGCCAAAGCTGCAGTTGCAATAACTAGATCAAATAATCAAGTAAACCTGCTCCTGCTAGAAACTGCTGTTATATTTAAAACCCGTCATCTTTAATAAATTGTAGGAATTAAAGAATAATATATGTATCAGTAACAAATTAAAACAGATTAAACCAACTGCTGGTTGTGGTACTCTGCACTCCACAAGAACGCCACGCGACCCAGTCCCTGAATGCAGAACCCCGTAGGGGGATAGTGCCGTCAGTGCATCTCACGGGGTGCACTGTAGGCATTACTAAAGGTTCTTCACAGTGTCCCTTCGGCCCCTAGCTGCAACCCCTTTCATTCCTTTTACTGTACCTCCATTCATATTATCTTTCTTCCATCTTGCTATCCACCCTCTCCTAACAATTATTTCACAGTGCAGCTGCGAGATTTTCCTCCTGTTACACCTTTCTAACCTTTCGGCTATCAATTTCCTTTTCAACGCTGAATGACCTCGTGGGTCCCAGCGCTTGGCCTCCCCCCGTCCGCCCCTGCAATTCTGGATATTCCTGAATGCAGAAATGCAGAACGACATTTACAGTCAAACATATCTTTAGTTACTGTTGAACTTTCAACCAAAAAAGTGCATCAGGTTTCGAAAACAAATCTTTGAAAGAAATTTTGCAAGAATCCTCTTCATTCGCATTTTATCCAGTTATTAAATATGTAAGAAGTTGCGTATTGCAGCATCTTAGATAAACGTTAAGAATATTAACTCAGTCGTCTCTTTAAACTATTAATGTATAAAGATAATAAGTAAGTTTATTCATATTCTTATTGTCTAATAATGTGTATGTATATGTATATATATATATATGTATGTATATGTATATATATATATATATATATATATATATATAGTCTGGTCTGCATAGGTTGTGCAATGGAGAAAATGGAACATTTGAAAACCTATCATTCACAGTACAAGCGTTTTATGAAAAGGTAAGAAAAATACACTACAGGATAGTCTTCGTTTAAAATTCTCCACTAATTTAGAACCTCTTCTGATTAGTAGTTACTACAGAATCTCAAAACCCTTCCGCCCATTTTATATCTCTGAGCAATTGGCTCAAGAATAACGTAAAACTGATACATTCACATCCGTCTATGATGTTCCCCCCTCCCCACCCCCAACCCCTGTCGTCTATGCCCCCACCCCGACCCCCTTTCGTCTTTGCCCCAGATGTCCGAGGCCAGCGTGAACCAGAGCAGAGCTCACTAATCATTGCATGAGCTTCATGAAGTGACCGCTGGGTCGACGACTCAGGCCTGCCATAGGCTACACCTCGTCCAATATTGAAGATTCAAAAGACGGAGATCCCGTCTGCCACATGTTCACCCCATGAATGGGTGACCACACCTGTTTCCATTTACATCTTCGCCCTTTTTCATATTTGAGTGGATTCCAGTCGGACGTTTGGTCGTCGCCAGAGAGGTGACGCGTTTTTACTGGCCACGTCTGATCTCTGGTTTGAATGCTTCGTCTCACCCGATAGGTCAGAACTGTGATGAAGCTACTAGCAAATAATATGTACCATACACACACACACACACACTATATATATATATATATATATATATATATATATATATATATGACTGTGTGAAATATTTCTGTTAAAGCAGAATTCCATCAAACATAAAGGCCCATAAAACCGCCAAAATGTAGAAGGTAAATGCATCTACTTTCTACATTTTGGCGTTTATATCACTTTCATATAATATATATATATATATATATATATATATATATATGTATGTATGTATGTATGTTTGTCCGTATGCGTGAAAGTTACATGTAATGTATCAACATTTAGTGTTAATAGAGGTATATTTTTCGATCACATTCCGGACCGTATCAGTTGAAATAAATAGAATGTGTTTCTCTCTCTCTCTCTCTCTGTTTCTCTCTCTCTCTCTCTCTCTCTCTCTCTCTCTCTTTCTTAGTCTTTTGTTATCCGCATACCATTTGACTCAAGAAAATGTTATCGTAATTTTTATACAGTCGTAGTTATAATTCATTTTCATTATAATTCATAGGTAATATAAATTGTGTAATTTAATACGCTGAAAATCGCCAAAAGTCCGCGTCAATGTTAAATTGAGTTCTCGTAAACTCTTCCGTCAACTTAGCACTAACTGCCTGAGGAAGAACCACTAAAGCAGATTACATATTTCTCTGCTGAAGGAGGTTTTGGCCAGTAGGGCTGCTCTTTATCTAGTAGTGCCCTTGAACAAAAAAAAATAATGGGTAGTATGCAGAGTAGGGAGACAGGGATATTCAGTGTTACCTGGGGGGGAAGGTTCAGGGGGGTTATCCTAGGAAGGTAAGGTCTGGTTAGGTCAGGAGACGGCGTTCTGGGAGAGCTTAGGATTTCTCACCTTTACCCCTGTCTCCCTGCTCTGCGTCCTCTCCAGAAAATTATTTTACAAATGTGTTCTTTGAGATATGTTAAAGGGGAATCAGCTGACTTGCCTTACGCCTTTGTATATATATATATATATATATATATATATATATATACAATATATATAATATATTATGTGTGTATATATATATATATGCATGTATATATGTATATTTATGCATACTAATCATGGAGTAAATCTTATATAGTTCAAAATTATGGTTAAAGTTCAATGCTTATGTGATCTTTCACTCTAAGTATGACCTTGACTTTATCCTAGACCTTTCAGTTTGATTAGTGGATTTTCATATCAAGTATGAAGTCTCTTTAGCTCATAATTATTAGACAAGGTAAAATCTTATTTGACTTTTCACCTCTAAGTATGACCTTGACCTCAGTTCGCACATTGGATTTATTAATGGTTTAAGCATACCATAAGTTAAGCCATTATTTTACTCAGCTCACAAAATCATGCCCTTTGTTAAATTCTTGACAAGCAAGTACGCCCTTCACCTTACTGCATATCTCCTTAATTAGTTATTTATGCATAGTTGATATGAAATCTCTTTATAACTAGCAAAGTTCAAGAGTTTTAGCCTATGTACATTTATATTTAACCCCCTTGACCTCTGGTATGATCTTGACCTTTACGTAACTGTAGTGTAATTTTGTACTTGTAGACTAAGCAGTAACTGGCTAGGTACAGACACACACTCACGATAACTTTCTTATATATATATATATATATATATATATATATATATATATATATATATATATATATATATATATATATATATATATATATATATATATATATATATATATATATATATATATATATATATACTATATATCTATAAATATATACAGTAGATAGATGGATGGATGGATACATAGGTAGAAAGATATCGAGCGTGTATTAAGAATGTGAATTTTTTCACCAAGAGGAAGCTTCTTTGGAGAGACGTCAGAATTATATTCGCTTTCATCCTTTTAACTGCTGAAAACAAATATCCCAAACTTTCAGGTGCCTCTTATGCGTAGACCCACGGTCGTAAACGATGGAGGTATGGCCCGTAGCAAATCGTGTAAGGGACAGTAACAGAAGAAATAATATGTTATTAAAAAAACTTTCATTCTTTGATTGTTGAATAATTGCAAGTTCCAGTTATTCCTGAAATCTCTCTCTCTCTCTCTCTCTCTCTCTCTCTCTCTCTCTCTCTCTCTCTCTCTCTCTCTCTCTCAAACACACAGCTAATGTGAATTTGTAACTCGGACCTCAGTTAATGTATTTTCAAATGTCGATGCAGTGTTAAGAATACCTTTTGTATAAATTTATAAAGGAACTGTATTCCTGAAGGTGGTTGACTGTAATCCCTCTCTTCTCTCTCTCTCTCTCTCTCTCTCTCTCTCTCTCTCTCTCTCTCTCTCTCTCTCTCTCTCTCTATAAAACTCTTAATTACCAAATATTCCTTTGATCGAAAAATTAAACTTTCCAGGACCACTTGTCATTATCGTAAGAACATTCTGTCCCTCATTTTAGTGATTCCATTCTTCCGTGGTTATGGTGCTGACAAGCCTTTTTTAAAAGATAAACGGATGCGGGTTCGAATCCCCCTACGGACGTCAGAATTGCTTCGTGTTCTCGCATTTGGATCTGCGGCTTTTTAGTGACAAGCGTATAAAAAAAATATGAAGAATTCGAAAAGATAAGAGGGAATCGTGGTTACTACAATTGCATACGTAGCTGGCAAATAGTGGCCAATAGATACAATATATATATATATATATATATATATATATATATATATATATATATATATATATGTGTGTGTGTGTGTGTATTATTGTGTGCGTGTATGTATACATACACATATATATTGTATATATATACATATATGTGTATATATATGTATATATATATATATGTACAGTATATACGTATATATAATGCATACATGTATATAGGAGGAGACCGGTGCAAGTTAGGACACACTTTTTACTATTTTGGTTATTGAGAAAAGAAAACAAACACGTTTGCAAAATACCTCTGTTCGTTGAAAAAAATAAACATTCCTCTTTAACGTAGGGGAAAAAAAATAGGGTTTGCTTTCAACAAAAGGTAACAATAAGCTTTAGAAAAAAATAACTTTTTCGTGCCAACTTACCTGTGTAGATGACACTGCAAATCACGTTTCAGCATGACAATATATATATATATATATATATATATATATAAATATATATATATATATATATATATATATATATATATATATATATATATATATATATATATATAAAGTATAGATGATAGTGCAAATCACGTTTCGCATGGCTTTATATTAAGTCATGTGAAACATTGATTTATCATCATATACATATACTATGTAATGTATTTATGTATATATATACATATATGTGTGTGTGATGTAAATTTTAACACAAGCCAGCCAGATTTTTTTTTTTTAAGAAAAGCATTAGGTAATAGTACAAAGCCATCAGTTTGCTAAGGTTTCAGTCGGTGAAATATATCATGACATTTCAAGTTCGCAGCCGTGTGTTTTGTGTTTGAAGTTGACATTTTCGTTGAGTTATAAAATGAAATAGAAAAGGGAGACAATAGAGGTGTTTCAAAGGGAGCTGTTGTTAGCACTTCGGGGAGAAACTAAGATGAACGTCACCCACCGATGAGAACTGACATTTCCGGAGCCATTTAATTGAACTTTTAACTCTGGTCACTACATTTATAACTAAAGTCCTCCAGGTGGGGTGCTCGCCCGGCGACGCTCCGGGACAAATGGCTCCTAACACAGGTGTGGATTGGAGCCAAGGAAAGACAGTCTCTCTCTCTCTCTCTCTCTCTCTCTCTCTCTCTCTCTCTCTCTCTCTCTCTCTCTCCGTGGCTGCTAGATAAAGATTAAGGTTGTATTTTTTGGCAGGACAATGAAACCTTACGTGTAAAACAGTCTTAAAAGATGGCAAGTTACCTTCCCCTTGCCGGTTTGTAGAAGCTTTTTCTCAGTTCCTCTTATTCTCATTCTACACTGCAATTGGATGCGGAGTAACAGGTTTTACCCAAAACCAAAATCATATATTGTCTTACAAAAGATGCTGGGAACTCTCTTCGTATGGTTGTATCACTCTGTCTGAACCTCATTGAAAAATATCGTACGATTTGTATAAATATGCCAGATGTCAAGAATGCACAAATTCAGATTTCTTTTTGAAATTACCTGGAAATACCACGCGCATGCGCACTTGCATCTACGTCTCTGGCTGCGATTGGTCTTCAAAAGATGGTAGCTTCATTCTTCGGTATATTCCGAGAGTCTGGAAAGTATTTCCTTCCTGATAATTTTGTTAGCATCTGTCAAGTTAAGAAAATCATCTTAGTTATACAGGGGATTCATAACAGGATTCACCAAAACATTCTACAAAGATTTTCATTTACTACCGGATCATGGCAAGTCTGTGGCCTTTGATTGCATTTGTAGGAACATATAGACTACTTTACGAAACTTCGTAGTGTCTTTGTTGCGTCAAGTTGTACGCCTTTTCCCCTATTTTTAGTATTAATTCTCGGCTAAATTTGTATTTCACTCTTGTTGAAGTACAGGCCATTCATCTGAAGAGTCTTGTCAGTAGATGTCTTGTGAAAAGTGATCCGAACAAATAGTGAAGCAATAGGTCAGGCTCCTTTTAAGGGTCAAGGGATCGGGTTTAGAGATTAGAAAATGATGAATTGATCTGTCGAACTTTGGAGCCTCTTAGCAGGATTCGAGTTCCAGAATTACCTCTGGGGGCAAAGGGGTCACGTCTTGAGGTTGAGAAAGTGTTGAATGATGTGTTGTAGAAGGCTTATGCTCACAAGGTTTGCGATGTTAAGATATGCCCCCGTTTCTTAATATCGACCGGTCCAGATCCCTTGTTTGGCTTTCAATTTGTCTCTATCACCTACCAATATCACGAGGTGTCCTAATTAGTGAATTTTCAGGGAATTCATTTTCCCAGGCTGATTAACATCTGGAGCACTTTCTTAACTGTTTCTGTAACCTAAGTCAGAAATCCTGTTCTTGTGTACCCATTTGGATAAGGCCATTTGTCAATAACACTAATGTAAATGACATTTTCCTAAAGATAGTCGAGTCACATTTGACCAGTTTTCCCATTGTTTATTTTCCAGAAAAAGAAAAAAATTGTGTAGTGCATCCTTGACATTTTGCATGTATATATATATATATATATATATATATATATATATACATATATATATATATATTATATACATATATATATATATATATATATAATATACACAAATACAAGAACAGTTACGCAGGATGCATCTCATGAGTGAAGTCTGTACTTAGATTATTGTCTTAAGTGAAAGTGAAAGGATCTAGTGATTCCATAAAGGAATCCCATTCTCTGTGTCATTGAAGTGATTTTAATTTTTACAGGAGATTTTAGGAAATATAGCTCACAGTCATTGTATGGGTCTTGAGTGAATTTCATTCTAATTGTTACCCCGCGTGTAGTGTGAAATTAATTCTGGTCATTGATTATTTTTTTTAATTGTGGTAACTATTCAGTATTTGTTTGTATAATTTTTTTTTTATGGTTGATCTTGTATTTTCATTTTTCTCTGTTTTCTTCACTATTTTGTGTGTTTGTTTCTTTTTGCTTTCTTGTGTTCATTTTCTTTTTATCATCTTTTAATTTGATGTGAGTCAATTACTAGTGTTATTATTCTCGTGAGCAAATTTCAGAATGTGAAATCCCAGTGGTATCATTAATAGTTCGTAATTGGTCCTTTAGTATATGTTAGCCCGATTGTGATTAATATTGAGTAGAAAATTAACTATTAATCATGAATTCAGTGGTTTATGAAACTCATCTCTCTCTCTGTGCGCCATAGTATATAAACGCTGGAATCAAGGTTCTTCAAACAGGTTTGTTGAGTCTTGGTCACTATTGTGGGGGCCCTAGAAGGTGAATTAAAACAATTGTTAATGAACTGATTGTAAGTGACACACTATCCAAGGGGAGGTGCAGCCCTATGCGCTCGTAGAGAACCCAAATTTGTAAGTGAGAGATCTCTTTCCTCTCTCTAGCTGTTTCTCCACCAGCTCGAGTAGCAAACCAGACCAACTTTTCAATTAAAATAATGATCGAAAAATTTTCTTTATCTTGAAACCACTTACTGCATAACAGTGCATATATATATATATATATATATATATATATATATATATATATATATATATATATGTATGTGTGTGTGTTGTTGTTGAATTATGAATTTTCGCAGATCACTTCAGTTTGTGATCTTTCTAATCGTCAGTTTGATTATTTAATCGTTTCATAAACAATGAGTAGAACTGAACTTTGAAGTAGAAGTACAAGTGATGTGCGTGGCCTTTTTTAATCAACAAGTCTGTAGGCATAGTTTTATTTTGTTGTTTTTGTGTGTAATTTTTACAGGATTGTCTTTTTAGTATTTACTCTATTTTCTAACTTTTCTCCCTCCTCCTCCTCCTCCTCCTCCTCCTCCTCCTCCTCCTCCTCCTCCTCCTCCTCCTTCTTCTTCTTCTTCCCACATAGTGATAATATCATGGGTGGACTTGCGTGCTCCCATTCCAGGTAACCTCACGCCCTCTGAAGTACAGCCCGAGGCACCTGGGCCTTTATCGTACCTTTTCGAGTCCATCTTTGATGACTTTTCTTTCCCGACCGAGTGCCCCTTGGGGTTATCCGATAACGGCCTGATACGATCGGGTACCTTGGCGCGGCCCTCGGGACCTCCGCCGGTAATAATGACTGTCAGCTGGTCAGTACCGACAAATATTCCAGGTCCTCCTCCCGGTCTCTTCGCGGTATACCCTCTGGGATGCCTTCTCTCTCTCTCTCTCTCTCTCTCTCTCTCTCTCTCTCTCTCTCTCTCTCAGCCCTCTGTTGGCCGACTCGGTTGAACTTCAGACTGTCACTCGATGGGCCGGAGTTCAATTCCCGCGGCCGGCTGATGAAGAGTTAGAGGAATTTATTTCTGGTGATAGAAATTCATTTCTCGCTATAATGTGGTTCGGATTCCACAATAAGCTGTAGGTCCCGTTGCTAAAGTAACCAATTGGTTCTTTGCCACGTAAAATAAAGTCTAATCCTTCGGGCCAGCCCTAGGAGAGCTGTTAATCAGCTCAGTGGTCTGGTAAAACTAAGGTATACTAAACTTAACTTAACTCTCTCTCTCTCTCTCTCTCTCTCTCTCTCTCTCTCTCTCTCTCTCTCTCTCTCTCTCTCTCTCAGGAACAACCCCCTCCCCTCCCCAAACAAATGCAGTGATGTACCCCTTTCTAGGTAAAAGAAACTTAGAAACTTTTCGAAAATAGGGAACAATAAAATGAAGTTGTCATTTAATGAATTCCAGTTGAATGATTACTTAATGGTCTTTTATTGCTATCGATGACAAAGCAAAGGCAAATCTTAAGGGTGTTTTAGGGTGAGATATTCGGCGCAAGAGTACAAGACTGCCCTAAAATGGGCAACTGCAGTATCTGCAAGATTTTCGAAATTGAGATATGCCACTTATTGGGCTCGTGAAACACTTAATACACAAGTTACTGCAGTTTCGGAATGATTCTTCAGTGCTTCACTTAGGGGGTCCCATTTGCAGTATCTGTAAAGTCAGTAGTAAGTTAAGGGAGTATCTACCATTTTTCTCAGTTTTCTATTTTTGCAGATACTGCAGTGTTCCATTTTAGGGCAGAAGACATCTTCAACAGATGAACGTTAAAACTGAATTCTATATGAAATTATCCTTGGCGTGATTTAGAATGGATAACTCATTTTACCTCCCTTTTAGTTACCTTGGTAATGCTGATAACTTGAGACTATTAATGATTATTTAACGATCATACATTGAAAACTGAGTCCGTTGTGCTAAACAGAACTCGAGCCGCGTTAACGAAAGTTTAAATCCCCCTATTCAGAGGCTTTTTTGGTATCTGAGTGGAATCAGTTTTCTTTTGTGTTTGTCCTTGTGATGGGAGGGAGGCGCAGAGTAGCACACTGCAGTAACTTAAGTTGCACTTTGGAACTTGAGTTCCCTATCATGGTCCTCCTGCATTCCCACTTCTGAAGCTCAGCAATGAAATTGCAAGTTATCCAAGTCCAAAGTCCATTGGAGAATGAGACCCAGGGAACATTTAAATTACTGAATCAGCTCTGACAACTCCACATTCAAAATGCTAAAGATATTTGTTCAGGAAGAGTAATCACGCCAGGTTTCGGCAGTCTGAGTATTTTTGCAATCATAAAGTGTTGCACTAATGGAAATCTGACGCAGGTGCAGTGTGATTGCACTCGCCGCATATTGACACAAAATGGACCGGAGTGGAATCGGTTTTGTTTTATGGTGTTTTGTTCTTGTGTGAGGGGGGGGAAAAAGGCTGTACTGGCAACAACTTAGCCTTTGGAATTTTTGTATGTGTGATGTCCCCATTGCGTTTCCAATTTGAAGCTTTTACATCGGAAACAGTCGAAATTATTCAGTATCGAAGTCAAGTTTTAATCATTCGAGTATTGACGATGTGACTCCACACTGGTAGAGCATTAATAAATGATTGTCCCGAAGACTGTTTTCACTGCTTTTTAAAGAACCCGGTGACTAATTCCGGTTATTTAAAGTAAAGTAAAAACTTGGCGTCGACTTTCGTAGCTTCTAAGAAAGAGCCAAAGACAGAAAGAAAAATTTCTTATGATGGCTTTTGTGTCTGTGTCAGCGCTACTTGCAGGATTACCCTTTTGTCGGCTACTTAAAGATTGTGACAGATTTAGCTGACGTTTGTCTCAGAGTTTCTACTTTGGACATACTTGTGTAACTGGAATGAACTGTATATATATATATATGTATATATATATATATATATATATATATATATATATATATATATATATATATATATATATATATATATATATATATATATATATATATATAATAGGTAGGCAGAGTAGGTAGAATTGTTATTGCATATACATTCCTGGAACTTCATTTGTAAACGCGTCGCGTGTACAGATGAGGTCTGACGCAGTGCCACAGTATAAAACACGCAATTTATACGAGGAGAGAAAGTTTGTCTTGAGAGACGAGGGGCATCCGAAGAGGTACCGGATAAAAAGGTCATCTGAATATTTCCCCCGAGCGCATTCCGAGCGACCTAACGAGAGGTGACATATTAATTGCAACTTTTCCAACTCCTGAATGATGGTCCGTGATGTCCGGACGTCGGCGAAGAGCGCTGATGTACGTACCCTGATCCTCCTCCTCCCCCTCTCTCTCTCTCTCTCTCTCTCTCTCTCTCTCATGTATTAAAGTAAACGAACTGTAGTGACGCTGTTTCGTATGTCAGGCATAAAGTTTTTCATTTCGTTCTTTTAGAAAAATCGGTTTCATAATTCCATATTTTTTTCCGTAAGAGACAAAAATAAAATACATATCCAATTCCAGGTCTTTGTTGTTACTGGATTATTAAATATTTGACATGAATAAAACAGAATAAGCTTTCCGTTTCTTTGAACATTTAAAATTTATTAAAAAAATTATAGCGCTGATAAATTCCCTATAATTTTTTATATTAGTCACCGCAGTCTATATGATTTTATTGTGCGATATAATGTCTCAAGTAATGTTCAGGACTACAGTACAAGTTATTTTTGTAAAGTCTTAATCTGACCCTGATCGTCAGAAAAGAACGAAAAATGAAGCATAAAAGAACCTACAGAAAACTTTGGGAGGTAGGAGAATCTTGAATTTGGGCCAGATGAAAACAGAATTCCAAAATTTTAAAGGAGATCGAAAGAAAGTCGCTGAACCTCAGGGCTGTGAAGCTTTGCTTAACCTCCTTAGTTCCAGAGGTCCTTTATTCCTCACACCGTTGGACTGTGGAACAGTCTCCCTGAGGATGCCGTGCCGTTGGAACTTCAGAAGTTCAAGCGAAGATGCAATGCAGTACTACCCTAATACGATTCTCCCTATATTTTAATAATTTACTTACATTTTTTATCTATTTATTTATAAATTTGTTCATTAATTTTTTCTTTTTTAATAAGCGATCGCTTCTTTCTGTATTTCCCTTTACCTTCTGTTACTTCTTTCTAAAGAACACCATATTTGGAAGCTTGAATTTCAAGTCAATGGCCCCTGTGGGCTTGTTCCATATGAATAGGGTTCATCTTCTGAATAATAATAATAATAATAATAATAATAATAATAATAATAATAATAATAATAATAATAAAATGTAGGAAGATGTTGTCTGGTGGGTGATACGGTAGTATCAGTAAGAATTCTCCTTTAGATTAACTGAATCGAGTTGAATATATTTTGCATTTGGAGGCAAGATCTGGCTACTGTTGATTTTCAAATATTATGAGAAAACATAGATCACTATCAGATTTAAAGAAGCACAGATTGCAGCGGAATGGGAGCCAAGGTTGACGATTCACCAGGCATTCCTCTGCTTTAGGTACACTTTGAATATACCCCAAAACATGGGTGTTTCCTTGGGCAGTAAATAACAAGTCTTACTGTCTACTACCACGGTGGTAGCAGACAGTCCACAGCATTTCCGTCAAATAGCTTTTCACTTCCCTCCTTTGGTTGGGTAATGGTACATTAGAATCCTAAACCAATGGTACTTGTATTAGTGCTGCTTACCACCATCACGGTACCAGTCATATTTAACTGACTCACATAAATATATATATTTATATATTTATATATATATATATATATATATATATATATATATATATATGTGTGTGTGTGTGTGTGTGTGTGTGTGTGTGTGTGTTTGTAGATTCATTGAATCTTAAATTTCTGAATGTTTGGATGTGGTGCAAATGAGAAGAAATGTATGGTAGCTGATTTGTTTAAGGAGAGAAAGCTGGTCATTTTTGCACTTGGTTAGACAACGGTGAAACGACAGTGGATGCAGGAGTAGAGAGGACAAAGAATGGATGTGCCTGGGGTAGTTGGAGAGTGTAGAACCAGGAAGGGGATAAAAACACTCGCGTCAGGAGGAACATGAGAACATATGACATGAGGAAAAAACTGTCGAGTATATATGGCCCAAGAATGGAAGAGTGTGAAAAGTGGAAAAGAGTGTGTGTGAAAGGTTATTGTTTCTCTGGATTCTGAATTTGTGCTTATTAGGTTTGGTAGTAGGAAAAGAAATTGTACTGTTGGCATGTTGCTTAATTTTCAGTTTGCCCAACTGGCATCACACTGTAACGCGTCATCAGTGATATTGGTAAGTGTGGGGCTCCTGGAGTAATTGATAATGGCAGTCTTGTGGAAATATCTTTAAAATGAAATCTGACCTTTGAAAATACAAAGTTTTCAAACTAGAATATTGGTAAGCATACTTGGGAAAGAGAAGATTGCAAGGAAAGGAATTGAGAGGAAAGAAAAGTGAGAGGAGTTGTAGCTTGAAGTGTGTATTATATATTATTGTTATTTGGTTGAAGCAGAAAGTAGGTGAAGTTCAGTTTCAAGAGTTGGATGAAATAAATACAGCTGTAAATATAATTAGGACAAGCAATTTGAGGAAGAGAAGCTAGAAGAGTACTTAAGGAGAAAAGGGATAAAAATTGGGCTAGGGTTACAGCCATAGAGATGGAAGTATATGAAGTATATGTATAATTCGAGGAAGATATCATAGACTTCACCCACCATTCAACTGTTGAAATATGAATGTGACAGTAACCATTATGTTGTTATTTCTTCTAGAGTCACCACCTGTTCGGGGAAAAGGTAATAATATATATATATATATATATATATATATATATATATATACTATATATATATATATGTGTGTGTGTGTGTGTGTGTGTGTATATGTATATATATATATATATATATATATATATATATATATATATATATATATATATATATATATATATATAATGCGTGTGTTATTTATGAGAGAGAGAAAGGGAGGGGAAGTATACTCCATTTAATCCTCATACAATGATGTTAGTCATGAATATATCAAATCCTTGTTTAAAAATGACTTCTTCGGCTTCTTCTTAAATCAAAACTTGAATCCTCAATGTATGAATATTTGTTACGGAGTTTTAAACCTGTATTCCACCTAGAAATTCGCTATAAAACCATGACACTTGCATAAAGTACTGAGTAATAGCAAAGGGTTCTAGGATGCCCAGAATCACTAAATAAAGTTTCAAGTAGCCATGCTGATATCCACTGAATGCTATGGAATGTACATAACACTGACCTACAGTTATGCCGAATTTTTGTCTTGCAACAATATTCTTTCTCTTAGATATTGTCGTGAAGTGTGTAGTTTTTCTCAGTCCACGCCAGTCGTTATATAATAAAGAAAAAATGATAGTTAAACTTAGTGATAAGTGTTGCTTACTATCCGGCACAAGGCAGCTGCATTAGCGTAGAAGCAGCATCAGTTGGCAACATTCAGAAAGTTGACCCCCAATTAACCGCTCCATGATTTGTCGATAGTTGCTCCAGGTGGTGTAACAACTTGATTTATTCTCTCTCTCTCTCTCTCTCTCTCTCTCTCTCTCTCTCTCTCTCTCTCTCTCTCTCTCTCTCTCTCTCCTCTTGCTATTCCGACAGAAAGATCTTCGAAATTTGCTGTAGAATAATCGAATTGTCACTTATATAAGAGCAAAAAGCAAACATACCCTCCAGTCATGCAAAAACCAGTGTATATATTGCGTTAAAATTTTTCATTTACAAAGGTTCATTTTTAACGTTCTGATATACCTAAGGAGATTTCATATTACCCTATAGTTTTGTTATGGTTATGATTCAATAGGATGAAAATTATTTTTTCGTAAAATTTTTAAGTTTGAAAAAAGTTTTAAAAATTGCTTCGACAGTTAAAAAATATTGTCATTATTACCATTTTTTCTTTTACTTTCTTCAAGAATTTAGATGTATTCGACTGCTCCTTTATATTGTCTGATCATAAAGCACTGAGAAATTTCTAACATTTGCAGAGAATTACAAATGATTTTTGCAAAAGGCAATTGGATTAAAGCTTTCTGCTGACTTCAGCACATTCTTATACGTATTATCATCTTCCATCTGCAGTTGAGTTTCAAAGACTTCCTCCACGACATCTTAGAAGATTTTTTTTTTTAGTTATTTTGACTTTTTTTTTTTTCCTCAGAGGAATTTGCTCGGCCTCCGAGGAAGCGCAAGATCTGATATCATGAGGCGCTGATGATCGCCCGAAATAAATCAGGCGGTTTCATCATGGCTAATGATGCCTAATGACAGGATTGGGAAATCCTCATGGCACTTATTAAACGGAGTGTGTCACGGATTTATGGCGCTCTATGTCATCATCAACATCATCATCATCAGCATGTTTATACCTCGGCCAAGTTTGTGGACCAGGTCAGAATTCTCCGCCCCTTTATACCTTTATGGCTTTTACATTACGTTTCATGTTTTGGTGTTGATTTATGTGTTCTCGTATTTTTATCGAGATGTTAACTGTTTTTCATGACGAAATAGCACTACTTGGTGTTTATTAGGGAGGAATATCCCGTATTCTCTCTTTTTATTAGGGAGAAATATCCTGTATTCTCTTATATGAACACCTGCATAATTAGAGTCATTCGCATAAACAGCAGATACTTGAATATATATGTATTTGTGCCTTGTTATTTTATGTACTTTATATGGTAGCATAAAGCAAACCTGTCTCGATATCATGCAAAAAAGTGTCCAGCTCTTTCCCGTTGCTTGACCAACCCTCGCGACCAGCATACTCCCAGTGCGATATTCCACGTCGTCTCCATCTTAACAAAGACTCTGGAACTCTGAGTCTCCGTCCTCCTTTTATACGCAGTGTGATGCCCTTCCTGGTCAGCACCATCATTACGACATTTGTGAACTTTTCGGGAAAGGAAGGGTCGGGTAAGTCTGGGGTCCCGCTGCTCTTCCCTCGGGAGGAGGTTGGACTGTCAGTGTCAGGGGGCAGGGCAGGGCAGGGAAGAGGATGCTTAGGTATCTGTGGCAGGGGCGCTTTATCTCAAGGAGGATCAGGAGGAGGAGGAGGAGATAGTGGTGGTGGTGATCGACGTCTGGAGGGGGAAGGCTTCCTCCACGCCCTTACCCTTGGGCATGACACGTGCTAACACCACGTCAAGGTACCCACTTAAATTATGAAACTCTCTCTCTCTCTCTCTCTCTCTCTCTCTCTCTCTCTCTCTGCTTAAGGCACATTTTTTTTTTACTAGCACTAATTCTCTGAAAAGCCATTTCGAACTCCCTTTTTTCAGTAATGTTCAACAATATGCGATAATGGTTCCCCTTTTAAAAGTTATATATATATATATATACGTGCTTTTTATATAAATTAACGATAATCATTGGTCATGACTAGACACCTTATATGTGTATGTGAGAGAGAGAGAGAGAGAGAGAGAGATTCACAGAAAGGTGGAGAGTACAGTGTGGAAATAAGTGACTGTAAACTGTACATCGTCTTATCAAGTATATTTGAGAATGATGACATACTTCATTTATTTATGTGTTTTGCTGATTGATATATACATGTTTTAAAATTATATACATTGCGTTTAGATTCCTATATACAAACAAACAAACAAACACACACACACACACACACACACATATATATATATATATATATATATATATATATATATATATATATATATATATATATACTATTGTGTGTGTGTTAATGTTGCTATTATTCTCATATATATATATATATATATATATATATATAGAGAGAGAGAGAGAGAGAGAGAGAGAGAAAAAAGAGCATCATTAACACCCCCATACAAAAATGGGAATAAAAGCACGTTAAAAAGAAGAAGAAGAAGAAGTTGAGCTAGCTATACGATTCGTGCCCTAGAGGTTGAGGGAGGTTATCAACTGATGTCAAATTCGCTGGCCATCCATAATTGGCATGTGATGGCCCGGGGCCATTAGCAACGCCTCGCCTGAGTGATTTTTCTATGGAAAGTAAGTATGACAATCAGGAGAGAAATTATCCGAGCAAAGTTGTAATAATGTGTTGACCTCCTCCGAGATGAGTGACCCCGATATTGAACGTTATGGGTCCCACGAAGGAGATGGTCAGTCCAACCACCAATTAATGCCAATTTTATGGTGACCAGATATACCGTTATGGCCCTTCCAGCGCCGGGGCTGTCGGAATTCAGTCCGACAGTTATATATTGCACCGATAGGTACCACGTAATTGGTTAAGAGTGGAAAGTAGAAAGGTGCCCAGTGCTCTCTCTCTCTCTCTTTCTGTTTATTTGTTAGCGGAGGAAGCAAGAGGTTAAGAGATACAACGTAGGATTAAAGCTGTGATTATTACACAGCCAAGCGGAGCAAATCCAGTGTAAAATTCCAATGACACGGCAATCTCTTATTTATGCGGAAAATGAATTGCAGGAGCCAAATATGGGAGGATAATGTGAAATTGCGATAAAAGATTAAGAAGATCGTTCGGACTGTGTACAAAGCTTTACCAGATGATGCTAAAAATATGGAGTACAATATTAAGATTATTAAATTGAATGACCCGTTTGTCGTATAAGGACGTGCGCCTCGGTTGTTCGAAAGTAGGCTACCTTGGCGTGTGATGTTAAGCTTTAAGGTAGTGCATCTAAATATATTATGCAGTTTATGCACTAAAGTTGTTCTTATTAACGAATAGGACAAATATCTGTTTTCCTCAGCAGTTTCTCACGAACATCTTTCGTGATGTTGAAGTCAGTTATAACGTCCTCTGTTGAGCATGATATATACAGGTAACCTATTAAGAATTTCTGTTTATATATTGATTTTTTACACTTCCCAAAAAGAAATTTAGTTTCTTGATGTAGTTTTAATGACGTGTGTCAAGACCAGCATCAACGGTAACCTTATGATCATCGCGTTCGAACTTTAGTTTCATTTTCAGCAATTATCAGCTTTACCTGCTGAGGTGTCCAAAGGAAAATATTTTGTTTTATGTTCATTCGGATGTTACTGTTCTGAAATGCTATAGACTCTCGTTACCGACAACTGCACCAAGTCTTATGTTGCTTTTTCAAGTTTCTGTGCTCATTTTAGTTTTCTGGAAAAGAAAACTATTGTTCCGGCTTTGTCTGTCCGTCTGCACTTTTTCTGTCCGCCCTCAGATCTTAAAAACTACAGAGGATGAGGGCTGCAAATTGGTATGTTGATCATCCACCCCTCCAATCATCACATACCAAATTGCAGCCTCTAACCCTCAACAGTTTGTTAATTTAATCATTGAGATTAGCCATGATCGTGCGTCTGGCAGCGCTATAGAACAGGCCACCACCGGGTCGTGGCTGAAAGTTTCATGGGCCTTGGCTCATATAGCATTATACCCTGTACAGAAAGCTCGATTGCGCCGAAGAAACTTCGGCTCATTTTTTACTTGTTTTTACTGTGATCAGTACTTCTCTTTTATCCAAGTTTGTGACCGGCCTAGATACAGCCTCGCGACCTAAAAGGATTTGTAGGGTAAAACAGTTTGGGATTGGGGAAGGAAGGAAGTTTGTTTTTGCATCAAGTATTCGTTATGAAGTTACGTGAGAAGTTTGAAAGCAAAGGAGAAAGTCTGTTATTGGCACACATTGACCTCCAGGAGGCTTGTGACAGAAATGATCGAGAGACAATGAATGTGGAGAGTGTTGTTGGTAGATGGTTTAGAGAGGAGAGCGACGTAAAGTTTTTATGATGGACGTGAAGCTCGTGTTACAGTTTGCTGGAGGAAGAGTGACTGCTTTGGTATAAAAATGGGTTTAGACAAAGGAGGTGTGATATGTCCTCAAGGCTGTTTAATATCTTTATAGGTGGAGTGATGTGTGAAGTTAGGGAAAGGACAGTAGATGTGGTTAGAAAAGAAGATTAGTCATGAATGGAGTTTGTAATGGCTGGTGTTTGTAGACGATACCTTAGTGATTAAGGATAGTAAAGAGAAGCCGCAGAGATTAGTGACAGTTTGAAAACGTTTACAGGAGGAGAAAGTTAAAGAGTAAACGTGAGCTAGAGTAAGGTTATGAAAGTAAGTGTTAATATGAACTCTGGAGGAATGAACGCACTTGATTCATTCTGGTATTTTGGAGTGAATTTAGTGAACGATGGTAGAAAGAGGGAAAAGGGAGTCAGAAAACCGGTGAAGCAAAAAAATGCAGTAGTGTGTGTGCAAAAGATTTGGAGGAAATGGAAGTGTCACTGGAAGCCGTATTGGAATGTATGTATGTAAATGAAATGTAGATGTTGAATAAGGATATAAGAAAAAAAATGAAAGCTTTATGGACGAATTTGTGTATGTAGAATTGGAAGAAATGAAAGTGAGAAATTTGGAGGAACGTAGAAGGGGTGATGAAGGGGTACAGCCTAGGTGAAAGGACAGATGGTTTGGCCGTTTGAAAAGAATGAAGTATGATAAACTGGAGAAAAATGGTAGACACTTCAGAAATGTCAAGAGGAAGAAGGGGAGGGAGACCTAGAAAAGGCTTCGCAGTTACATTGAAAGAGGTATTGGAAAGACTGGCCTCAACATCAAGAAAGCAGTGTAGGGGTTGGTAGAGACAAAAATAAAACAAAGTCCTCTAAAAAATTATTTGAATCATTTATTTGCATCTACTGAAAAAAACAGAGGTGATACATTTGAGATACAGCTAAATGAAATTTAAAACCAATGGATAGAGACACAACCACTTATTTGCATCGGCTCCGTAGGGGTTAGTGCCATCAGTGCACCTCATGCGGTGCACTGTAGGCATTACTTAAGGTTCTTTGCATCGTCCCTTCGGCCCCTAGCTGCAACCCCTTTCATTCCTTTTACTGTGCTACTGTTCGTATTCTCTTTCTTCTATCTTCCTATCCATTCTCTCCTAACTGTTGATTCATAGTGCAGCTGTGAGGTTTTTCTCCTGTTCACCTTTCAAGCCATTTTACTGTCAAATTCCGTGTCATCGCTGAATGGCCTCATAGGTCCCAGTGCTTGGCCTTTGGCCTAAACTCTATATTCCATTCCGTTCTTATACGTCAAAACCCTTGAAAATGCCAACGGAATTATCATCACACTCTCCAATCTCCTATTAATTTAGGGCAAATTGAAAAATGCATTCCATTTTGAGACGCCCGACCTCGGATCTCTCCTGGCGCCTTTCCGTTATCGTGTGGTTCTGCATTGCGTCCACTCTTCAATAAATAACCATCGTGGAAAACGCCCAAGTGAGGAGGTTGTTTGCATGATTTAGATCCAACATTCAGAGGGAGGTCGCTGTGGTTCTTCCTGAGTATGTCGGTGGTAGTTAGAGGCAGTTGCTGTGGGCAGAGAGCGGTTGATTTGCGGAAGCAACGGCTGGATGTTGCAGAACAGTTGACCCCCAAATATTGCTGATGCCAGCATTCAGTCTGTATGTATGTATATAAATACACAGGCAATATATATATATATATATATATATATATATATATATATATATATATCTCTATATCATGTAATGCTGGGCATAACAATTTTCATGGACATGATTGAACCTGACTGTATAACATGCAAGCCTTGTTTTACAAAGTTGAAATATTATATATATATATATATATATATATATATATATATATATATATATATATATATATATATATATATATATATATATATATATATATATATATATAATATATATATATATATATATATATATCTTATATGAAGGAGAGAGAGAGAAAGAGAGTTGAATAAAATACTTTATTGCCTTTTCACCAGTTTTGGGAGATTATACTAGCTATTATTACTAGAACATCAACTAAGTGTATATTCTGTTCAACTATGCAAAACTTTACACCAAAAAGAAATGACAATATCGTAAACGCTAACCAGGAAGAGTGAAAAAATTAATAAACGACGACACACATAACCGAAACTGTGCTGAAGAAAAAAACAAAAACATGCATTATTAACAGCCGAGATGTTTAGATTGACTAGAAGGGCTTCCCAAATGCTAAAGCAATGGCCTGCAATTTCAAGAAAACGGCTCGAAGTATTGCAAACCAAAGGGGCGCGCCGATTGCCGAATTTCGAAAAATTATCGAAAATTAGTTATTGACAGTTTTGGACAGTTTAATGTCCAAATAAACTTATCACAAAATATTATTGCTCAAAAAAGATTTCTCAGGTGAATTTATAGGCAATTTTGCTCATCGCTTTAGGGCCCACTGAGCAACAAACGACTGCAAAACTCGTATGGTCTTATAATACCAGCAGGTTATTGATTTGCACTGATGTAAAATACACATGTATAGCAAGAACAGCAACATCAAAATGAACAAACAACAAGATTCTCATTTGTACCCCGGGAAATAAAAGTGGTAACTGGTGAAAGTGAAGCTAAAGTTTGAATGTTAAGATCATATGGTTAGCCATTAATGTTGGTTATTTTCACACTTAAACTGCAACAAGAAACGGAATTTCTTTGGTAAATTTAAAAGGTAGTAAATAAACTAAAACCTTTACTGGGCGAATTTTACAGCATGATCAACTGATTTCAACTTACGAGAGATGTTTGTGAGGAATTGCAGGAGAAAAGAGAAATTTGTCCTGTTAGTTAAAACGAATAACTTTAAGGTGCAAACATTCAACGATAAACTACTGGAAAGGAGGGAGAGTCAAAATATAAGAAGAATGTGTGGTATATGTAATGTAAAGGAGAAGGCTAGGGAGGGAAGCTCGCCTGAGATACTATGGCCATGTGATAAGAGAGGAGGTGGAACCAATCAAGAGAGCCAAGAACATGCCAGTGATGGGGAGGAGGAGTGTGGGCCGTTAGCAGATCAGGTGGATGGATGTGGTGAGGAGGGATACAGGTGAGGTGGGACTGGGGGAAGAAGATGCAAGGAATAGAAATAGATGGAGAAACTTGACTCTAGCGGCTGATCCTACTATACAGTGGGATTAATAAGGCCGAAAGAAGATTCAACAATGAACTTCTTAATATATTTAGATGTGCTATAAAAAAAAATGTCAACATCACAAACCAAGGTGCTTTTTAAACAACCAAGATGCAAATCCTTTTATTACAAATCATTATTACAGTTTTCTATAGCACCACTTTGGAGTTTCCCATTGTCTAGTATCTACAGGAGTTCAAACGCCAAAATAAGATGATGTCAGTTGACTGATGGGAAATGTTTTCACCCCATGGATGTGTGTTCAGGAGATCAGATTCTATCCAGCGTACCTTTCATTAAATCCCATTGTAATGATACCTATAGAACTAAGTAGTAACCATAGGTGAATGTTTTAGGACGACCACCACAAATTTAAGTGAAGGCTTGAGATATATACATTATCAGGAAATGAATAAGCGTTATTTTCTATTTTTTCTACCGTAACATATGACAAACATACATATTAAAGCAGAAAACAAACTGCTGGATGCCTGGAAACGAACTTAGGGGAACAAGCAGAAGCAAAGGGCAACTCTAATAACAGTTGGCAAGAAGCTTGGAGAAGCACTCTGCAATCATCATCACGGGATGGGCGACAGAAAGAACTGTAAGTGGGCGTCTGATGTTTTCCACCCGACACCACATCCCAAAAGGCCAGGTCTAATCTTGTATCAAGGAGAGTCATGAAGAATTTGAAATGCATGCCATAGAAATAGGGTGTAAAATTAAAGGAGAAAAAGTGAGTTGTGCTGGTATGGACGCAGCAAACATAATGGCAATCAAAACTAGATTATGACCACAGGAGGTCAGAATATTTATTTTGAACCCAGAGTAAATGTAGATCTGAGATATTTTTGTTTTATAAAGCCACTCAAGCATTGCATGAATAAGTATATGCCTTTATCGCACGGCTGAAAAATTTTGCATTTACACTTTTGCTATTCACATGAACCTGTAGTTCGCAAAATATAAATTATTTTCACATGTAAGTCGCCTCATCAGAAAGAGAAATTACTGAAGGAAGATAATCCAGCTTTTAAGGAAAAACCACAACTTAGTTTAGAGACAAGTTCCTTACAACTAAAAGAAACAAATACTTGTAACCCAGATTTCTTTGTTATCAACAATGGCCATATGTCTCAATTATAGAGTAGCCGGTGCTACTGTGCCACATCCACAAAATATAACTTGTTAGCTTAATTCACAAACGTTTCAGGGAAATAGATAAACAGGTCCTGGATTAGGATATAATAGGCCTTGGGAATGTTTAATACATAAGGAGGGAAATCATTTCCCCAGTGACAGGGAAAATTTAAAGTTATGGGAAAAAAGCGTAGTAATTGTGGAAACCTAGGGTATTTCATCAGTAAACGTAACGCTACAGAGAGAAGTGTAGAAAATTACTTTAAAGCAAATACAAAGTTATTAGTTAATAAAAAGCACCCTAATGCAAATATTGAATTTTTTGGCTGAATTCCATGAAATTAAAGGGAATCGTGTTAGATCTCTTATATTAATGATAATTCCATTGCAGAGAACTTAGACACAGCTGCAGACGCTTAGGTTATCAAAAAGTAGGAAAAACATAAGTAAATCAGTCTTTGAACCGTGTGATAAGATTTTCAAAGTCCATAACAATGCGATATTCATGTTGTAAGATCGGCTGTTACACAGCTATAAAAACGAGAATGTGGGATTCGCCAGTTACTGTTGTACAACGTCATTAACGTTGTTTGGGCTAGAATGTACATCGCTTTAGACTGGGAAAATATTTTAATTTCTACACGAGACTAACATAGGAAATGCCTCACAAACTATGTTCTTTGTTTAGGGAGGCACTTGCAGAAAACTTGGGTACTGTAAAGCATGTAGGGGCTATGCTAGCATTATTGATTAATTACTGATTTTTTGTTAATTCCAAAATTCCCAGCAGCCAGAAATATACCCTTTTCCCTCAGACCATTGGCTGAGAAGGGAACAGCGTGGTTATTCTAAGAAATTATCTGTGAAAAGGTTCCATATTTAGATTGGGATGCCCCACTGTTACCATTCATGAAAAGTGAAGCAAGTGTCAGATTATTTGGTTTGTAAACTGGGCAACATTCCTTAACTGAAAAGTATTTAATAGAATTGATCTGTCAGATATTTCTACAGCTTATAATACACGGGGTCTCGAGGACATTGCACTACGAGCCTTAACCATCCAAAGGAACCCCATTATGCCGAAAGCCTTCTTGTTACTTAGTTTCAAAATGTCACCAGTCATCATTTTATATATAAATATAATTCCATAACTAATTTCAGTAACATCTGCTAACTTTTCATTTTGGCTTATGAAACATTATGTATTTCTCAGTAATACAGTGTCCTGAAAAGAAAGAAATTTCATACGATGTACTACCCATTCTATATCTGTGTAGTTCAACTAAGCTTCGTTTTCTTAGTAAAGGTTGCAATGTTATTTTGTATTTAAAATTTTCCTTCTGTTTACCATCTCTTTCGTGATGACTGCATGTTGTTTTACCAGATGACTTAATAAAAAAATGCATAGAATACAATTAATTATATATATATATATATATATATATATATATATATATATATATATATATATATATATATATAATATAGTTACTTAATTTCATTTTATGTCTTCTCTGCATTGATCATGTTTAGCTATTTGTTAACATGTCGTCAACTGTTACAATTATTAATCTTACTGCATGTTTTACCAAAATATTCGCAGCAGAAAAGCTTTTCATTTTTTATTCTTTTTTACTAATACATATCTTTGTGCTTATTACTGCATAAACAAGGACATTTTCTGTAAACGTATATTAAGTATGTGTCATATTAAACAAAATATTTCTATATGCAAAACTTTTAAAGCTTAGACAACAGTTGTTACACAAATTCTAAATTACAATAGCTGCCACGTAATATTTTGATTTTGCATTTTCTTGCGACAATACTTAAGACAGTTTACGATTTAAGGAAATAAGATGGTAATTCTACTCCGTATCTTATAACAGGGTGATAAATTTCTCACATCTTACGTAAAATTGATGGGTAAACCGTAAGTATTAACAAATAAAGTTGTTAGTTACTATTTTTTCTAGTTACTTTAGCCGTCAATAGGTGTCCATTGTGGCGTTGTCCAATACGAATTTCAGGGAGGAAAACAACCCTGAGCAATGTAAAATGTAATGAAACCGTTATGTAGATAAAAAGAAAACTAACATAATCAAGTAATGCATTTGATTTTATGATAGAGTGATAATTAACTGAATAGTTTATTGATATTAGCTGTGTTCCAGCATGTCTTGGACAATTTTTTTTTTGTTTTGATATAGCCTATTTTCTTTTAGGCTCGTCCGCTTTTAACGGGAACAGCAAATCTCGAGGAAGGTTTCAATTTGTGGGTAAGCCAAACTGTTTTTTTAACAATATTGTATGTAATATGATTTTTATTCTAACATTGTAAGCAATGTAAGTTTCTTATTAGTCCTGTGTCAATTAATTTTTATTTAACGGGTTTTATAATGTCGATTTATTAGCTATCCATATTCTTGTCCAGGTAGTAAGCTAGGTTAAGCATTATATTAACATGGAAGGGCAGAACTAAGCAATAACTCTGCATGGGGTATTACTTTGGAAATTGATTGGTAGATCTAAGCCGGCTGTCCGCGGTGAGCTAGGCTATGGCAGTTGACGTATTTCTACATAACTTTACCTGCTGAACAAGAATTTAAAGTAATATTTTGTCGCTCGGCTGTAATTAAGCTGTAAATTATCTTAGACCTGTAGCCGACGGTAAAGGGGACCTGTTGGGAATCGGGGTGCTGGGTGTGGTAGAACCCTTTTGAGAATAGCTAACAGTAAGGAGGACCCATTGGGAATTCGGGGTTTTTGGTTGGGTAAATAACTTGGGAAAAGGTTTGGGTACCTTGTTGTATTTCCTGTTAAATATGTCATTTGGAACATGAAAATAAGCAAAAAAAGAAGGGCGAATAAATGGATAGTGGTTTATCTCCAGAGCCAACTTTTCATTCATTACTAGAACACTGATTCTAAGCCTTAACACGCATGCACTAGCTTTTCAGTTCATCAATCAGTAGCTGCGGTTTTCGCTTAGCGAGAGCTGTGGAGACTGGCAGCGGTGACGTTTTCCTGAGTTATTTTACTTGCTGAACAAGAATTAAAGTAATTATTTCGCCCAGAACATACGAGCTTGCCAGAAATCTTTAAAAATGCAGATAAAGGTCACGAGCGCCCGTTCTGTATGGCGACCTATAGAGGCCACCAAGTTGAAAGCGGAAATGGTAATGTTTTGTTTCCCGTTTATGAAAAAGCTTCAAAGAAAATGGAGCCGACTATGGCAATTGACGTTTTTCTGTGTTATTTTACTGATTTACAAGAGTTTAAGGTAATATTTGCTGGTCGGCTGCTGCCAACTGTAATTAGCCCTTGAGCCGTGCGTGACCCACTGGTACAGACATGCAGTTTTCATGTCAATTACATTTAGTTAAGCAGCCGACTGACAATATATTATTTTAAATTCTTGTTCAGCAGGTAAATAATATAGAAAACATCAATTGCCATAGCTAGCCACACCTCTAGACAGCCTTTAGCAAATTACCAATTGATTTTTCCTATAGTATTTTGGTTGCTAATTAAGAATTTACCATTATTTGTTGTCAGTCGACTGTAATTAACCTCAGAAGTTGTATGCTGGCCATCCTGGAATGCTATCGTACATGTGCAGTGTTATAGGGGAGGTTTTGTTAAAAAGTGGAGTTTACTTTACTGGGGGTCCAAGTAACATGGCCTGCTAGGGTAGGTTAGGTTAGTATGTTAGGTTGGTGTAGTTCCTTTTATAATAGGCTTCCTTAGCTAATCCCATCTTAAACAAATGGCTCCCTGATGATTTGCACATGCACGGAACCATTCCATAATAACAACATAGCGGTCCGGTCTTTCTCCAGTTTTCCCCCAGCCAAAACCCTATGTTCCCAAAGGGTCCCAACCATGTTGGGTAGATATAAGGTCAATAATAATTGACCGACAATAAACCACACCACTGCCTTCATCAGCAACACTAAAAGTATAGGAAAAATCAATTTCCAAGGTAATAGTCCATGTAGAGCTTTTGCTTAGATTTACCAAAATGTGTTTTAAACTACAGAAAGTATTGCTGAGAGCACTGACTTCTAATTAGCCAAAGCAATTTGATTATGAGCTACCATGTCCTGCCCCTGTCTTGCCACATTGTCTTAGTGAAATATTCAGTGTGTCGTACTTAGGTTAGGTGCAGCCTATTTAAGAAACTATAAGATTTTACTTTACATCATAATTGCATTCTGGAGTTAAATGATAATCTTCATGTGTTAATTTGTTGAAGGTTTCTGACATTCATTTTGTAAATAAATGCATAGTTTTAGAGATGTGTGATATTCTGCAGTTGTGGGGGACCACAGTGGAACAGTAGGGTTTTTGGGTGGGGAAAATGCAAAATAAGTGAAATACAAATCTGTATTTAAACTAAATTAACCTTGGGCCTTACCTCCCTGGGCCCCCCATGTAACCTAACTATGGGTATTGAAAATTAGAATAAATAGGGTAATGACCTAACCTAACCACATGTAACCTAGGGTGCCAGGTCCTTACCCAGCCAGGGAGCTTGGACCACTTCCCACCTAACCTGACCTAACCTACTGTGCAGTCCTTACTGGGCCCCCCCAGCATAACGTAGGTTACCAGGTCCTTACTTACTTAGCAAATGATGCTACCCTAAAACCTTCAATTAACCTTACCTTAAACACAATCAGAACTGGCAGAAGTAGGCTATCATGGGATGTTAGAATACATTCTTTTATTTCACTCGTATTTTCCCCCACCTAAAAACCCTGGTTACCCACTGTAATCCCCATAATTGTTGGATATAAGAGGGGACCAGTATCTCAAAAAGTTCTCAAAGGTGGCCTAGCCTACTAATCTGCTACTAGGATAAATGTCAGAATCATTCAAAACACAGGCTGAAACAAGAAAATCGTATTTTCATCCATGATACAATTATAGTTTAATGTAAAAATTTAGGAACATCCCCTGAAAGAGCTAGGGAAACTTACGTTTCAAAGCATGAGAATAAAATATGTATTAGATAAAGAAATGGAAAAGGGCAGAGACCTGAAGATTCTGCAAGGTAATCATCACAGATATAAAAAGTACCTTATAATACATATATAGGAGTGTGAAGGAAAAGAAAGATAAAGTAGGTAAAAGTTTAGGCAAAAAGCTTGGTGAATGTTTGCAATTTATGAGTTTAGCAGGACTGAAGAAGCCTGAGGAAACAGGAGGAGGGTCAGAGAGACTTGACTGTGTTGTTGGTGAAGAGGGTAAAGATGTGTTAGCGTAAGTATGATTGTAGTATGAATAACAGGTCATCAAACACTGTTGCTAGATTGTGGCCAGGTAGAAAAAGCTGCACATCCAGATCTATTTAGGCATTTAAGTCTTTACCTTGACATTAAAGCCATGTTTATGGTTTTGCTGAGGTCTGTCATTTACTGTATTAAGTCATTAAGGATACTTTGGCTTTGATTTTCTTTCATTGTAGTGCTTTTGGTAATACTAGTAATAATAATGTGTTTGAATGCATACACACACAAAAAGTCAAGGTTTATGTGGGTCTCTTTCCAGGAATATTTCTTTTCAAGCGCCTTTATTATATATTTTCCATTTTGGAGTTATTTATCAATTCACCTTTTTTACATTTTAAATGCAACAAATAGACGTTCTGAAACCTCCTTATTGGTTTTCTAAAATTAAGTGCTTTAAAAAGCTGTAAAGCATTCCTTGGCCTGAGAGTGGAGGTGTTGGCAGTCGGGAGAGCTGTTGCAGCTTTGGCTGTCCATAGTATGTTGTCATATCTCAACGGTAGCTTGGTTGTGATTGTTCTTTCAGTAGATGGTTGGTTTAAGATTAAGCCAGTCAAGTGAATGCTGACCTTGTATGCCTTATGCTGGCCACGTGTTGTGGAAACTGAGGTTTAGCAGGACAAGTTATACAATGAAAATTGCCATCTTTATATTAATCCTATTGTCAGTTATTCTATAACCTCAGTTCTACAGTTACCCAAACTAGTTTTAATAGTGTTTGGTTATTTAGTGGACTCTGCCAGCTTTTGCAGATCATGAGATAGTCAAAGAAATGTCTTAGACAGTTATCAGGTGATGGTCATGTTGGCAGAATGAGATAAATTGCAAAGAATTTATAGAGCTTGTGCATTGCAAATTTATTAAAAAGTGGGATTCTTATCACTAACAAAATTCACACTTTCATCAGTATTAAAGCAGTTATCACATATTCTGTATCCCAAGCAAATCATAAACTCTGTAATAATTTAATTTTACAGTTTTGTAAACTGCTTAGTGCTACAGCATGTATCAGCTCAGTACAGGTGTTTCAAAATTATACTTAGTATCCACATAATATTTAGATAACAGAGATCATTTGGTTTGGCAGAATTACAGTACTTTACTATAAGTAACATGTCATATTTCAAGAAATTGCTTTATGTCATATTTCAAGAAACTTGCTTTATTATAGCCTAAGCTTTTAGATCTTAGCTTGGTTTGCTCTTTCGTACAAGTAACCTATCATATCACCTTTCAAGAAACTTGCTTTATTATTTCCTAAGTTTATGGATCTTAGCATAGTTTGCTCTTTAAAACATCATAATTTGGGTACTTGCAACTCTTTCGAGACATAAGCGGAGAATGGCCTCGTAGATTCATGTGAAAACTTTTTAAAAAGTGTTTTAATAGAGCAGAAAGGAAGATAATGAGTGATTGGATTAAATCCAAAAGTTTCACATAAATAACTTGAAAAGTAATTACATAGCTATAGTTTCTAACTCGTGCAGCAGCCTTTTCTTTTCTTTTTTTATCGCGGTAGCGCTTCAATTGTTTTGTGCAGGTGACTAGCATCGCCCACTATCGGGGAACACTGGGAACGACTTAGCAGACAAGCTCATTTTGTTTCTGCCAGCTCTCGACTAAACATCAGGTTGTTAGCTGCAGCTTTTTTCATGGTTTTTGGTTGTATTTACTGAATTTCGGTGAAGTATTACTACTTTATTTTGAGTAGCCTTCAGGGTTTGATCAGCTTATTAGCTTTTAGGATCAGGATTTAGTTTTTTACTTATGTCCTATTCTATTTCTCTAGTTTTCGCTACTGCAGCGAAGGTTTTAAAACCAGGTTGACTAAATCTTGCTATGATTCACATACAATTTACAGTAATTGTAGGTGGCAGGAGTGTAGTAGGGTGAAAAATTCTGCTGCATGTAATGACTAGACAAGTTAAAAAGGGATAGGAAGAGGAAAGCAGCCTCTAGAACTGAGAATGAACGTCACTTAGCCTAGAAACCACTCTTAACCTAGTTTAGAAGCCAGTTCTGCTGTTCCTTCTATTCCTATTCCTGCTTTTTTCCTGTTGCTAGCCCTCCTACTATTAATCCATCTACTCCCGTGCCTGGCTCCCTTGCTTCCAACCCTAATACCATTGCCAGTCACCAAGCTAAGTTTAACAAGAAAATTAACCTTGTAGTTAGTACAGTAGTGGAGTTAGGAGCTCCTCTGCAAGTGTTAATGAGCAAAGTGTATGCAGGAAAAGTGACAAGTGATGGCTTTGTGCAAGTGGAGGAGGTGGCCACTCGTCCCGCCAGTTCTTCTAGATGAAGGTTCCTGTCCTGCACCCCTGAACCTAGGAAAAGACATACTTGAAGTCCAAGGGAGGCCGGTGGGGTTTGCCCATGGGTAGTTGCCCTCTCAGTCGACAGACAGCCACTGGAAAGGCGTCTTATTGGATGTGCACCAGCTGTCGTCTGGTTCACACGACAATTCCGGCTGGGGCAAAGGGAAGATGTGAAATCTTTCTAGATTCGTCACATCCACTGAAGAGACACGCAGATGATGTTGGTCGCCATTCTCTGCTCCCTGTTAAGCATTATAAGAAGCTAGTCTCAGCCCACAGCCTTCCTGCAGTTACACTGTGGACCCCTCAGTCTCTGCCTCAGTCCAGCATCCTCTTTCCACATGGGACAGCCCGGAGCATCCAGCTATTGAGTGCCCTTACTTGACCCCAAGTGCCCAACAAACCTGCTCAGGCACCCATTGTCTTCATCCAAATGCCTAGCTCCTGCAGAGTGCTCGGTGCCACTTCCCCAGTGCCTGGTGCCAGCCAGCTCCCAAGCACCCAGCTATTGCAAGATGCAGACATCAGTCTTCTAGTCACATCTACCAGGCCAAGTGGGCAGTTTTCTGACGAAGGTGTCTCAGACACAGTCTTTTTTTGAGACATCTATAACACAAATTGCAGATTTCCTCCTTATCTAAGGACTCCAGGAATTTGTTGTCCTCCACCATTAAGGGGTATCAGGCTATGCTTAGGTCAGTTTTTAAGCATAGAGGTCTGGATCTTTCGTCAAATTCGGATCTTAACAACCTCATCAAATCCTTTGATAAGTCCAAGCAGAGGAAGGACGACCTAGTCTCTTGGGACCTGGACATAGTGTTGAAGTGGCTGACAGTTCCCTCCTTTGAGTTACTTTTGTTTCCACTTCCTTTGAAGTCTCACCCTTGGACACTCTTGGGAGAACTGGCTACTGCTAAGCGTATTAGTGAGATCTAAGCCATCGATAAAAGGGTAGGATTTTCCTGAGGAGATGGAGTTTGCTCCTTTACCCTAGGTTTTTTAGCCAAGAACGAAGACCCATCAGAGCCCTGGCCCCATTCTTTTACCATTAAAAATTTAATGGACATGCATGGCTCTGAGGAAGGAGAGAGTTCTTTGTCCTGTTAGAGCCCTGAGGTATCACCTGAACAGGACGAGATCAGAGAACTAATCAAGCGTAAACTCTGGTGTTCAGTTAAGACACTCTAGTGTCATTGTCATTCTTTCTGAGGACTTAATTTCTGAGGCTTTACTCTCAGTTTTCAGGAGGACATTTTGTCCACTCTATTGCTTTCAGGCATAATGTCTCTCACTTCCATTCTTCAGTCAGCCTACTGGAAGTACAAATCTATCTTGCATCTCACTACAGTATTTGAATGAAGTTGAAAGTATTTAAAAATTGCAGTACCTTGGGGCCATTATCAGCCCAAACAGCATGGTACTTGAGAGATTCAAGAAACACTCTTTTTCTCCCTACTATTATTTTTGCCTTAGTGTAGGATTTCAAGTTTTGGGGAGTCTGGGGGTACAATGTACCTGGAGTACCCACCAGTCTTATTGGATGGGTTGTGGTTTTTTCAGTGTGGATGACAGCATTGTCTGGTTGTTTTTAATGTTGTTACTGCACCCAGGACAAGGGCACTTTTATGTGCTTTGCTAGCCATCAGGCCTATCCTCTGCAACAAAACTCCCACTTAAGTAGAGGCGACCCATGGCTCAACCGCCATGCCACTACAGGTTAAGAGGAGCATCAGATAGAGGCAGTATCCTCCTGCAGCAGCTCTCTTACCAGGTAAGGAAACGACAAGCATTGTAACAATGCTAGTAAAATTTCTTTTTAAATATCTAACTTCCCTGGTAGTTACATATATATAGCTTTATCCTTGATTCGTACTTATTGTGAAAATTCAAAATTAGCGGCAATCGCCGATAGATGGTCGGGTGGCCATGCCCCTGGCGCCCTCTACCAAGTAGTAGAACCATTCCCAATTGTCTCAGAAATTCCTGCATCGTTCTATCAACACGTTGGAAATTCGCTCTACTTTGGTTTGCTTTACTACAATTGGTGAAGTACACATTACTTGTTTGAGTTTCGTTGATGGCTTTAGTGGTTTGGATCTTCCTGGATTTTTTCGTTTCTCATTTATTTAACCCTATCTGTTCGGTTTCTGACTGTTACAATTGTTCTTTTGTGCTTTTCAGATGGCTGACCCTATTGTTGAGAGTGTGTGTTGAGGATGCAGAAGCTTCCCCAAGTCTGCTCTTGATCCCAGTTCTAGAAATGCTAGAGATCATGTGTGTGCACTTGATGATAGATGCAGGAGTGTGTGAAAGTTTGTCCGAGAAAGAGTGGAGAGAGTATGATCGCTATGTGAGGGCGATTGGAAAAGGACAGGTAGGGAGGCTAGATCTTTCAGTGTCCTTTCAGCTAGGTCTTCCTGATAGTCAAGTCTTTCTAACGTCAAATACCCCTAATATTCTGATCTAACCCTAGAGGCTATATTGCCCGATCACTCCTGCAGTCGGGGGTAAGTAATCCGTCCTTAAAGGATACCAATATGGCTGCTGTTCGGCCATGGAGTTTCTGTAACACCCAATCCCTTTCTTCGGATAGGAGAAGTGATGTGAGGGCAGTGCATGGTTGCAACAAAAGTTCGGTGACAGTGTTAGTGCAGTGGAGGGTGCGTCCGTTCGTGTCTGTCACACTCCACAGCCCTGGGAACCTCTTCCGCGCTCCCCAACCCCTGGGAGAAGGAATGTCCCGACTGAGCTAAGGAGGTGAGAAGACATTGGTTTCTGAGCGGGCGTCCCCTCGAGCGATCCTGTTGGCGCATCCCAGGGCGCTCCCCCTCGCCGCGGAAGAAGGCGAGATGAGGGCGTGTTCGTCTTCCTCGGATGGCGCGAAGACCCAGGCGTGGTTGGCGTCAATCACAAGTCTAGACCTATCAAGAGGCATGAGTCCCCCTTCCCGCTCCAACAACCTCTTGCAGCAATGGGAGCTCTCCAGAGGGTCTGTCGGAAGAAGACAGCGTTTCTGCCTAAACAGAGGCGTAAGGCGCATGAAACTCGTCGGAGGAAAGAAGGCATACGCGATGACTTCAGTTCACCCTTCTCCCCGCCCCCAGATGGGACGTGTCGCAAGCTGCGTCACCACCTCTTCATCAAAAGATCCCAGCTAAGTCTCCGAGTTGTGGAAGCTAGTGCAGTGCCATCTCCAGTTGTTCCCAGCAGCAAGTGGCACCTCCAAGTAAAGTTCTTGTCCGGAAGTCATTTCAACAGTCCTTGCGTCTCTTTGACTCTTACAAGTCGCAGGACCTTAAGAAGAACACAAGAAGAATCTAAGGACGTCAAGACCCAAGAGGTAAGGCAAGAATCAGAAGAATAAGACGCTAACAACCAGCAAGAGCGCAAACTCGCGGCAAGTTGCAGCGCTCATAAGCTTCCACGCAACAAACCGCTTCAGTGGCGGGAGGGCAAAGGATGGAAGCTCCCTCGCAGCAAGTTGGGCGCGTAAATGACGCCGCATAAGCAGCACGATTCACGTTTCCCCTCTCGTTCGACATCGGAAATAGCGGATCCTTTGGAAGAGATCTGGAAGAGGAAACTCGAGAGAGCTCTTCTGCAGCTGATCTGAAAAAGACTTCTTACTCTTTTGGCGGACTTATTTCCTGCGTTTTCATCAGGCTGTACCTCCGAGTCCTCCCTCGCAATATTTAATGGGTAGACCCAAGTCTTCCTCATTCAAAGAAGACAGTGTTGCCAAATCAGTGAAAGGCCTTTTCAAACATGATGATTGGATTTGAAGAAGAAGAACAAGGAAAATGACTTTTTCCTTTCCCCGACAAGATTGGCTTCTAGATCAGCGTGTGGTACGAGACTGGGAAGCTCTCGGTTTGGAGTTCCTGCCTCCTCCCAAAGGGGACTTCTCCCGAACTCGTTGACTCTTCGCGGAGAACAGCCATGACTAAAGCCGGGTTCTGTGGTCCACTTCGGAGTTGGATCATTTGCTGGCGTCTTCAGAACTAACCGGTCTTCAACTTGATGGACTGGACTCTTGCAGCTCTTGCAGAGGTTTCAGATCAGAAGAATGACACGCCAAATACACCTTGTTGCCTGTCTCGATAAAGCTGGGGCGAGGTGGGGTGAACTTTCTGCCCTTTTCACAGCAGGTGTTTATCGAAAGCAGGCGCTATGTTGTGTTCGTTCGTGTCTTCTGGGTGACTTTAGCTCAGAAATCTGAACTGTTGTATGCTCCTTATCTAAACAGCTCTTCCCTTCAGAGCTGGTTAAGGACTTATCAGCAGCCCTGGCAACAATCAACGCAGATCTGATCACAAGGACTGCTAGGAAAGTTCTTCCGGCAAACTTTTGTGGGAAGGACAGGAGCTCCTCTCGCGTCAACTATTTGGTGGGAGGCCCTTTCAGAGGAAGTCGAGAGAATGGCTGCTGGGACGGCTTCCGTAGAACCCCAAGCAGCAACCCAAATCAAAAATGATCCACAACAACCTCGGGCAGTGGCGGGATGTGGGTTATCACTTTTGGCAGAGGTGGAGCCAAAGAGGGGCGGACGTATGGACAGTCGAAGTTTTTGGAGGAAGGATACAAGATTCCTTCCTAAAGGCCCCCTCTTCCCAAGAAATTTGATTGACAGCTACTTACTCGAGGAGCCAAGCGGGCAGCTCTTCAAGAACAGGTGTGAAGATGCTATCAAAAACGGCAATCGAAGGGTAAAGGACCTCGTCGGGAGGTTTTACAACAGACTTTTCTGTACCCAAGGCTAGGGGTTGGAGACCAGTTCTGGAGCGTAAGTCCACTGAACAAGCCATAAGCAAGTCAAGTTTGCCATGGGAGACATCTCGTCCAGTCCTAGCAGGCGCCAGACGGGGAAGACTGGATTGTTTGATAGGACCCCACCAGGGCGCGACGTATTTTTTCCGCGTGCAATTCACCCGAACTGCAAGAAAATATCTGAGGTTTGTGCATCTCTGGGGACAGCCTGTCAGTTCTGAGCATGGCTCACTGGTTCCCATCTAAAAAGGAATCACCATTTCGATGTACCTGGACGATTGGCTAATCAGGAAAGCCAGATGTAACAAAGTGTCTGGAGGATCTCCAAGTTACAATGAATTTGTAACAACAATTGGGTCTGGTAGTAAATCTGTAGCCAAATACGCAAGCTAACGCCTTCACAGGACATCATCTACCAGGGATGAGGATTCAGTCAGTGGTTTTTCGGGCTTTTGGCCCGAAACGCATTCTAGATTGCTTAGAAAAGGTGGCTCTTTTTCTAGGGAGATGGACCTGTTAGGCGAGAGTGGATGGTGCTGCTGGGGACTCTCCTAGATCGGGGTAATTCGTGCTCCCCTGGAGAAGAATTCATCTCGTCCACTTCAGTTCCATCTGTCAAGCTATTTGGAAAGAGGCCAAGATCACGGAGCCGTGGATTCGATCCTCTGGGAATCAAAAAACATTTGAGTTGAGTGGAACGACCCAAAAAACTCAATTGGGCCTCGAACTGTCAACAAAAGAACCCCGACCCTAGTGTTGTATTCAGACGCATCGGACATGGGATGAGGTGCAGCGCTGAGAAGGCGAGATCTCGGAGATCTATGGGGAAAACCATCAGAAAAATGGCATATAAATGTCAGGAACTGGTGCCATTCATCTTGCACTAGTCCACTTTCGGAGAAGGTCCAGAACAAGATTGCTGGTCAACGCGAGACAACACCACAGCGTTGGCCTACATCAGAAACAGGTGGCACTCGTTGTTTTCCTTTACGAGGTAACCAAAGATCTCCTGCTGTGGGCAGAAACGAACAACCAACTCTGATCACCCCGCTCCTGGAGGAGAAGAAGGACGTCAGGCGGATCTTCTCAGCAGGAAGGCGGGTTCTCCGACAGAATGGACCCATCGCGATGTGTGCAACAGGCTTTGGAATCTGTGGGAGGGCGATCAACCAGACACTCTTTGCGACTGAACGAAGGAGGTTGCAGTCTACTGCTCTCAGTCCCCGACCAGGAAGCAGTGGCGGTGGACGCGCCTTCCTCATGGTGGAGGACTGAGCATGTGCGCTTTTCCTCCATTCAAGATCCTGAACAGAGTACTGAAGAAGTTCAGAAAGTCGAACGACGCCCGCATGACCTGATAAGCTCCATTTGGCCCATGAGACCATGGATCACGGGAGGTGATGGGTGGCTAGTAGACACCCCCAGATCGTTACCTTACCGGAACGATCTATCGAACAACCCACATATGCAGAGATACCATCAAAATCTCCCTCGCTCTCCAACGCCTAACTGCCTTTCGACTATGAAAAAACTGGCAAAGCAGAAGGGCTTTTTCAGGGGGCTGCAGGAGCCATCGCGGAAGCCGGGGCAACGTCACACTCAAGGTGTACCAATCAAGTGGGACGTATTCAGAGATGGTGCAGGAAAAACAACATTTCCTCTTCCGGTACCTCTCTAACTCAACTGGCAGATTTTCTTCTGCATTTGAAAAAAAGAAACCTAGCAGTATCCATCAAGGGATACGCAGCATGCTGCTTCCATCTTCCGTCACAAGAAATATTGGCGTGTCAGGAGACCAAGGACCTCACGGATCTCAGGTCGCTTTGAGACAATTGAGGAAGGACAACCCGAACCCCTCTTGGAATTTGGGCGTGGTCTACAAATTTTAATCTCGAATAGGTTTGAACCTCTCGACAAGCTTCATGGAAGGATCTCACTAAAGACCCTTTTCCTGGTCACTTTGGCTACAAGCCAAGAGGGTAGGGAGAACTACAAAGCCTTTGCAACAGAAAAGTAAGCTTCCAATGGGGAAAAATGCAGTCTGCTCACTTCAACTTGGTTTTCGCTAAGCAGAACCCTTCTCAACCATGGCCAGATCTTTTTCCATACCAGGGCTGTCTCATTTAATGGTTAGGAGAAAAAAGAAACTTGTCCAGTTGGTTCTAAAATTTTATCTACAAAGGACCAGAAACATGAGAGGTCAGACAGATCACCTCTGGTGCTCAGTGAAGAAACCATTTACCCTTATCCAAAGAATGCACTGGCGTTCTTTATCCAAGGGACAATAAGGGGAAGCTCACCAAGAATGGCGAGAAAAACTTTCCAATCCTCTCAAAGTCAAGCGCACTGGTAAGAGCTGTGAACCTTCGATGGCTTATAGACACAACGAGGTCTGAAATCGATTTTGGAAGCGACTTTTGAAACAAATCTATCTGCGGTGTTACTGAAAAGTACAGACTAGATATGAGGATTGCTGTTCCCTGGGTCCGTCACGTTTGCCTCGCGCCCGTGGTTGGAGAGGTACTACTGCCTCTACCTATAACCTTTTTTTTTTTTTTTGTATTTATGCCCTTGTCTTTTCTTGATTTGAACTCACAGGTTGTCTGTGAAGGTTTTGTAACCTTCCACAGTCTGGGGTTACAGAGTCTAAGTTAGGTTTTTATGGGTGTGTTATTTAGTGATTTTTGGTGGGTCAGGGTAAGTGCGCTCTTTTGTCTTGGCTATGCCAGGATAACAAGGGTGTGGTGGTCTAGTCATGTTAAGGTTGAGGACCGTGTGACAGCCATGAGACTTTCAGCCCCTGGATGGGTCGCTGGGTCTCAAGGAATGCGGGGCGAATGAGGCGGGATAATTATGACCAGCTTCCATATCAGGTAGAAACCAGGTATGTTTACAGCTAAATATTTAGTGTTTAGTAATTATAAAATTCCCAACAGTGTTTGGTTCTCTAACCCACCACAATGGTGTCCAATCAGCTATATATATGCAACTACAGGGAAGTTAGATATTTAAAAATGGTATTTTCATTATAAAATAAGTTTTTAAATATACTTACCTGAGTAGTTACATATCAAAAGTCCCCTCCCTCCTCCCCTCTGAGAACAGGGCATGGAGATTTCTGAGGACAATTGGGAATGGTTCTAATTACCTGGTAGAGGGCGCTCAGGTATGGCCACCTGACCATCTATCAGCGTTGCGTAATTCTGATTTCTGCGTGCGCGCGACAAATCGGCGGGATAAAGCTATATATATGTAACTACCAGGTAAGTATATTTAAAAACTTATTTTATAATGAAAATACCATATTTCAAATTCACTACCATACCTTAATGTTTTGGAGTAGAATATGTCCATGTATTCCACCCCCAGTCAATGTGGGATTCAGCTATGTAATTACTTGGTAAGTTACTTATATGAAAATATTTTCATAATTATATTAAGTTTCTTATATACAGTACTTACCAAATAATTACAGAATCAGAGCCCGCCCTCCTCCCCTCTCATGGACATAACGGCACAAACAAATTGAGCTTGTCTGCTAAGTCGTTCCCAGTGTTCTCCGATAGTGGGTGGGGCTAGTCACCTACACAAAATAATTGAAGCACTACCGCAATTTCTAAAAAAAAAGGCTGCAGTGCAAGTTAGAAACTACAGCTATGCAATTACTTGGCAAGTACAGCATATAGTGTATGAAACTTGATTTTATTACGAAAATATCATTTTTCACCAAAAACAGCTTTGTTAAGAACTGTATCCAGCTGAGAACCCTTCTTTAACTAACTTATACGAAAGCTGTCTTTTGCAAAAGCTAGTACTTTAGTGTAATTTTGGTCATACTGTTTATAAGATAGTGTGTTTGTGGAGGGGGTCTATTATTGCCAAGGGAAGGCTTGCAGCCGTATCCATCATACAAGCTAAAGGATGCCCCAAACATTTATTTCTGTTTTTGCATCCTACAACACTACCTTTCACACCTAAAGTACGTCAGCTGTACTAAAGTTACTTGTTTAAATGACGCTTTTTCCCAAATTTATCTTCCCCTAGTACTGAATTCTGTGCGCTTTGTATTATGCACGTACCATTCCTCCAGCACATTCACCTCATCACTTACAGGCAGCAAGAGAAGCTTGCTTTAAGGTCCTCATTTGATGGTCCTGAAACAACAGTGTCTTGGTTCTGTCCTGTCATTAAACAAATTTGCAGTATTATTTGTGAAGATTAATAGCCTTGAAACACTATTCTACTTCTAATTACCCAATCAGGGATAAGATTAGTTGCAACTCTTCAAGGTCCAGCATTAATCACTGGTTTAGATTCAGCTAAGATTGTACTAATAATCTGTTGTTTTGTAGGTCTCAGTTGCAGTGAATGATGAATCTCGCCAGTTCCACTGAAAAACAACTTAAGTTGCATGAATTTTATACGACAATTATCATAATGGGATCTGTAACTGCTGAATGGTAAGAAAGTGTTTCACATAATTAGATCTACTCAAAGATCCAGAATCTTGTTTATATATAGTTATTTCTGAAAACTTCAATGATACAGGTTAATACAGGCAATCTATTTGCACTCTGATGTAGTTCTTAGTAAAATGGAGAATAAAATTCCATATCTTGAAAGCACTGAGCATAATGCAGATTGATTTGTTGCGAGAATTTTCCAAGCTTTCATGGTTTTAGTAGAAATAATTTGCAAATACTATGTATGCCTTTAATTTCCGATAAACCTGATTACTCTTTCCCCAACAACTTTTGACTAGAACCAGACTGCAAATTGCAAATTGAGCTAGTGCATGTTGAGTTTTTAGCATTGAGCTGCGTCAGTACAAATGACATTTCAACAGCTTTCTCAACGTCAAATGAAATTTTAATCAGTATTTGTGTACTGTTATGCTACATTACTACACTGTGTATAGTCAGGTGTTATGTAATTAAACTGCCTTAAGGGAGTTTTTGTACTCTATGGTTTTAGGCTATATCAAATATTCAAGTAAGTTTTCTTCATAGAGATGATCTCTTTTACAGGTTTGTTATTTCATCTAACAAAATGGTCACTTGCTGTCCTCAAACAAAGTAAGGCCCAAGATGGAAGCCAGGAGAAGAGAGAAAAAAAAAAACACTATTAAGAAACCTCAGAAATAAAGAGAATGAAGTGGAAACCCAAAGATTGACAGAAGGAAAAGGCAAGAGTCAATCTACAAAAGAACTTGAAAAGAAAAATTCAATGAGGACAGTGCTACCAACATTAAATATGCTAAAGTTTGAAAGCATATTTCAAGGGTACTGGTGATCTTTGTAATCTATAGAAGGAAGGGAATATGCTAAAGTTTGAAAACATATTTCAAGGGTACTGGTGACCTTTGTAATCTATAGAAGGAAGGGAATATGCTAAAGTTTGAAAGCATATTTCAAGGGTACTGGTGACCTTTGTAATCTATAGAAGGAAGGGGAGGACAAAAATTTAACATATAATATATTTCAGAGTAACAAGCTAGAACAGTTAATGAAAAGTGATGTTTGCACAGAAACTCTGGAAAGGTCAAATAAAAAACTAGTTAAGTTTTAAAAAAAGGCAATGAAGGGGAAACTCTATAAGGTGCATGAGCAGTGTTGATTGCTATAAATAGAAATGGAGAATGGAATAATGAACAAGAAAAGTTGGTATTTCAAGGTAAAGATACATGTATTAAAGGCAAATTAAATGCTCAACAAGAGCAGCATTATGTGTATTTGTTCAGTCCTCATCCCAAAAGGATAGTGTGCCTACAGATGAGTTTGTGCATTGAGCTGTGAGGACCAAGCCACAGGTGCTGTTAATGAATAGGATATGATAGAATTTATACAAGCAAAGACCCTTTGGTGCAGCATGGGAAGAACTTCAAGGTAGTTACGCATTCAGTTCAAGAAAGTATGGGATAAAAAATTTATATTATTGATAGTTCACCATGACTACAAATTACCCCCTCTAAGGATGCCTTGTGAAATGACAGCTGATCACCGGAACAGCCACAGATTAGAGGACAGGCTTTTGATAATTTATGAGTGAGAAACAGTACAGTTGAAATACAAAATAGGTTGTCATCGTGGTTACTGTATACTTCATGATGAAATGTTTAGGCAATAATGCTAAACAAGATAGGTAAAAATGAACTAATGTACGCTACCCATGAACTTTAATATGTACGAAGGTTAGAAAAGCAGAAATAGCTCGTGGTGAAGTAGGAATTCTTCCAGTCAATTGGAAACTAGTAAGAAAGTGAAAATTAAAACAGGAGACATTAAAGTAGATCAGAATATTTTGCGATGTAACCAACAATTCAGAGTATGTACTACTTTCATGAGACTATTTGGAGCAATACATTATTCCACTTTCCAGTGTAAGTTTATGTAGAAGCATGAAGGTATTACCAAAACCGTGTTGCTGGTACATTATAATGGTTAGTATCTTGGCATTCTTAGTCAAATGTTGAGAGTTCCCTCCTTCCCTGGGGGCGAAGTAAAATCACTGGTTCTGTATCACGGTCAGTTACTGCCACAGTGTGAGTCAATGGTGGGGAATTGAGGAAACCTTGCTGGTGTTTGCCCGAGTACCCTCGAGTTGAAGAACTGAAATTGAGCAATTTAAACTTTATTTGTTATTAGACCATTTTATAAAGCACTCAAGGAATGAAGATGAGAAAACTGATATATTAGAGGATTATGATGCACGAGAGGTCTTTTCCAATACAAGTATCAACAAAAATTGGCTATGGGACCCACCTGATGGACCAGATCAAGAACTATAAGATGGAGTATGCCATCAAAGCCTGCTTAGTCATGGGTGAGTATGGAAGTATTTTATATGAAAGCCTACTGTATTACAGTATATGTTCTTTGGAGATGGTTGTCTGATAGGGTATACTACAGTATTTTGACTGTTTTTTCCTTGACTATGCACACAAGAGAGAATTAGGAACCTAGAGGAAGTGGTAGCTCTAAATTACTTGAAGGCAGTACTTATTGTATAGCGCAAACCTTGCTGTACATGGAATTCCTTATGCATGATGTATCCATACATAACTTATACAGGGGATTTGATTTTGTGTGTACAGTACTGTATAGTGCTCCAGGAGTACAAAATTATTGTACATCAGTTACCGAGAATAATATTAATTTAGTTGATGATGTTTATGAAAGGGTCTCCAATCAGATGGTGAAAATAACTAGATTGGGTTTCTCTATGAATGGGCTTAAAACAAAAAGTTATGTAGCTGTCACTGTCAGGTTATGATACTATTAAAAACCACTTAAGATAACCTGGATGCAAATAAATCTAGAATTTTATAATATATGAAAAGGACAGTTGATCTTTGCATGTTGGACTATTGAGCTCTGAGTAATAAACTACAAACTTTTTCAGCAAATGTTAGCCTCTTAGTTACATTAATCACTGCCATCTTGCAGCTGTTTTGTACAATTTTAGTAGAGTGTTTCACCTGTAAAATATGAGTTCTATAACGGTTATGATGATGCTTTAAAACTGAAGTTTGAGCAATGGTGGTATCATTGGAAAGTTTATAAACTCCTTTTATAACTCATCTTGTTGTACTAGGAAGACTGCCCCACAGCTCTAGACAATAATTTTTGAACCATGAAAAGATATCTGTACCTTGAACTGACATCATAAGGATCTGATAAAAATTTTTTCCTTATAGGCTGAGCTCCTAGAGAAATGAGTTACTGAAGGGTGAGTCCTTTATGTCATATTCTGTAGTGGACTAAACCCTGATTGTCTGTTGGATTCGCGACCTGCAAAGGTATGGCCTTAATAAAGCTAGAACTATTCAATCGAGTAAATGTAAAAGTGAGACCAGTTGAAGATTGGCTTTGACTGACTACATAAAGTGGAACCGGGTGCAGTACATAATGCTTCCGTTTTCTACTTTGGACCTTGATATAAAGAATTACCATTAATTTTTATACTTCATAAGCCAAAAGATCTGTCACACGATGTCATAACTTTTTACTTATCTTCTCAGGAAGATGCGTAAATCTACAGCTAGTAACCATAAGTGGAACAAGTTTGTCATACAATAATCACATCTTGTTACTCTCCAAATATCTGCTGTGAACAAATATCAACTTCAGGAAACAACTACATTTTACTTATCAGTTTGTATACAGTGCCAGAATAGTGGTTATCCAAAAATATGAACGGTTGCCAATGATAATGATGATGTAGAAGAATGGCCACATGAACATTAATGATGAAAATAGCCAGAAAACTCCTTTGCCTATTAAAACTAAGATAGGTTCAAGTTTATAGGATGGTGCAAGACAGTATGTATTGACCCAAAGTTGAATGGAGTTCAGCTTTGCTTACTATAATTTTCAAGAAGGAACTTTAGTGGTCGTCATTATATGAAAGTTCACTATGGCAGGATATATAATTTATTACTCAGACCTACCACCGGTTTAATACTTCAAGGTCTGTGTTTCTCGCATTCGTTTCTTTCAGTTTAATTTTAGACATCCAGGAGATCAACATTATTCAGATTACTGTACATAATTTTTTTATCCTTGAAACTCATATTGGTTTAATATTACCAGTTAGGCCTGTACCTCTTATAAGTTTAATCTCAGCTAAGATACAGTCAGAATATTTTAGGATACATAGTTTATTTTCCACTTGAATAATTCTAGTTTGCTATCAGCTTTAAAGTAGCTCAGTGTTTCAAGATATAATATATTAGTTTTCTAATCAGTTTAACAAGAGCTCTGTGATACCTTGGTATATTTTGTGATACAGTGTTATATTCTATGTAAGATTCATAAGTTTAATATGCCAAGTACTTCTGTACATTTGAATATTTTCAGGTAATAGGGGTTTTCTTTAAATTTCTCATTAGTACAATGTCAGCTGGCAACTAGTTTAGTGCATATGTCAGGATAGTTTTGTTTTACTTTAGTCTGGCCTCAGTTTCATGTCATTCACCAGTAGCTCAGTTTTGCTGAACATATATATTTTAATACTCTTATCCATTCAATATTAGCTGTCTGGCATCCCTCGGAATAAAACTTCTTGACATATTCACAAAACACTATCATCAGCTTAACAAAATTTAAGTTTGTTTCAAGGTACATAGTTTTCACTTAACTTTATTAGCAGTGTTAATAATATAAGTTATCAGTAACTTAGTACATTTCAGGATATCTAGTTTTTACCTATACTGTAATTCTTATTTATTTAGTAGCAGATGGTTCAAGTTGTTTAAGGTTACCTGATGTTAAACGCAAGTTTCTTATCAGCGTAATATCAGCTATTAGGCTGCCATAGCTACACTTTGACTATTAAATTAATATTGGGTAGTCTAGCATGTTTCAAGATTCTTGAGTATTACTTGTCAAGTAACTGACTGATTTTAGACTGCTTGTTAACCAAGAATTCTTAGTTTTGGTTTGTAGGATCAAATACGTCATTGTTCACGCAAGATTAAGAGAAAGTTATTTGTATTATGTTCAGCTATTTTTCAGAAGTCATGTGTGATCAATAGTAAATGTTCATTAGTTGGAAAAATTAGGTTTTACTGATTTTATGAAATTTTTCATTGTTGTCAGTATAGTTAGAAATAGATTTGTGAAATAAAACTTGTGAGGTATTAACAGTTATAAAACAGGTACTGTTTTCACCTAAGGTGCAAGTGAATCCTGATCATTTTTTTTTTTTTTTTTTTCCTTTCCCCCAGTAAGTCTTACAGATCGTTAAACTGGCTTCCATCATAGTAGGGACTTTGAGTTAAAAAAAAACTTCTTATACTGTACACTCCATGTGACCTTAACCCATAGTTTTTTTCAGTTACTGAAGTAGATCAGAGTTCATTTAGAATTAAATTCTCAATAGCTTTGGGCTTTGCATCATTGACATATTACATAAGCATTGTTATTTTTACTTAGGCTTTGTTTAATACAGGATGGGTATCACAGAATAGAGTATATCTATTTACACTTGATGACCAGAGGTGTTTCAGAATTTAGCTATCTTTGTCTCAAATTTTGTAACAGATTGAGAACCTGACATTATTGTTAAACTATTAAACACACTTAGATCTGTATAAAGCTTATCATGAAGATAATGCATAACATTATGCATAAATTAGTTAAAAGTTGATAGTGCTAGTAATAACTGAGCATTTTACGAAAAGCATGATTGTTATGGTATCGGCATATTTCAAGACTGCTGTCATTTGAAGGTTCCAGATTGAAAGTGTTATTGTAAGAGGAGTTTGCTGTCATTGATGATTGTATTGTAGATATATGATTTAATACATAAACTCAGATACAAACTGCTGCTTTCAAGGAAGTTTGGCACTTCTGACAGTGGTACTGTATTTTAGTTAAATGAATCTGTCACTTCTCAAATGCAAGACTTCAAGGAGAATTCGGTTTTTATGAAAATATGTCCCTGTTGAAGGAGGGGCCAGTGCTGTTAGTGCACTCTATGTGGCACACTGCTCCTTAGCTGCACCCACTTTTTAGCCTTCCTTTCATCAGTCTTTCTGTCCAACCTATCTACTTACTACTTCTTGGTAAAACTTTGGGGTTTTTTTTCCAGTTCCACATTTAAAACCTTGTACTTCATCATTTTTATTTTCTGGATCCCTTTATCTTGCTTTTCAACCCCTCCAGTTCCCTCTCTTCACTGTCTTTAGCAGTGAATAGCCAAAAGTGCCCCTGTGGTTGACTTGACAGCCTAAACTTCATGAAATTAGTTAATGGAAGTAAATTAGTTAACGGTAAATGATTCTACTGTATAAGTAAATTCAAATTCAAGATGTTGCACTAAAAGGAATAGGGTATTGTTAATCTCTAGTGCTTTTTTTAAGGCGAGTTTAACAAGGATATTTTCATTTATCCTAATATTACCAGACTTTCTGAGTTTTCAAACATTCTTGAGAACTAGAAGATATTTTCTTATCAGCACAAGAAATATTTTCCAGATTTTTTATATAAAAGGAAATTCATTTCTTAATGGTTTCTTAACAATTAGGATAGTAGCTGTTCAGTTAATTTTTAAATTGTCACTGATACATCTTGCCTGGTAAGCCTCATATAAGTACAGTAGCTCTGAGAAATACAGGTCATGTAAGGCAGCAGTAGAATTTCAGATAGTTATCAGAAATGGAATCCTGACAAAAATTCTCTCTCAGCTTAGGAACTAAATTTTGACAATGTTGTTACATTTTAACAAAATATACTTTTGATGCTTGGGCTTGGTTTTGTTAGTGTAAAGTGCTTGAAAGGTCATGTTTATTTTATCAGTTGTATGTTTTGTAAAATCTAGAATTCCTGGTACAACAATCTTGACATATGGAGTTTTTTTAGTTAAGGGTTTTTTTTTTTTTTTATACAGTTCCCATTGTATATCTAAGCAGATCAAGTCAGATTCAGTTAAATATTGTTAGAGATTGAACCTGTAAAGTTGAATAACAGGCAAATTGTTGTAATACCAAATTGTGTAATGATTTTATTGTACAATGACTTTTGTACTTCAGCAGTTTGCTCATTTCTCATAAAATTTTAACTACCATTTAGCTGGAAAAGGTAATTAATGTCATTGTTATTTCTTAGCACTGCACACCAGGCTAAAACTGAGAAAACTATTGCACCATCCTATTACATTCTCCTTTGTCACAGGATGAGGTCTTTTGTTGGCATGATTTATGTCATTTGCAAGAACTTTTTCTTCTGCTTCTGTTGAAAGAGGTTTAGGTCCAGGTTTGGACTCCATTGCTCTTGCGCCAGACTCTTAGGATCTCGTGTTTCAGAGACCAACAGGTTCTATACAAAACAAGCAATTGGGCTGCAGTGGCTAACGAGAGGTGACAAAGGAGGGAGGGAGGAGCAGAACAAAACCAAAAAGTGACCTTAAAACTAATTTATTTACAATAAGTTATGTACATAATATAGAGTGAGTCACGTTCAAACTATATAATTCATATTTATACAAAAATGAGTCAGCAGCAAAAATTAACTGGTCAGTACAACATTATAAATCACGAGTCAAAAAATAACATAAACATTAGCAGCACAATAAACAACACAAATGACCAGCACAATAATTACATTTCATAAATTCAGAGCATAAAACACAAAATAGAGCCGGTACAATAAATGATCAAATCAATAAAATATTAAATGATCAAAACCATAAACATAATATAGTCAGGAAGTTAGTATTTAAATGAGTCGGTAAAATATTAATTACACAAACGGCATAATAAAAAAAAACAAGCAGCATAAAGAAACAGTACTGACGACGTCCTCCAATACCGGACGATCATGACAGAGCCAACACGGCAACCATCTCGTCCTCAGATACTCTTGCTGTTCTGCTGCCGAGATCTGAGTCTCAGGTCCGAATACCTGCTGCCTTGGACCCGACTCGTTGCTGCCACGAACCTAACTGGCGAAGTCTGACACCATCCACCAAACGATTGTTCCCAACACAGACAGTTTGTGCCTAATTGCTGCCTCAGGAATGCCTGTTTGTTTCCTGAAGCCCTGGAGGACATACGCATCCTGTATAGTAATATAATAATAATAATGATAAACACTTGTTTAGATTTTTAGATGATTTATTATTGTTAGTTTTTTAATAATTTCATAGATATTATTGAATTTATTTTTCTGTAAATGATTTAGACAAGAAGAGAAAAAAATACTTTACACTGAAGGGGCATCATCATCATATTGTCGTCTTCTCCCAATACACTTTTTTCTGACAGTTTTGGGGTGACATCTTGTTAGCTTACTCTAATTATATATCTGAGAAAAAAAATTACTTAGGCTAGCCTGCATAAATGAAAGAAGAACGTTAGTTAGTATTGCTTAAGGAAAGAATATGAAAAATAAAATTTTTCAATACTACCAATTAGTACGCATTCCCACTTCCCTTTTGTACGCGCGTAAACGTAGAAAAGGTATGCTGAGATGAGTACTAAACGACTTTGAGGTACCCCAGGTTCAGTGGAAGGTTACTTATAACATTGTCAAGGAAAAGCCACTCGTTTGATGGAGGTATTTTGGGTGAGGCCACGGTTTCCTTTTAATGCTGGTTATGGCCTTCTGAAGCAAACTTGAAATATTGCGTACTAATTGGAATTTTATTTTCACTCCCTTCAATTTGTAGGCAGCAAACTTCCCTTCCAATTTTCAAATGATTTTTGCAATTTCTCTGTGAATTGTAGTTCAGCCGTTTGCCATGAACTGCAAAACCTGAAAGAAATTACAGTATCAGCAGTATGCTAAAACTTACCTTCCGCAAAGTCCCTGACATTTTGTGTAAGAGATCTGTTTTTCTATTATTATTTTTTAAAGATTATTATTACATCGTTTCTGTTTAAGATAAATGCGTGTACGTGTAAAGGATATTGGCGTTGTCATTGAGGTATATTTTGTTATTTTTATTTCCATCTTTAGATCGCATTTCTGGAAGAGGCAGGTTTTCCCCTGTAACTGAGTACTAACTGGACTGGTGCGTACGGATTGGTTAACTAACTCCACGTTTTTTTTATTTTTTTTTTTATTTATTTTTTTTTTAGTTATCTCACGTAATCTCATTTTATTCTGTCGGATTTTCTTCCGTCGTGTGTCCCCTCTGTCGTGTAGCACTCTGCTTTTCCAACTGAGGCTACAGTTTGGTCTGTAATAATAATAATAATAATAATAATAATAATATATGAAGAGAGCAGACCTTCTTTCAAGCAAGTCTTGTTAAAGAGAATGGCAGCATCAGTGGAACTGATTTTATATATGGTCTTTTCAGTTCTTATTATTATTTTCTTCTCATCAGGGCTGATATTTTCTAATAACTGGCCCATTTTCTCTCACCCAGACTATGAACATCAGCCAGTTATTATAAATATCAGTCCTGATGGTGAAGAAAATAATAAGAAAAGAATTGAAAAGACCACATATAAAACCAATTCCTCTGATGCTGCCATTCTCTTTAATAATAATAATAATAATAATAATAATAATAATAATAATAATAATAATAATAATAGTTCCCCTATACTTTGTTTGCGTTAGGGTTTTTCCTTTAATTTGCTGTGTTGAGTTGACTGCTGTTGAGTTGGCTTAGGGAATGTTGCCATTGCTTCTTGCTTTGGTGCTTTCGGATTCTCAGTCCATGCAGGTCGTGTCGGTACTCAACTATTTATTTATTTATATCTATGTCAGTCAGTCAGTGTGTCAGTTAGCTGATGGTCTGATTCATCATCTTTGGTACAACGAACTATTTTAATTTTTAGAGTAAGAAAACTATTGTGCCGGCATTGTCTGTCACGTCCGCACTTTATTCTTTCCGCCTTTTGTCAGATCTTAAAAACTACTGAGGCTAGGAGCTGCAAATTGGTATGTTGATCATCAACCCTCCAATCATCAAACATACTTGAAATTGCAGCCCTCTAGCCTCAGTAGTTTTATTTATTAAGATTAAAGTTAGTGATAATTGCGCTTCTGGCAACTAAACAGGATAGGCAACCACCGTGCCGTGGTTAAAAGTTTCATAGGCTGTTAATTTATACAGCATTAGAATGAGACCACCGAAGAAGATCTATTTTCGGTGGTTTTGATTCTATACAAAAAGCGGCTGTACAGAAAACTCGATTGCGGGAAGAAACTTCGGCGCATTTTTCTGTTTCTTGATGTAAACATTTTTTATGCATTATTGTAGAGGCTGTTGCGGTGGGCTAGTGTCTTTACCCTCATTATATTCCCCATTTTGGTCTTAATGTCATTAGTATTGTTTATAAGTGGATAGAATTGCGCGGAAAATAAACATGTTTTCCTACATAATGGTTCGAAAGTGTGTATACAAAATGCCCGCCCGTCCCAGGACACAACTCTGCTGTTTTCCTTTTGGTTAAAATTTTTTATGCAGATTTATAATGATCGAATAATATTGCAAAAGTTCTACGACTGCGGCGGCTCTTGGACGTTCTAGTGTATCATCATCTTTTACGCCCATCCATTTTGTCTAATCGTTCACTTTGTTTGGTTTTATGTACAGCCCTCCACAGGGATGATTTCCTCTATGGCAGGCCCTTGTACGTTTCAAAATAAGATTGCATCTATATATTTTATAATTGTCTTTTTAGTGTTTTCTCGTCATTATCGTAGTTCCAGAAGATAAAGTATCTTTGGTTCTTTTTAAAATTGCTTTCTTCTTGTTGCTGTTCATCTTCAGGTAGTATTTCGTTGCATAGTCTTAGTGCGCAGTGAACAAATCTCTCTCTCTCCTGACTTACACAATTTGTTCTAGGTTCAAATAGCCTATATGCTTCACTTGCATGTCTGAAAAACATATTCATTTCAGGTCTAAAGAAGCTTAAGCGGTTTCTCAGATATGTTTGTTCATCATATTTTAGTGCTTTAAAGACTGGAAGTAGTATTTATATTCTATTCTAGCTTTTACAGGAGCCAATGTAGCTCAATTACTGATATTGTGCATTTATCACTGTCTGTGTTTCGTATTTGAAGACGTCACATGTCACAGAACACAGCGCTGTTGACTTGACTTTTTATTTATTTATTTTTTTTATTTTTAGTAAAATTCGAATACGATTCTAAAAGATTAGTTTCTCCTTCAGTCTTGGAAGGGGAGGAGTTGTACATACTACAACAGTTTTCATTGTGTAAGTGTTAAAGTATATCGTGGCTTTTGTTCATCCTTTATTGTGTACATTCAAGTTTATTTCACATTTATGGAAAGAATCTTTTATCAGCGGGAGTGATTTTTTTTAATATATTTTAGCACCTGTTGCATTTTTGCCGTTGATGGTCAGTATTGTATGACACCTGCCGGCAGTGATAAATCAACCAGTCATTTCTTCTTCCGGTCTTGTATTTTCTATGTATAACATTGCTGGTTTCTTATAGATAAGTTTTCTTTTTTACTTGCTTTTATTTAACTTGACTTCTGTCTGTCTGTCTGTCTGTCCTCAAGTCTTGTAACTCAACTTTGACGTGTTCCTTCGTCGATGGACAAGAAAGTTCTGCATGGTTTCTCAATCCCGGTGACAACCTTACATGATCAGAGGTCAGCAGTGACCTCTAGTGACCCTACAGTGACCTCTCCCCAGTATCTCAGGATTTGAAATGAAACTCTTCGGATTTTCACATCTTCTTGACTCAGTAGAATCTGTCTTCTTATAACCTCCCCTTCCCTTTTCCATCCCCTCCCCTCTTCCCCCTCCCCATCACATGATCAAGTATTATTAATTTAGCTGTGTCGTCCCCCCTCCTTCCCTCTTCCCTCCCCCCTCCCCTTCCTTCACTTCCTCCCCCCCTCCCTCCTCCCCTCGCCTCTTCCGGGAAGCACACGATCAAGTGTTACTTTGGCTATTATCCTCCCCCTCCCTTCCCTCCCCTACCCTCCCCCTCCCCTATTCAAGCATACGATCAAATGTTAATTTGGCTGTGTCCCTCCTTCCCTCTTCCTCCCCTCCTTCTTCTTCCATCCCTTCCCTCTTCCCCTTCCCCCTCCAGAGCATGCGGTCAAATGTTAATTTAGCTGTGTCGTCCTCTCCCCTTCCCTCTTCCATCCCTCTTCCCCCTCCCCTACCCTTCTCCCTACCCCCTTTCTCCTCCAACCCTCCTCCCTCTTTCCTCTCTGTCCCCTTCTCATTTTCCTCCCCTCCCCCTTTCCCTCCATCCGTCTCAGTTCCTCCCTCCCTACCTCCCCCTCCTCCTTCCCTCCTTCCCTTATTTCTCCTCCCCTCCCCTCCCCCCCTCACCTTCCATCTTCATCCTCTCCCATCCCCTCTCCCCTTCCCCTTCCTATCTCCATTATTCCTCCCTCCTATCTTCCCAGTCCCTCCCTTCCTTCAGACACGATCAAGTGTTAACAGCTGTGTCCTCCCATCTCCTTCCCTATTCCTTCTCCCTTCCCTCTTCCATCCTCCCACTTCCCCCCCTCCCTCCCCCCCCTACCTTGTCCTCCCATTTCCCACCTCCTCCCCTCCTCCCCCCTTCCCCTCCTCTTTCCCCTCTATCCCCTCCTCATTTTCCTCCCATCTCCTTCCCTATTCCCTCCCCTTCCCTCTTCCATCCCCCTCAACTTCCCCCTCCCCTCTCCTTCCCCTCCCCCTACCTTGTCCCTCCCATTTCCACCACCCCTTCCTCCTCCACCCCTCCCCCTCCTCTTTCCCTCTATCCCCTTCTCATTTCCCCCATCCTTCCCTATTCCTCCATTTCCACCCCCTCCTCTTCCATCTCCATCCCTTCCCCCCATCTCCCAATTCACCTTCCCCTCCACCTCCTCCTCCTACCCCTTTCCCCCCTCATTATTTTCCCCCTTCCCCCATCTCCTCCACCCTCCCACCTCCCCCTTCCTCCTTTCCCCTTTCTTCCCCTTCTCCCTCCATTTCCCTCCCCTATTTTCCTTCCCACATTCCTCCTTCCCTCACCTTCCTTCACCCTTCCCCTTCCCCTTCCCCTCCCCTCTTCCCTCACCCTCCCTGTAAACGGATATCTCTTCCTCCCTTCCCCATCCCCCTCCTCTTCCCACCCTTCCTCCCTCCCTGATAACTGATATCAGTTTTATTAACTGCAGTCATTAATCGGTTACAGTTTCTGTTAAAACTAAAAATTATGAAATAAAAATATAAAAAATTGAAAACAATCCTTTTATTAAAATGCACTTCAAGAAAAATATATTTGAGACACACCAGGATTTTCCAAAGTTAGTCTTGTCTACAACAATAAAAGCGTTTGCCTCAAACATGGAAGGAAATGCTACAAAATAAAAAATCTATTTCTTTTCTTGTAGCATTTTTCCATGTTTCCCCACCTTTATTTTTCTAGACATGATTAATTTGTAAGAAAATACCGGTGTGTCTCAAACATTACTTTTTACTTTTTAGTGCATTTTAATCATGACTTTAAAAAGAATTTTATATATTTTTTTATTATTTTAATGTGAGTGACATTTATTACTATATACAAACAGGTTGTATTAGTTCTGGTTCATAATTATGAAATCTTTTTAATCCAGCAACGTGTCGAGCAAGTTTCATTTCAGAATTTTGGAAATATAATTGAAACTTTTCAAACACAGATTCTTTTTAGATTATGAACTTATCCATCGGAATTTTGTGGATGACATAATTCACAGATGAATTCAGAGCAACTCTTGCACGTTTAAAGGCTTTTATGTTCGTCGTTTCTCCTCCACTTAACGTGCCCCTTCTCCTCTTCCTACCTCTCATAGAGAGAAGGAGAAAGAGACAGAGAAAGGAAGAAAGAAGGAGAGAGAGAAGGAGAGAAGAGAGAGAGAGAGAGAGAGAAGAGAGAGCTTAGGCCAAGGACTGAAAGGGAGGGTGGGACCTCCCTTCCCCCCTGTCCCATTTCTCCTCTTCCTACCTCTCACCGAGAGAAGGAGAGACCCAAAAAGAAAGATAGAGAAACAGAAGAGAGAGAGAGAGAGAGACAGAGAGGAGGAAAGAAACTAAGGACTGAAAGGGAGGGGTGGGACCTCCTTCCTGCCCTGTGACACTTCTCCCTTCCTACCTCTCACAAAGAGAAGGAGAGAGAGAAAGAGACAGAGAAAGGAAGAAAGAAGAAGAAAAGAGAGAGAGAGGAAAAGAATTAAGGACTGAAAGGAGGGGTGGGACCTCCCTTCTGCCCTGTGCCCCTTCTCCTCTTCCTACCTCTCACAGAAGGAGAGAGAGACAAGAAAGAAAGAACAAGAGAGATAGAGAGAGAGATAAAGAAGCGAAGGACTGGAAGGGGACCTGCCCATGCATCCTTAGTCTCTTCCTACAACAAGAAAAGACAGAGAATGGAAGGAAGAGAGAGAAAGAAATAAAAAAGGGAGGGTGGGACCTCCTTCCTGCCCTGTGCCCCCTTCTCCTCTTTCTACCTCTCACAGAGAGAAGGAGAGAGAGAAAGAGACAGAGAAAGGAAGAAAGAAGAAGAAGAAGAGAGAGAGAGAGAGAGAGAGGAAAAAAGAAGCGAAGGACTGAAAGGAGGGTGGGACCTCCTTCCTGCCCACTGTGCCCCTTCTCCTCTTCCTACCTCTCACAGAGAGAAGGAGAGAGAGAAAGAGACAGAGAAAGGAAGAAAGAAGAAGAAGAAGAAGAGAAGAGAGAGAGAGAGGAAAAGAAGCGAAGGACTGAAGAGAGGGGTGGGACCCTCCTTCCTGCCCTGTGCCCTTCTCCTCTTCCTACCTCTCACAGAGAGAAGGAGAGAGAGAAAGGACAGGGAAAGAAGAGAGAAGAAGAAGAAGAGAGAGAGAGGAGAGGAAAAGAATTGAAGGACTGAAAGGAGGGGTGGGACCTCCTTTCCTGCCCTGTGCCCCTTCTCCTCTTCCTACCTCTCACAGAGAGAAGGAGAGAGAAAGAGACAGAGAAAGGAAGAAAAGAAGAAGAAGAAGAGAGAGAGAGAGAAAAGAAGCTGAAGGACTGAAAGGGAGGGGGTGGTTTCTCATGGTTCCTGCCCTGTGCCCTTCTCCTCTTCCTACCTCTCACAGAGAGAGAGGAAAGAGAAAGAGACAGAGAAAGGAAGAAAGAAGAAGAAGAGAGAGAGAGAGAGGAAAAGAAATGAAGGACTGAAAGGGAGGGGTGGGACCTCCCCCTTCCTGCCCTGTGCCCTTCTCCTCTTCCTACCTCTCACAGAGAGAAGGAGAGAGAGAAAGAGACAGAGAAAGGAAGAAAGAAGAAGAAGAAGAGAGAGAGAGAGAGAGAGAGGAAAAGAAGCGAAGGACTGAAAGGGAGGGGTGGGACCTCCATTCCTGCCCTGTGCCCGTCTCCTCTTCCTACCTCTCACAGAGAGAAGGAGAGAGAGAAAGAGACAGAGAAAGGAAGAAAGAAGAAGAAGAAGAAGAGAGAGAGAGAGGGGAAAAGAAGCGAAGGACTGAAAGGGAGGGGTGGGACCTCCCTTCCTGCCCTGTGCCCTTCTCCTCTTCCTACCTCTCACCGAGAGAAGGAGAGAGAGAAAGAGACAGAGAAAGGAAGAAAGAAGAAGAAGAAGAGAGAGAGAGGAAAAGAAGCGAAGGACTGAAAGGGAGGGGTGGGACCTCCCTTCCTGCCCTGTGCCCCTTCTCCTCTTCCTACCTCTCACAGAGAGAAGGAGAGAGAGAGAAAGAAACAGAAAGAAGAAGAAAGAAGTAGAAGAAGAGAGAGAGAGAGAGGAAAAAGAAAAGAAGGACTGAAAGGGAGGGGTGGGACCTCCCTTCCTGCCCTGTGCCCTTCTCCTCTTCCTACCTCTCACAGAGAGAAGGAGAGAGAGAAAGAGACAGAGAAAGGAAGAAAGAAGAAGAAGAAGAGAGAGAGAGAGGAAAAGAAGCAAAGGACTGAAAGGGAGGGGTGGGACCTCCCTTCCTGCCCTGTGCCCTTCTCCTCTTCCTACCTCTCACAGAGAGAAGGAGAGAGAAAGAGACAGAGAAAGGAAGAAAGAAGAAGAAGAGAGAGAGAGAGAGAGAGAGGAAAAGAAGCTAAGGACTGAAAGGGAGGGGTGGGACCTCCCTTCCTGCCCTGTGCCCCTTCTCCTCTTCCTACCTCTCACAGAGAGAGAAGGAGAGAGAGAAAGAGACAGAGAAAGGAAGAAAGAAGAAGAAGAAGAGAGAGAGAGAGAAGAGAGGAAAGAAGCGAAGGACTGAAAGGGAGGGTGGGACCTCCCTTCCTGCCCTGTGCCCCTTCTCCTCTTCCTACCTCTCACAGAGAGAAGGAGAGAGAGAGAGAGACAGAGAAAGGAAGAAAGAAGAAGAAGAAGAGAGAGAGAGAGAGAGAGAGAGGAGAAAAGAAAGAAAGAAGGACTGAAAGGGAGGGTGGGACCTCCTTCCTGCCCTGTGCCCCTTCTCCTCTTCCTACCTCTCACAGAGAGAAGAGAGAGAAAGGAGACAGAGAAAGAGAAGAAAGAAGAAGAGAAGAAGAGAGAGAGAGAGAGAGAGAGAGAGAGGAAAAGAAAGAAGAAGGACTGAAAGGGAGGGGTGGGACCTCCTTCCTGCCCTGTGCCCCTTCTCCTCTTCTTACCTCTCACAGAGAAGGAGAGAAAGAGACAGAGAAAGGAAGAAGAAGAAGAAGAAGAAGAGAAGAAGAAGAAAGAAGGAAGAGAGAGGGTGGGAGAGAGAGAGAGAGAGAGAGAGAGAAAGGAGAGAAGAAGAAGAGAGAGAGAAGGACTGAAAGGGAGGGGGTGGGACCTCCCTTCCTGCCCTGTGCCCCTTCTCCTCTTCCTACCTCTCAGAGAGAGAAGGAGAGAGAGAAGAAAGAGACAGAAGAAAGGAAGAAGAAGAAGAAGAAGAGAAGAGAGAGAGAGAGGAAAAGAAGCGAAGGACTGAAAGGGGAGGTGGGACCTCCTTCCTGCCCTGTGCTCCCCTTCTCCTCTTCCTACCTCTCACAGAGAGAAGGAGAGAGAGAGACAGAGACAGAGAAAGAAGAAGAAGAAGAAGAAGAAGAAGAGAGAGAGAGGAAAAGAAGCGAAGGACTGAAAGGAGGGGGTGGGACCTCCTTCCTGCTTCCTGTGCCCTTCTCCTCTTCCTACCTCTCACAGAGAGAAGGAAAGAGAGAAAGAGACAGAAGAAAGAAGAAGAAGAAGAGAGAGAGAGAGAGAGAGAGAGAGAGAGGAAAAGAAGCGAAGGACTGAAAGGGAGGGGTGGGACCTCCCTTCCTGCCCTGTGCCCCTTCTCCTCTTCCTACCTCTCACAGAGAGAAGGAGAGAGAGAGAAGAGACAGAGAGGAAGAAAGAAGAAAGAAGAAGAAGAAGAGAGAGAGAGAGAGAGAGAGAGGAGAAAAAGCTGAAGGACTGAAAGGGAGGGGTGGGACCTCCCTTCCTGCCCTGTGCCCCTTCTCCTCTTCCTACCTCTCACAGAGAGAAGGAGAGAGAGAAAGAGACAGAGAAAGGAAGAAAGAAGAAGAAGAAGAGAGAGAGAGAGAGAGAGGAAAAGAAGCGAAGGACTGAAAGGGAGGGGTGGGACCTCCTTCCTGCCCTGTGCCCTCTCCTCTTCCTACCTCTCTCACAGAGAGAAGGAGAGAGAGAAAGAGAAAGAGAGAAAGAAGAAAGAAGAAGAAGAGAAGAAGAGAGAGAGAGAGAGAGGAAAAGAAGGAAGGACTGAAAGGAGGGTGGGACCCTTCCTGCCCTGTGCCCTCTTCTCCTCTTCCTACCTCTCACAGAGAGAAGGAGAGACAGAGAACAGTAGAAAGAAGAAGAAGAAGAGAGAGAGAGAGAAGGAAAAGAAGCGAAGGACTGAAAGGGAGGGGTGGGACCTCCCTTCCTGCCCTGTGCCCCTTCTCCTCTTCCTACCTCTCACAGAGAGAAGGAGAGAGAGAAAGAGACAGAGAAAGGAAGAAAGAAGAAGAAGAAGAGAGAGAGAGAGAGGAAAAGAAGCGAAGGACTGAAAGGGAGGGGTGGGACCTCCCTTCCTGCCCTGTGCCCCTTCTCCTCTTCCTACCTCTCACAGAGAGAAGGAGAGAGAGAAAGAGACAGAGAAAGAAAGAAGAAGAAGAAGAGAGAGAGAGAGAGAGAGGAAAGAAGCGAAGGACTGAAAGGGAGGGGTGGGACCTCCCTTCCTGCCCTGTGCCCCTTCTCCTCTTCCTACCTCTCACAGAGAGAAGGAGAGAGAGAAAGAGACAGAGAAAGGAAGAAAGAAGAAGAAGAAGTCAAAGAAAGAGAGGAAAAGAAGGAAAGGACTGAAAGGGAGGGGTGGGACCTCCCTTCCTGCCCAGAAAATCCCTTCTCCTCTTCCTACCTCTCACAGAGAAGAAGAGAGAGAAAGAGACAGAGAAAGGAAGAAGAAGAAGAAGAGAGAGAGAGAGAGAGAGGAAAAGAAGGAAGGATGTGAAAGGGAGGGTGGGACCTCCCTTCCTGCCTGTGCCCCTTCTCCTCTTCCTACCTCTCACAGAGAGAAGGAGAGAGAGAAAGAGACAGAGAAAGGAAGAAAGAAGAAGAAGAAGAAGAGAGAGAGAGAGAGGAAAAGAAGCGAAGGACTGAAAGGGAGGGGTGGGACCTCCCTTCCTGCCCTGTGCCCCTTCTCCTCTTCCTACCTCTCACCGAGAGAAGGAGAGAGAGAAAGAGACAGAGAAAGGAAGAAAGAAGAAGAAGAGAGAGAGAGAGGAAAAGAAGCGAAGGACTGAAAGGGAGGGGTGGGACCTCCCTTCCTGCCCTGTGCCCTTCTCCTCTTCCTACCTCTCACAGAGAGAAGGAGAGAGAGAAAGAGACAGAGAAAGGAAGAAAGAAGAAGAAGAAGAAGAGAGAGAGGAAAAGGAAAAGAAGAAGGACTGAAAGGAGGGGTGGACCTCCTTCCTGCCCTGTGCCCTTCTCCTCTTCCTACCTCTCAGAGAGAGAGAAAGAGACAGAGAAAGGAAGAAGAAAGAAAGAGAGAGAGAGAGAAGAGAAAGAGAAAGGGTGGGACCTCCTTCCCTGAAGAAAGAAGAGAGAGAGAGAGAGAGAGAAAGAGAGAAGAGAAGAGAGAGAGAGGAGGAAAGGACTGAAAGGGGAGGGGTGGGACCTCCCTTCCTGCCCTGTGCCCTTCTCCTCTTCCTACCTCTCACAGAGAGAAGGAGAGAGAGAAAGAGACAGAGAAAGGAAGAAAGAAAGAGAAGAAGAAGAGAGAGAGAGAGAGGAAAAGAAGCGAAGGACTGAAAGGGAGGGTGGGACCTCCCTTCCTGCCTGTGCCTCTTCTCCTCTTCCTACCTCTCACAGAGAGAAGAGAGAGAGAAAGAGACAGAGAAAGGAAGAAAGAAGAAGAAGAAGAGAGAGAGAGAGAGAGAGAAAAAGCGAAGGACTGAAAGGGGGGGTGGGTGGGACCCTCCCTTCCTACCTCTCACAGAGAAGGAGAGAGAGAAAGAGACAGAGAAAGGAAGAAAGAAGAAGAAGAAGAAGAAGAGAGAGAGAGAGAGGAAAAAGAAGCGAAGGACTGAAAGGGAGGGGTGGACCTCCTTCCTGCCCTGTGCCCTTCTCCTCTTCCTACCTCTCACAGAGAGAAGGAGAGAGAAGAAAGAGACAGAGAAGAAGAAAGAAGAAAAGAAGAAGAAAAAAAGACAGAGAAAGGAGAGAGAGAGAGAGAGAGAGAGGAAAAGAAGCGAAGGACTGAAAGGGAGGGGTGGGACCTCCCTTCCTGCCCTGTGCCCCTTCTCCTCTTCCTACCTCTCACAGAGAGAAGGAGAGAGAGAAAGAGACAGAGAAAGGAAGAAAGAAGAAGAAGAAGAGAGAGAGAGAGAGAGAGAGAGAGAGGAAAAGAAGCGAAGGACTGAAAGGGAGGGGTGGGACCTCCCTTCCTGCCCTGTGCCCTTCTCCTCTTCCTACCTCTCACCGAGAGAAGGAGAGAGAGAAAGAGACAGAGAAAGGAAGAAAGAAGAAGAAGAAGAGAGAGGAAGAAGGACTGAAGGAGGGTGGGACCTCCTTCCTGCCTCCCCCCTTCTCCTCTTCCTACCCTCTCACAGAGAGAAGGAAGAAAGAGACAGAAGAAGAGAGAAGAGAGAGAGAGAGAGAGGAAAAGAAGCGAAGGACTGAAGGGAGGGGTGGGACCTCCTTCCTGCCCTGTGCCCTTCTCCTCTTCCTACCTCTCACAGAGAGAAGGAGAGAGAGAGACAGAGACAGGAAGAAAGAAGAAGAAGAAGAAGAGAGAGAGAGAGAGAGGACTGAAAGAAGCGAAGGACTGAAGGAGGGTGGGACCTCCTTCCTGCCCTAAGGCCCCTTCTCTCCTTCCTACCTCTCAGAAGAGAGAGAGAGAGAGAGAGAGAGAGGGAAGAGAGAGAGAAAAAGAGAGAGAGAGGACTGAAAGAAGGGAGGGTGGAGGGGGACCTCCCCTTCCTGCCTGTGCCCTTCTCCTCTTCCTACCTCTCAGAGAGAAGGAGAGAGAAAGAGACAGAGAAAGAAGAAGAAAGAAGAAGAAAAGAGAGAGAGAGAGAGAGAGAAGGACTGAAAGGACTGAAAGGAGGGGTGGGACCTCCCTTCCTGCCCTGTGCCTCTTCTCCTCTTCCTACCTCACAGAGAGAAGGAGAGAGAAAGAGACAGAAAGGAAGAAAGAAAAGAAGAGAGAGAGAGAGAGAGAGAGGAAAAGAAGAAGGACTGAAAGGGAGGGGTGGGACCTCCCTTCCTGCCCTGTGCCCTTCTCCTTCCTACCTCTCAGAGAGAAGGAGAGAGAAAGAGAAAGAGACAGAGAAAGGAAGAAAGAAGAAGAAGAAGAGAGAGAGGAGAGAGAGAGAGAGAGAGAGAGAGGAAAAGAAGGGAAAAAGAAGCGAAGGACTGAAAGGGAGGGGTGGGACCTCCTTCCTGCCCTGTGCCCCTTCTCCTCTTCCTACCTCTCACAGAGAGAAGGAGAGAGAGAGAGACAGAGAAAGGAAGAAAGAAGAAGAAGAGAGAGAGAGGAGAAGAGAAGAGGACTGAAAGGGAGGGGTGGGACCTCTTCTGGGACCTCCTTCCTACCTCTCACCGAGAGAAGGAGAGAGAGAAAGAGACAGAGAGGAAGAAAGAAGAAGAAGAGAGAGAGAGAGAGAGGAAAGAAGGGACTGAAAGGGGGTGGGACCTCCTTCCTGCCCTGTGCCCTTCTCCTCTTCCTACCTCTCACCAGAGAGAGGAGAGAGAGAAAGAGACAGAGAAAGGAAGAAAGAAGAAGAAGAAGAAGAGAGAGAGAGAGAGAGGAAAG